>NW_009258663.1:426424-442724 GCF_000687185.1 Egretta garzetta
GCTTGTGCCCGAGCACATGGCATATCACAGCAAACCATCACGGGGGCCCCCCTCCTGCGAGGAGCCGGGGCTTGTGCCCGAGCACAGGGCATATCACAGCAAACCATCACGGAGGCACAATTTAAAGCATCGTTATTCTCCCCTGGGGGAAACCCGCCGCATCAAGAGGGGGAATATATGTGCATACTGTAACTCCTATTAGTGTTAATGGGAATTATGTGTGTAAATCCCCAAATCCCAGTGTACAAAGATGAGAGCGTCCCTGTAAGGGCCTGAAATATGCATTTGAATTAAGCCTGACTGTTGGGAAACTCAGAATGCTATGGCTGTTATTATAAATTTATACTTACTAGGGCTAAGTTTCACCTGAAACAACAGAGCCTGAAGTGTTATTTGTTCCAGCAAATTATTTTGTTAGATGTGATAATCAGTTCACAGCAGGACTGTGAGAGGCTACTCAGATTGTTGACAATTCTGGGTCCCATCCAGCCTCAAGCAGCTTCTGAAGCGGCTCCAAAGGCCGCAGAGGGGTCTCCCAAATCCTAGGGAGACATGGCCAGGGCAAGGCTAACTGTCCACAGCCACTTCCCAGGACAACCCTTTCCCAGGGACAGAGTTACCTGTTCTGCCAAGCACAGTCTCACCCCAAAGCACAAATGACAGACGAGACTCAGCAGAGGTGCTGCAGTTCCCAGCCCCCCATATTTCACCAGGTGGATGAGATTTTTTTCTTATGAGCTAAGTGCCTAAGACACAGTCTGAGGTGGAGGAGGAGCTGCAAATCAGTTCTCCTTGACTTACTGGGCTACTCTGTAGTTTATTTCAGGAATTATGTGACCTAAGGGTATGCCTTCCATTAACATCACCTTTGAGTTAGGAAGGTGCCTTTCACAGGAGCTTTTGTCCCACATTTATCATCTCAATCTCAGATCAGATTTAATCACAGCATATCCCTTCTCTCAAGGCTGCAGAGTTTCCCTTGGGGCTGGAAAGAAGGAAACCCTGTCCTGACCCTCAAGTGTCAGCAGCTGTGTTGGGCGAGTGGTCTTAGCACTGCAGGAGGGATGCCATGGGGTTGGGGGGGCTCCTAATGGGGAAACATGTCTAAAGAAGCCATGGCTATGGATTCAGCCTGCCCTGTGTCACCTTCATCACCTTATTATATGGCCCAACAATTAGAGGAACATGAAAGCATAGAGGACAGGCATGGAGGGCATGAGCAGCAGTGCATGCATGGCAGGGAGGGGTCTCCTTTCCAGGGTGTCCAGCTTAGATGCTGCGGGGATGCAATGGTGCTGGGTGCCAGCATGAGCCTCAGGCCACTGTGTGCAGGGTCTGCCACAACCATGGTGGGAAACACCTGCCAAACAGCCCCTCGCCCCCTCCCGCTCTGTCGTATTTTCTCCTCCTTCCTGTCTCTTTTCATATCAGTGCCCAGACTCTTCCTTCCCCTTGATTAGCCCGCTCAAGAGCAGCCATGTGCACCCTTTAATCCTGCTCAGTCCCAAGGTTAGGCTGAAACAAACCTGCACATAACACTGCCCTTGATTTAAATACTGCTCATAGGGACAGGGAGTTGCTTTATTCTGAACCATTCCTTAATCTATTGAGTTATTTGGAATGGCACAGTTAATTATTTTTAAACCCCGCTCTCCCACTTTAAGCCTGGGTGTGACTGCAACAAATTCACTTTCAAATCTTGTAATGGAATAGAAGTATTGCCAGTCCTCATTAAAACCACTGCAAAAGCCACAGTGGCAGCGCTGTCTTCCTTGTAATGATTTGTTTCACTGATAGATCAAATGGCCTGTTGACAATGGTTGACTGCAACCAACAGCCTCTTCTAGTAAGATAAAGAACTTGTACATTTTATTGATTATAAAGCAAATCAGGTTTTTGTCCATTTAAATTTTTTTATTGGCTACAAAACGGAGGACTTATGCCTTTGAAATTGCTGCTTGCCATGTCATTACAATGAATTATAATCCTAACCTATTCATGCTTCCTCAAAGGCCTAACCCATTTGCCTGCCATGCAAGCATGTTGTAAAATGCCCCGCATTTACATACATATTTTCAGGAGCTTTTTATTCAAGACCTGTGACAGACTGGAGAAAGGGAAAGGGGCTGAATGGGCAAGAATTCTTGAGATCCTGGAATTTTAAGTCTTGCAATATCTCATCATGAACTCGAGGCAGACATTTTTGGATAAGGTTCTTAGTTTTCCGTTACACAGGAGGTGAAGTTTTTAATCCCTTCTGGCTCTGAAGATCTATGTTCCTGAACATCCTGGGAATGTCTCATATTGCCAAAATAAATCTTAATGCTTTCTAGATCAATATTTAGGGTCAGATCTTATAGAAGCTCAAGGCACATCAAGGAGCTCTTTAAAGGCCTACCACCAAAATAAGAACCGCCAAACCTGCTCTCAGCATCTCTGCTGTAACCCTAGAGATGTCCCTGCCTGACCCCAAGCTGTGCAGGGGCCTCCAGCCCTGCCTGTGCCTTTCCGCAGAGTGGAGCAGGTTCGTCCCCCTCCGCAGCAATACAGCGCCCGAGTGGTACCCGCACCCTCTGCGTGGCGTTGTTCAAAGGGGGAGGCCAGTCAACACCTACAACTATCAGGGCACAGTGCCTTAAAACCACCAGAGTGTCAACTTTACTCTCCTAACATAATGAGAGATGGAAAAGGAGGAGAGAGCAGCTGCTTGCCCCTTCCCTGACACATCTTTGTGGGTAAGAAAGCTGGAGCACTTGACTCTGGCAGTAAAGCCGCACAGTTGAGACAGGGGCAGGGAGGATTCCCGCTTTCTGGTCTCTAGTCTCAGGGCTATTTCTGTTCTCTCACTCTTTCTGCTCTTTTCCTGTTCATACCTAGCAGTAGGACGCTATAAATGGTGGGGGGAGAAAAGGAAAAAAAGTCTTGGAAGGAGGTGTCGGAGTACAGGCTTCACCTCTTAGCTCAGTGCACTTCCAAAGGGAGAGATAGTCAGGCCTCTCTTAGCCGCATGATTTTTTGCTTTCAGTAGCTGAGATTTTTCAAGAAAACATACCCCTACTCTGCCAAATCCCGGCTAATGGGCAAGTGTCTGGCAAAGGCTCCTGACAAGCAAGAGATGTAGATCTGAACCCTAATGGGGGCTGGAGTGTGCCCTACCTAGATCCACTGCTCCCAGCTACTAGACACTTAGGTATAAGTGGATCAGTGTCACCATTGCTGTTGGCTATGAATTAAGAGGGGAAAAAACAGCCCTTGCTCTGTTCTTAAGCAACTGGATGTAGGTTACATCTCCCAGAAATGCTGGATCCAGCACATATGATGGCCATTGCCTTCCTAGCAACCACATCTGCATTGAGAGGACAGACTATCCCCATCTGCCTCCTTTTTCAACCTTGATCTTATATATGAGAAAATAGTACAAGAGGTCAGATACCACCCCACCCTAAAAAACATGACTCTGGACCAAGCATTTTATCCATATGACCCTTTGCACCTTCTCATCTTCAGCCTCTTTCAGTACGGAGAAAAACACACAGGCATGCACAGGCACACAGAGTCCACAGCAGGGGCCAAGGGAAACTCTCTATTGGAAACTCGGTTTCCAGCAGCTTTAGGGTGAGCAATTAATGAGCTGGGGCCCGAAAAATGATGAGGGACCACAAACCGATGCTACTGGCCTGCAACCACCGCGGGGCTTTCACCTCCCAGGGACCTCTGTCCCCACACAGAGACCAGCTCCCAGATCAACATGTCTGGTCTATCAGTCTTCATAGAAATATTGCATTCTTTCCTAGAGCGGAGGCAAAACAAACAGAAGTTTAAAGTAAACAGTCTCTACCGGCAGATCTTTTCCCTTTTATTGCATGAATTACAATGCCCTTCAGCCAGCAGAAGGCAGAGAAAGTTCTGCCAGGAAAAAGAGTTATTTGAAAAAGTTTACTTCAAACTTTTGTTGGCTTTGCTGCATGCACACACTCACAAAAAAAAAAAAAAAAAGAGAGAGAGAGAGAAGAGAGACCCTTTCTTCTTCTACTTTAGTGCTAGGTAGAAAGAAAATTGATTTCTCTTTAACAACTGGTATACGGCTGGCAGAAGTAAAGGCAGGTTTCCTCATGGTCATACCTCTGTGCTGAACCATGATCTGGAAGAACATTGTGAGATAGAAAGCAGGACTGTCCGGTTCACCTAGGACATGCAGCCCAGTGGAAAAAAATATATATGAGCATCTCCAATCATTCCACTGATATAAACAAGCACAAAGCTACCAGAGCCAACCAGCATCATATTATTCTAATAAAACTGCTCAATGAATCTTTTTCTTCTAAATCTCTGTCCCTTTTGTAATGATGACAAAAGTTGCGGTCTGTTTTCATTTGCACTCTTGTAAATCTGGAGTAACTGTAAGTCTACTGGAAGAGAGCTAAAAGAGCTCTGTAGTTGGTGAGGACAGAAATCCTGCATAAAAAGTAAAGTGGTCTCAAAACAACAGCCATCACCTTTTGAGAAAAATGTTCCCATTTCTGATCAGCTCTAATGTTTCCATTTGAAACAGACTCCTTGATCAGAAGTTAATAAAAGCATGTCATGTGAAATATGCAGAGCACTTTATAAAACATATAAGAAAAATAGGGTTGTCTCCTGCAGACTTTATAACAGGCAGAATAAGAAAGAGAAAAGGAGACAAAGGAAGATAAAAAGAGATCTCTAGCAATGTGTAAGCAAAGTGGGATAAAGCTGACTAGCACTTGGATTAGTGCAGCGTGAGTTTGTTTTTAAAGTACATCCCTTTTCTGCACTTCCACCCACTCTCGTCTGCCCCACCGCCCTGACCTTGTTCCTCCCCCTTTCAAAAGAGCCGTCCCTCCTTATTTCCCTGCTGACCTGCATTCCTCACTGCTGGCTGTAAAGCTGCGATAAAGGCACCAGTAAACCCAGCCAGCTTGCCTAAGATCAGAAGATACGGAGGGTGCTGTTAGCAAATTAACTGATTGGTATAAAACAAAAGGGGAAAAAAAAAAAAAAGTTGTCAGGAGCTGAGAACTTTTGAACCCCTTTAAACAAATAAGTGGCAGAGGAGCAGGCTTGTCTGTCACAGAAATATTGGCTGCAAGAGCCAAGCCAAAGCTTGGAAGCTATGACAACCAGATGCAGCCACCAAGAGCAGCCCCTGGTATGGAGCTGTTTGAGAAAAGGGAACTTCCCACCTTTGGAAAGGCAGGACACAATGGGATGATCCCCGCCACCTCCTCCACCCCTGGCAGACCTGTACCGATACCCTCGGGTTGCTCCAGGCTGCAACATGTGCAAAGAGACAGCGAAGCCTCTTTGCATGCTCCCCGTATGATTATACTTTCAAGGGCCCTGGGCTGGTAAAGAAAGCATGCTGTACTGAACATAACTGCAGTAAGGCTTTGAGATACTCACAGCCTCATTTATTTAGTAATATTAACTGGCTTTCCTGCTTTTCCATCAACACTAAGAGGGTTAATACCTTCCTCCTGGGCTGGCCTCCAGAGATTTTGCTCTCTATGGCTCCAGATGGCTTTCAGAAATCTCTAAAGTTTTGCTGCCCTCATTAGTGACAGATGTGGGAATTATAACTTGAAATTTAGGTTCACTAAAGTAAAGCATTGTGAAATCCCAGGAACCCACGGAAGCACTCTGAAATGCGCCAGTGGTACAGATCACAGAAAACACGCTCTCACGTAATGCTGAACAAGAGACTTTATTACCAACAACACCGCTTCCCTTTTCCCCCTCCACTTTATCTCAGGCTTCCAGCGCAGCCTTCCCTGGGAGCCTCCCCCTTGGTTTTTGCTGCTCCCTAAAAGCAGCAGCCCCGGAGACAGGCGGCTCGCTGGGGCAGGCACGCTGCTAGCAGCACGGCAGCGCCTTCTCCTGGGCCATGTTGTGCATGCCCCCCACCATCCCCAGCAGCATGGCAGCACTTTCTCCCGGGCCATGTCCTGCAAGCCCCCCACCATCCCCAGCAGCACAGCCCCGGCCGCCGCGGTGGCGCTCACTTCCTCGCACAGCCAGGCACTAATTCTGTATTGGTTTCACTAAATTCAGTTCAACACCTAAAGTAACATGAACCTGTCTCAACCACTGCTTTTGTCATGAAAGCGGACAGATTTTTTCATGCCTCCAGCCAGCACGCTTGAGAACCTCATCCAGAGCATCCTTTCATTACAAATTCCCTTCCATTCTTCCTGCTAGAGAGAAACGTGGCTGCACTCCTGAAGAGGGTGTTTGCTTTGGCAACCAGCCCGTAACACTCATCTGCAGAACCTGACAGGTAAAGCCTCCGAGGTCAGCCTGCATTGGCACTGTACAAGGCCTGGAGAAGATGCTATTGCTTCATTGTCATTTCCTAAAGCCCTTCACTGGCAGCTCTCATAAGCCAAAGAGACATGGTACAACTGTCCCTTGTAACACCCTCCATTAGTGTTGCTTGAACTTTGAGCTGGGGGAGGAGGCCTAAAATAGCCATGCAACACGTAATGGCTTCTGAATGGGCTTGAAGTAGATGGTACAGAGTTGAGAGAATCTAACTTTTTGGTTATTCAAGTACTTAAGATAACATTGACTGACTGCTTGGAAGGACAGCTTACTTTAAAAACTGGGTTTATGTAACTGTTGTACACTATGCATAAGTGCGGAGTATATGTGCTGTTCATCCTTCTCAGCACAGACATACAACAGATGCAGAGAAGGATATCCCCGAGGTGGATGCACCCTGAGGTTGTCAGATCCAGAAGGATGCTACTCATTTGTGGCTGACAGCATATGTATTCCATGCACATAGTTTATTTCTGAAGAAAGCAATATTGATAAAGGAGAAAAAACCCAACCAAACAAGACCATTCAAACCACATGATGGTATAAGCAAATCTCATAGGCTTACATGGTTTCATGGAAGCTGAGCAGAACCACAGGATCTTTCCCTTTTCCTCTCTTATTGTAATTTTTTTCCTCCTGTTTCTGCAGGATTATGCTGTCTGATTCACTAGCCTGAAATATTTTTAGCCTAGAAGTGTTGCATACAAATAATTCATTAAAAATGTAGCATATAGGATATCATTGAGAGTTGCTTTAATATTCGATTGGGTTTTTTTCGGTTTTGTTTAGCTTCAGGGGAGACATTCTCGCAAACTGTTACCATTTGATGCTTCTCTCATTTTCCCAATAATCCATAAATCTCACTGTGGTTTTTTTTCCCCCTTCTTTAAATGCCACCATCTCTTCTCCCCCATCACTATTCCCCTTTTCTTTTGTCAAGTTCAATCATTTAGACAGGGAAGTGTGTGGCTCTCTAGATGATAGCTCTCAACTATCCATTTTGTCCCAGAATTCATTCTTTAATTTATTTCCCTCTCTTTGAAAACTTTACATGTTTGGGTTAGGAGACGCTCATGCCTTTGTTCTCTTACCTGCCAAGCCTCACCATTTTTACCCTTGTGTCCCAGTTCTCTCTCTTTTGGCTACCCTATTGCAGCACTGAGGGGTCCTTTACTCACTGCAAAGTCAAATGTTGCACTCCAGCCTCTGCAGTTGTGTGCTTGATCTGGGGGCTGGAAGGCGACTGCGGGTGGGCTGTGGGTGCTGGGTACACCGCGGACAGGAGGGTCTCTGGGTAGGTACGTCCTCATTAGTACCTGCCAGAAGAGGGTGGATACATGGCTCTGCCCCTTCCATTTAGAGAGGGACCATATGCACCACTGCTTCTGAGAATAAGGAGTTAAAACCAAAGTCTTTAGGAGTTATATTATAGGCGTTAAGTGCCACTCGTAACAACCACAAACCAGAGCTGAGCCTAAGAAGGAAGGTTATCCTTCACTAGGACATGAGCTGTAATTTCAGTGAGGATATACTTTGCTTCTCTCTGCTTCCATGTGACCCACCTGCTGAAGAGGTGCTCAAGCTGCCTCTCCCTTAGCTGGCATCTATACTAAATGGGTTACAGCTGCTACTAATTTCATTTAGGGCCTAACCCCTTGATGACAGAAGCCATGACTTGTGCACAGGAGTTTGATGAGTCCTAGCTGGGTATTTGCACATGGCATTTCTGCAGCTCTCTTATACAGCAGGGAACGTATTTTCAGCTTACGATGTGTGACCCGATCTTTCATCACCAACATAAATGAGCTGATACTAACATGGTTAAGGTGGGCATTGTAAGCATGTCAACAGGAGGGAAAAGCCCCCACATATGCTAAGGAAGACAGGGATGATATCAACAGTGGCTCAGGAATGGCAAGAAAAGCAACTTTAAGTTCTCCTTAAAAAAAAAAAAAAAAAAAAAAAGCGAAAAAAGCTCCTAACATCAGTAAATGCAAACCAGCTAAACGAATTTCACCATTGATAATGAGCAGGAAAGCCAGTGGTTGGGATCATGAGTTTATGCAAATCTATTATTACTGGAAATCAGTATCCTAGAACCCTGATCATGCAACACTTGCACATATGCTTAACTTTATGCACATGAGCAGTCTCATTAACACCAAAGAGTTAGTCGTGCATAAAACTGAGCAAATGCATGAGTATTTGTAAGACTGGGATTTAAACACAAGAGATAGAAAACAAATTTACTGTATCATCAACAATTATTTCTGAAACCCATTAGAAACCAAGGTGGTGCCAGAGGTCTGTTTAGTGTAGAAACATTCAAAGAGAGAGAGGAGTGGGATCTTGAAGATTGCTGCCTTTAACTCAATCCATTAGGCCCAATAACAGTGGGCCAAACATAGCAGGAAAACATCCCTGCCCAGATTAAAATGCAACTGATTATGGGTATTGGAGACATAGTATTTCCCATCACATTTTACAAGATAAACTGGATTGCCTCTTAAAAACACAGATTTCAAACTTAGTTATTGTAAAGAAGAACTGGTCATAGTCAACTTGGATTTGACTAAATTATTCAGCAGTGTCTCACAAAAGTCTTAGAAAATTAATTTAAACAGAGTTAGGTTTATGTGGATTCAGAGCTGACTGCAGCATTTTTATAAATAGTTACAATAAATACAAAGGCTTACATCAGGGGGAGGTGCCTATTGCCCTGCAGTGAAGACTGATGGCTAGTCTTAGAGCTAGTTTTAATTAGAATATTCAGCAGTGCTTCAGAAAAAGAGAAGAGCTCCCTTACATTATGAAACCCGATGAAAATATGCTATTTCCTTGGGAATCCAAAAGAGTAAATACAATAAAATTTGAGTACTTACCAGCAAGACAAGAAAAAACACAGAGCTGTAAAACAATGTCTGTAGGAGGCAATGTCCGTAGCTTCTGCCAAATTTAAAGGGATAGCTCTGGAAAAGGAATTCTGGGAAAAGTACAACCCTACATTGGGAAGATGTAAAAATAAGGCCTCAGCAAAAGAATAAGGTCTTACTATCATAAATATAATCAGTCAAAAGTCAAGTTTAAGTTTCCTGACAATTTCTGTATGCTTTTTAAGCATTTTTTTGTTTCAGTTCGAAAAAAATTAGTACATTCTCAGCAGTCAGTTTTACTGCTACTTTTTGTTGTATGTTTTTTTTTCCCACACTTTCTGTGCTTTTCACCTGGTAGAATTGCTGCTGCCAATTTTGCTGTGTAACAGTAAAGTTGACGGAATTCTGGTACTTTCCATTTGTTGCATCTTGCAGCCTGTTTCAAAGCCGCAGTTCCAGGACCTCCAGGTACCGTGCGTGACTCCTGTCGAAGTCTGGATATTGCAAGGGCTCTTGGTTCTCTGTAGGGTTTGTTTGGGAGGGTTGTCATGGAGATATAGAGTCTGAAAGAGGCAGTACAGTCTTTCATGCGGCTGCAGTCTATATGGACAGGCTGCCCACAGCAATGGCCATGAGAGCTGAGCTGGCAGGGAGCCAGGAGACTTGTGAAAATGCTTTAGCATATTTGCACTTGACATCGGTTAAATGGAGTATCGGTGCATTGATGACCAGCTGTTTTCAAGTCTGCATCCGTCTTAAAGGCTTAATTTTATATAAAAATAGCTTTGCGGGGGGAGGGGAGGGATGGCTTTGTTGAGGTAGCATCTTCACTTCTGTAATCTCACAGCACAGTAATGCTGCGTGTCCTGAATGGAAGAGAACAAAGCGAAAAGAGTAACACAGGGTCGAGCAGGTTGTTGGCCAAGACCCCTCCTCCCATTAGCTCTTTTTCCAAAGGAAAGTAAGTTTTAACTCTCTTCATGGGTTAAGTTTTGACATTTTTATCTCATCTATAAAGGTTTCAAAGAAGGAGGTAGGACTTCTCCTGTAACTATCTGGCACCCGGCAAGAGTGTGATTCTGAACTGGGCTTTAAGGGACTATCATGACAAAGATCTAAAACCTGGTATTATTGGTGAGAAAAGTGATGCTGGAGGTATAGCAGTCGGAAGAATCAGCCCTGCAAATATTTGTTCATTCTGCCTAACGTCACTATGTGCAACGTTGCTTTACATGGCCAGTCACTAAGATGCATGAGTTTGAAATTCCTGGCTTTGGGGCACCACCGTGTTCTGAGCTGAAGGACTGTGACAAGTGGAGAGTGGAGGAAAGTCTGAAATAAATTTGAACAGTGTCTATGGTGTCTTCAATGCCTACCTGCTTCATTCCAGTAGGTAAAGAGCACCGATGATCTGTTCAGCACAGCTCTGGCAGATTGAACCTCCCAAAGGCTGTGATGATAATTAACTCCTAAATGTTGCAGTTTCTTTGAAATACACTTCCAGTTCTTCAAGGAAATAATTATTTCAGAATAAGCCAGTCTTTCTTAATCCAGACCTTACTTATTATATTCTGAAACACACCTTGAAATGCAACATTGAACACAAATCTTTCTTTGATTGGTTTAATGTCAACAATTTCTCTCTTCAGCAAGCACTTGATTTCAGAGTAAAATCTTAACATTTTACTTTTTATCTGTCTTGTCAGTGATTTTTTTTTTTTTCCCTGCTGGCCCCACCTGGAGCTGTCATATACCTCTCAAAAGCATTTAATCTCTAAAGATGCTGAACAAAGTTTTTATTTTTCAAACCAGTCAACTAGTTACCTGTTGATCTGACAAATATGTCACACATATTTATTTTTGGAAAAACAGTTTGTTCAGCTGATGCATGGCACTTGAGTGCAAGTTTGCTTAACAAAATTGTAACGAATGCCCGAGTGTTATTCTTCTGATTTGATACTTCATATCATAGACTCATAGCACAATTCAAGCTGGAAGGGACCTCAGAGGGTCATCTCATTCTCCTCCCTGCTCAAAGCAGGGTCAGGTATGAGATCAGGTTGCTGAGGGCTTTATCCAGCCTTAAAAACCTCCAAAGATTTTAGCAGAACTGAACAACCTCTTTGGGCTACCATTTCCAACACTTGACTATCCTCATGGTGAAATTTTTTTCCTTCGGAACTTGCTGAAACCTGTCTTTTTTTCAGTTTATGTCCAATGTCTCTCCTCCTCTCTCTCTGCTGGGTTGGGGCTCGTGTTACTAAGGGCTGTGACAAATAAACCCTTTTATTTCTCATCAGGATTTCTGCCTGTATTAGGGAGGACAATTACAATATCCTTCAGGCTCTAAGGCAATGAATCTAAACAAAATTTTTCTGCTCCTCATGTGCTGTATTAAAAGATGAAAACTCATCCTTGCATGTAAGGAAAACAGAGTTTCAGTGAAGATCTGACCCAGAAACTGGCGAGCAGAGTTTTCCTATAAAAATGTTCTTTCATTAAAAAGACCATTGTAACCTAAACACTTTATGATATATTTTCTTTCCAAGGAACTTTTTCAATCTGAGTGAGCATGCTGAAGTCATTATATAGTTACTAGAGATGCTTCTTTGTCCAGGCAGACTTACTATATGTTACATTTCTGCAGGAGATTAAAAATGATGTATTAGTAGATATCCTTCTAAAAATAGTCTTTCAAATAAATTGTATCTGCATCTTCCCAAGCCTGGAGGAATAATTACAACAGCAAAGGAAATACAACAAATAATTCAGGGCAAATAATATATAACTGTAAGAACTTTTACCACTGTATTTATTTAAATGAAGAGAAACATGTTGAAATGTGAAAGTTAAGCACTTCAGTTTATTCACATATTTTACATTCAAAGGATCAACAGGAATGATTTTTTTTTCAGAAAAATCATTCCTCTTGTGGTTTCCAAAATTTTGACAGAGACATGGAATATACTTAATGAAGCATGTCAGTGCATACAATGAGAGCCTTGTGTGTATGGAAAAAAGATAAAAACCAAACAAATTTGACCATTACCAAAAAATGTTTCCTTTAATATAAATAAAATTCAAAGTGGTGCTTTATTTTAACAGACAACACAACAGTGGGGTTTATTAACAACTACGTATTTACAGTGCCTCACTGATAAAAACACTGGGCTTCATCTGAGATCCTAGACACTTCCTGAGAAGGCAACATGGACTGAGGATTGCTCAGCACTTCACATTAAGCTAGGTGCTAAAAGGGTGAAATTAAAGCATACTTTTAAAATAAGTAAGATGGCAAAGGTGGAACTGCTGATGTATCGTGTTTGTGCCCTGATCCAGCAAAACGTGCACCTCAAGTACTCCCTTTGATTTCAGTAGATCTATGTATGCTCCTAAGGTTAAACACAGGATAAGTGTTTCAAACCCAGGAGCCTCAGAGGAAGGCAACTGCTTGACTCAAAGATGTTATGGGTAGAGGAAACTGCTGTAATTACAATTTTACACGGTATGGAGGCACACGACCTTGAATTTAAATCTGTATTCTTCTGCATGGCTGATTTCTACCGCTTTACTTTTAATTCGATCCTACAAGGTCTGGATTCTGAATATCTCTATCAAGTGACAAACTTGTGAAAGCATCTTCTTCCCACAGCCTTCAAAATCATAGTGCCAGTTTAGCAGATCTCAGTCTTTTTGGCAATTAAATAAACCAAGAACCAGACCTTTTTCAAAGTATTCACAAAATAATCTTTCACTTATAACATGGCTGTCCCACCATTCTTATATCAGATCTGACCTCAGCTCTTTAGGTCTAAACAGTTCTTTAAAAGTTATAAAAATAAAGAATTGATTAATATACAAATATATATTTCAGAGTGGTAAGAGGATAACATTAAACAAATTCCCTTTTTAATCTACTTTAAATTAAAAGAAATGTTTTCAAAAGTCTGGGCTGAAGCAGATCTTTATCTATTGACTCTTTAATGGAACCCATTCCCTGCAGATGGCCCCATACAACTTAATATAAGAAGCTCATTACTACAAAAAGACAGTGAACATGTTTCCACTAGCAAAGCAATTCACAAAATCTGCTGTGCCAGTTGTTTTTTGGTATCTTGCTTTCAAAAACTGCAGATATTTCTAATATTAGAAACAAAACCTAAATCATGAAAAGTCTTGAGCTTCTTTAGAAATTTGCTTCTTTCCCTGGTCTTCAGTAGTATCTGGTTTGCAGTAATCCACTTTGTTTTGTATACTGTTTGTATACAGCAGAATATAAATGCTCTGCATGAAAGCACATGTATGTACAAAACCAGTCAGTAATTCAGTTAAGAGATATGCCTGCTCACTGGGTCATTTCATACTTTCACAATACCATATTTTTTTGTAATATCCATAACAACATCATCGAGTTGCTCTCTTCTTCCACCGAGATGCTCATGCGTGTTTTCCTCCCATTTATCTCAAGCAGCCGAAACAGCAAGGAACATTTTTGAACAACCTATAATACTCTTCCTGAATCTGAAATAAAAATATTGAATTCAAATATGAAATAGATTTATTAATAGGTCTATATGACTTTTAACTCATTTTGCACTGCTTCTGTCACTGGGTTTTTTAAGGTGGGGCTGCTCTTGACTTGAGGACAGGATACTGAAGAAAGTATCATCTCAGGAAAGTGTGGGTAGCGGGGATCTTGCTGCTAACTGCAAAGACTGGAAGTGAGGTTTTTTGCACCCATTGAGTTATTTCATCGGATTAATGGCACTATAACCGGTTTTCCAGTATTAAAAACCACTTTTCCATGTGTCATACATTGTTTTTGAAACTTGGAGAAAATATGTGAGAAGGTAAGAATTGGGTAGAGGTTCTGTCTCCGCTGACAGTGGAAAGCAATAGCAAAATTTCCCCCCCTTCCCTCCTCTCCCCCATCGATGGCACAAGGATTTCCTCCCTTGCTCTGATAAAACATTTGCACCACGACTTCAGGGCTTCACTTACCTTCCTAGACAACACGCAAAGAAATATGAAGATGAACATGCCCTGGAATGCATTGAAGATTGTAAAAAGATATGCAGTGACCACCGAGCCCTGTACGACATGGAGGACCCCGAAGATCCACGTCGCCCCAAGGAGGAACAGGAGAGCAAGAGCGCCTCGGGCACAGGATCTAGGCAGGAAGAAAACATTGCAAACCACATGTGGGCACTTGCTATCTTCCTTCCTTCACCGCTTTGGATGGGGAATGCTGCCTAGGCAGTTTTTTCGCAGCTGCAAAGGCCTGAGAAGTGCAAATGCATGGGCTGCTCTTTAGGGTGTGCTCTAGCACTGTGGCACGAATAGGCTCACATAATCACTGCAGAAGAGCAAAGGAGTAAAACTGGAGGGCCTTAAAACACTGGCTTCTTTAATCTTCAGATATGTTTTCTCTGGTGTACTGCAGCACCATATGATTTGATTTAAATCTACTGTTAGTGTAATTCCCCAAGGAAAAACATATGTCTGTTATGAAGCATTCCCCCACTTTTCCTCCTCCCCCTCATCCTCCTCAAAAAATAACCCAGAAAAATGTACAGTATGCTCTTAGGTCAGTGCATGCGCATGACATCAAAGGGTTCCCAGGCTGCCTCTCAGGTTCACTGCAGAAGACGGTGCCAGCTGTAAAACTAGATTATCTTTCTTTCATTCTTTCTCTTTAAAAAAAAAAAAAAAAATTATTTTTGTTTTTAGCACACAAATACTCTCAAACAGTTCCTGGGTCAGCATATTGATGCTTTAAAATTATAGGAACTGATTGGCTATGATGTTCTTTTTCCAACATGTTGTAGAGCTCTGCTCACAGACTTGAGCAAATTACAGCATGTTGTCTTGGAAATGAAGCCACTGATTACTTTCTTATTCATTCTCAGCCCAGTCATTGCAGGACTTCCTTTGAACAACAGACATTTTTAGCACTGTTCCTCTGAAAATGAATAATTTTCAACTTCATTAAAACCAGCTCACCACATGAAGCTACGAAGGGTGAGGAATAAGAGAAAGTAATCAATCAAACAATTGCTAAATCCTAACTATAAATCTAGCGCAATGCATTGAAACTGCAGGAGTGTTCCTAAGCAACACAAACAGTAAGTTGTTTTCAATGTTCCCTGTAGTACACTTCAGCTTTTCCTGCACAAACGGTTTTCAAGGTCCCTATAAATCAGTTTTAAAGAGAGTGAGTTGATGGAAAAATCATAGCAGCATGCAAAGTAAAAATCCTGGAGAGAATCCCCCCCCCGCCACGGAAGCACAATGTCCTACTGTTGACTTTTTACAAATAACATGAATGGTTGATTCTCTTATCACTGTATTACTTGTTACTTCAAGGCAAATATTTTGGTCCCAGTTCAGGCATAAGTTTTGAAATCTGGTTTGGCTTGCATAAAGGCTGTGGAAACTACTTAAGAAGACAGGACAGTTACTTCTTTAACCTTGCCATCAGGCTTTACGCTCTGGTTGAGATGGGCCATTGACTGCATTCCTCGTGCACCTCTCACACACCAGCGTTACTGCACAAGGTATTGCTCAACAGGAATAAAGACTGCAAAGTCTGCCTCCATATATACATGAGGGGATAGCAGAAATAAAATCTTTCTTTTTCTACAAATCCTCCGGAAGATTAAACTGTTATTTTTGAATACTCACTTTCATATCTGGCTGTATGTAAACTTACAGAAGGTAGAATTTGTATTAAATGGCAAACTTACCTTATATTCTCGTAACAGCTAACTTCTGGCTTTAACATTGCAGTGTGTCGAAATACTTTATAAATAATCACTCCGAAAGCCAACAAATTAACCTGGGGGGAGTGAAGAAAGGAACTTTTAGTTCAAACCAGGATGCTTTTAAATTTCAATAACTGTTACACATTCAAATGAAACAAGCCAGATAAAGTTTCTGTGTATATGAAACCTACAGAATCCAGTGCCGGGAGGGGAAAAAACCCCCACGCTTTTCTGATCCACTTCTATTAAAAAAATATGAGCCCTGTAATAAACACTGATCAAACAGGGCTGTAACTCTACCTTATCTCAACAGTATCACTA
>NW_009258663.1:442777-453353 GCF_000687185.1 Egretta garzetta
TTCTCTAAGTAGAGACATTTAACAAGAAGAGAAGAGAAGAGACGAGAAGGAGAGAAGAAAAAAGGGAAAAGAAAAGGGAAAAGAAGAGGGAAAATGGAAAAGGGAAATGGAAAAAAAAACCCAAAGTCCTGCCCCCCCCCCCCACAAAAAAAAAACCCCAAAGCCCCCCCCCCCCCCCCCGCCCCGGAATTTTCTATTGTGCTGTATTGTGTAGATCCTGACAAAATGTCTGTCTCTTGTTGCTCAATAACATTAATAACTTCATATGTTCTGAGGCCTTTGGGGTGTGAAAACTTTCAAGTGGCACAAAAAAACTTAGGTTTACACAAAGAATTTTAAAAAATCTAACTTTGGTTGAGAGGTTCCTTGCTGCACATTCTCTCTTATATTTTATGTTTGTTTCATGGGTGAATAATTTTAGTAGTTTTTTTTCCCGCCTTCTTTATAGTGACATCACTTTATTTGAGTTTGAAACAGAAAAAAGCAATTAAAAGAAGCAGCTTTGCAAATGATGCTCAATTACGGTTCTGAACCTCTGTTTTCTTGGCTAGGCTTCACTGATCTTTCATTTAAATTTATACTGCATTCCTTTAACAATGTGGATGGGCTTGCTTTCTTGTTTTTTTAGCGAAGTCTTATTTTGCTTTGCAGCGTTTAACATCAGAATCTATTAAAAACATTAGTAAATGAATCAAATTTTAGCTGGATGTCATCCAGATAATATTTGTAGATCCTTGGTTGTAATCCCTTGGCTGGTTTCTGTGGGCCTCCAGCTGTAGAATGAATAGAATTAATGTATTCCCCAACTTGTTTCTCCAGAAAGACTGCGTGGCTTTCCTCCCTCCTCCTTCTTCTGTAAAAAAAAAAAAAAAATCCTCCAAAATGAAAACAAAAGGTTGCTGTAGGAGCACAGCATCACTTTAAAAAGAATCGCTTTCATTTGTTAACACTTGTTATGTATGTCCTTAGAACATTTTTGTTGTGTCAAGGGGGGAGTATCTGATATTAAATGCAGGCTCTGCTTTAATTAGCTGCATGCTCATACTTTAATACAGCATAATGTATTTACAATTTGATAAGACAGGAGATAGGGCTGATTAGCAGTTTAGGGAATTAATCCTAATACCTTGTACTTGCACTGATCGTGAGAGCTATTCTGAAGCTCCTTAGATTTAAAATTGTAATCTATAATATCTCCTAAACCAGCAATTTTTCAAAGTTAATTATAAGTCAGTCAGCAGTTGTGGGTAATTATATGCAGACTTACTTTTTATCTTATATTTGTTGGTGAATAATATATCAAATAACTTAGTGCACACACTGTAATCTGCATAACCCACCTAATGTACTTATTAATCTGAAAAAGGTAGGGTGACATGTGATCAAAGTACCACAAGCATGGAGAGTACACACTGCTGCTGCTTCAGAAACTGTTATCAAGATGGCAAGCACAAGCCGCGTGACCAACCATCCTCTCTGCTGGCCCGTCACCAAGATCACTAATGTCAATGAGAGCCTTCCTATTGCCATTAATAGGCTCTGTAAGAAGCCCTGTGGGCCAAACCTCCTTATCCTTCCCCCACATACACCAGCTGCAGAACTGGAGAGGTTTTGCTGAGCAAGGATAGGGCAGGCAACAGGCAGATGTGGGGCCTCGCAGCAGCAGGGCTCCTGAGCACGAATACTGTCCACACTGCCCCTTGCACAGGATAACAGGATTTGGCCCTCTGCATTAAAGCGATACCCATTAACTATGATCTTTTCATTCATCAATCCATTCTACTGGGAATAATCTGTACATATCGGGGGAACGGGAGAGGTTAGCACTGGCTTCTCGGAGGCAGCTGCCAGAACCCAATTACTGTACAATACGTCTCAGGTAGCCTCGCAGGAGGTAGTGTTACAGGGTAACGAGGGTGAGCTTAACTTCTGAAATACCCAGTCATTTCCAAGATTTATTAAAGTCTTAAGTAGTTTTTTGCCCTATTTTGAAGCACTCCATTAATAAAAAATATCTATAGCAAAGTGCAAACACTGCCTTTACACAACGTTCAGTGTCTCAGAACAGTAGCTTTTAGGCAACGTAGCGGTTTTTTGGTTTCTTTTTTTTTTTCCAGCTTAAGTTAGAGGCCTCTGGAACTGCGTTTTGTCCTTTGGAGGACAAAATAGGTAACAACATAGTAGTTGTAACTGTCTTGTGATGGAGAAATGCAGCAAAAATTGAGGGAAAACAATATATGAACTCATGGATAAATCCAGGAGACAAAACTCAATGTTTTGACTTCATGTGTCAAGTGTGGCCTTTTGCAAAAACTGGTAATCCAACAGGTATCCTAAACTTAACATATTCTGCTTCAACCTGATACTCTGCATGTTCTTTGCTATGAACATACCGCTAGACTCAGCTCTTTCTGGGAAATGTAAAAAGTTCAGGTTGGACGGTTGGACTGAGTAGGAATACTCAGAAATTGGACTGACTAGGACTAAAGGGGAAATAGCCTTGACATAACTGATACCCCCAAAGAGCCATGTGTATTTCAACAAATGGGATGGGAAGTCAAATTGCCCAAAATGCCTGGCCAAAGATACAACCGCTTAAAACATTTGAATTTGTATCCAAAACTGAGCTTCAAAAGAGCAGAAATGGAGGTAGCAGGCTGTAAGAGCCATCCAAAATGTAGATAGGCACAAGGAATCCTGGATCTCCAAATCTTCCAGCTAGGACAAACAGAGGGACTTCTGGATGAGAGACACTGAGACACCTAAAAAAGCTTCAGCTGCTACTTTTAGCCAAATAATTGTGTTTTATGCCTCCTTTGGTTATAATCGCATGTTTTCATTTTTGTAATTAAAGCACAATCTTCAGATCTTGTTGAATAAACCTTCAATGACGTTATAATTAAGGCTGCCTTAAGGTGACAGGCAAGGTGAATGAGAATGAAATGGCAAACACCAGGCATGCTCTCTCTGGAGAGGCAGCAAGCTGGCGTAGAGCAAGATGTGCAGGCAGCTGTGAAACCAGGCTCAGGACACGCTTTGCACTGGCCTGGAAAGGGCCAGCCCGGGGACGGCTGCCGCCACACGCCGGCTTTGGGGAGAAGTTACCTGTAGAATGAGCAGAGCCACTCCGCGGCTGTGGGCAAACCTGAAGCGTGAAATGTTGTGGCACGGCCACAGTTTCATGAAGTGAATAACGACGTTACAGTGTGACACGGTAAGTTCTTGTGCCTTTGTTTTCAGTGTTATTATATGGCTGAGCAGTCAGAGAAACTGCTGCATGTCCTGAGAGGGGCTCCTCGGCGAGTCTAATAGGCTAAAGGGGAATTGCATTGATTCCAAGCCCAGAACTGTATTCTTTTTTATTATCTTTTTTTTTTTTATTTTTTTTATTTAACAAACCACCCCAAGCTGCTACCGGGCAAACAGAGCACTCAGTCCTTACCATTTCACAAATGAAACCTCTGACTTTCTCCCTGTAAGCCCAATTCTGTGAGGTGCTGAGCATCCTCAGCCCTCCCTCCCCCTGAGATTCAGTGGGAATCAGGTTTCACTCAGAGTGCTCAGGTGCACTACAGGACTAATTTAAATAATTAATCTATTCCCTTTTTTTTTTTTTTTTAAGTGGTTAATCAAAGACAAGGGCTGATATAGGAACAGCCTCCGCTCATAGCATCTTCAGGGAATCATTTCTCCTTAAAGATATTTGTAAAAGTATTTTTAGCTTGCTTAAACTCTAGAAATGCTACGGTATATTTATGAGCAAATGGTAGGAAACTTAAAATATGTTTACGAGAAATAGACATTAAATAAGGGCAATTATTAGGATCACGTGAAATCAGGATTTTGTAGATATGGGCAACTACATTTATGTATCTGTATAACCCAGGATAATCTCCAAGGAGCCACAAATCTGGATGAGCTAGGTTTTATCGTACACTTGTGACTGAGTTTAAAGGGAGGATGGTAAGCGTTTGGTACATCTCTCTTGGGGAAATCATCTGTGTGAAGGGTCACAAGGATTTAGGAATTTGGAGTGGCTTCTGGCCCCATTAAACCAGCGGCAGAACTCCTGCTCAACCCCCATCGCCTCCAGCGTTGTCAAAGCTTTACCTCTACAAATCACGGAGCGCGACCGTCTCGGTGGATTCACAGGCCACAGTGGGCACTGCCGTGGGTTCCGCTCTGCAGATTAGCACTCGCCTGTATCGTGGATGCACACTGTGCTACAGAGCAGGATAGCAGACTTTTCCTGCAGCTGTGTTCCGGGGATCTCCATGGTACCGTTCCCATGTTCACAACTGTGATGTGGGGGGATGAGATAAAGCAGGCGTGCAAGGAAGAGTTCAGAGCTGCCTGGAGTGGTACAAGGCCTAGGATCAGATCTGATCCAGAGCCACAGCTTCAGCCTGGATAATTTCCTCTTGTAAAGAAATTCGCAGGAGAGGAAAAGAAATTGCAAATTCAAAGAAATTTCCTGGTGCTAATCATCTTGTCAACAATAAGGAGGTTTTGCCAAAGGAATTAGCCTGGGGAGCTCTGTGCAATCAATCGCATGTATTTTAGGATAGGATGGGGAAAAAAAACTGCGTGTGGTGTTAACCTACCTCCACCTGGAGCTAGGATGGCTCTGTAAACCTGTTTTCAGATTCATCCCTCCCTCTGTCTTAATACTACTGTGGCTAACAGAACAGAGTGCTTCTGCACAGGCTTCTGTGATGAGGGAAAATTGCCCAACACTGGGCATGGGGGGTGCAAGATACTGCTGCTCTGGCTTCTGCTCCCAGCAGCTCTGGGATCACTGCAGCAGAATTTCACCCATCCACAGTTTGCAGAAGAAGAGAGTTGTATACGTATCAAAACATAATAATATTTACTTGGTTCTTTTTCCTAAGATGAGGATCCAGAGGAGCACTAACAATCTCATCTATCATCTAAGCAAATTACAAACTTCCCTGTTGATTGCTGACTATTTTGCAAACTAAATAATAATAATAAAAAAACCAGCACATAGGTCCTAAAATGCTAAATGTTCCAGGCCGTTGGAGTTCTGCTAATAGCACCTTGCTTATCAACAGCTATATTTAAAATAGGACCTTAATACCACTGTTACATGTACGTATTTTACATACTGGAAGAGTAACATAATGTTCTATCCTCAAGTAAATATGATGTTAGTGCTTTACCCTGCATGAAATACTCTCTGTGTAGGTACAGAACAAACGATAGTTATTTTTAGTTGAGCACTGAATGGTATGAAATACACAAAATTTAATAAAGCATGCAAAACATCTGCCTGCAAATAAAAATATTTGCACTCATGTTGAAGAGTTGTAGCTTCTTTCATAATTAATTACAATTAAATTGTAAGATACTGAGTGAAGTGATATATCATCATTTTGCCCCATCAAGGTAGCTGACAGCTGTCAAATTTGGCAACTAAGAAATCTTTTTTTCCTTCCTCCCTCCCCTCCCTTTTTTTTAAGCAAGAAAAAAGAGCACTTGAAAGCTCAGAGGGAAATGGTCCATCTTTCACAGCGGCAGCTCAGTTAGCACCTGGACATCTGGTAAAATGAAACGGATCAGGACGAGAGGCATTCAAGAAAATTTTGGCCAACGTTTTTTGTTGAAAAATGTCAGTTCATTAGCACTAAAAGACATTTACTGTTTCAGACTATACTTTCACCGGGAAAGGCTTCCTGACTAGGATGGCTTTTCTGATTAAAACCAGAAAGGACATTCCTGAACAATGAAAATCCCTGTGGACAGGGCATTTATCCAGGATGTAGGAGACACAGGCACAATTTTCTGTTGTACTTAATATTCAGACTAGGCTATGACCCTTAGTTTCTCCAGCCTCTCTACCAGCTATTCACAGCTATTGCTGCTTCAGCCCTGCTGGATCTATTCCGTGCCATATAAATAATTAAATATTCACTGAGCAGGGAAACCTGGATCTCCCTCATCCCCCAGTTTCTCATCCAGGACTGCCTAAAGATAGGTCTTTTTTTAACAGGGGAGTAATTGTTTAATGGGAGACTGAGTTTTTGAGGCTATTTCCAATACACATGTATTTATAGAATGAAAAAGGAACCGGTAATCTCATATATGATATCCTTGTGTAAAAGATACACCCCAGCCTTTCAAAAGTTATTAAAACACTTTAAATGCCAGCCTTTTAAGGCTCTCCAGTGTTACAAAGAAGAGAAGGTATAAGAAAGCGGCAGCTAATTCTAAAGATTCAGACATACTAGTTCTGATTCAGTCTGAGCACTTTACATTCAAACATCAAAACCGAAACCCCCAAATCATTCCCTTTTCCTTTCTTAGTCTCTGTCTCAATAATTGATGAAACCATCTATATGCTGATGTCAGATCTCACAAAAAAGAATGAGAAAATTTCTCCTGCTGCTCTCTTAGGCGTATACTTGAATTTTTTACATATATCATATTGAATTTGGCTCTTTCAAAAAATGTCTGAAGTTCAGAGCAGCTGTATCTGTATCAGTCTTTACAACGACCCTCATTATGAGTGGTTGAATTAACGAGCTTGTGATGGTCTGAATTCTGCCACAGAGAGCAATACGTTTCTGTCTCTCTGGCTGTATGGCTAATGGCCGGGTAAAACGACAACATTCAGTGGGTCATCGTTATTTCAGTCAGGGGAGAACGGAATTAAGCTATTAACAATACAACAGTTTAAGCTTCAAAATGAAAATGTATGCCATATTAATTGCATAAAATTGGACACAAGCTGGCAGTCAAACAGTCTGGGTTTGTCTCCTGACTGATTTATCTCATTATCATGTCCCCAGTGAATATACCTTCTCGAATGCATTAGGTATGTAATAGCAGCCTTCTCTGGGAGTAGAAATGTAACAAAAACATTAACAAACCCCCCTTAGGCTGTATTTTGGGGAAATATTTTCAATAATGCAGGATTAGAATTTTATGATTCTAAGATTTTAACAATTTCACTTGTTTTAAAAGTTCAAACATAGTTAAATGAGTTTATTTCAAACCCTGTCTCAGGAAATACATAATCTTTGCATAGGGTTGATCTTTATATATGAATACTTCAGAGCTGTTCTTTTACATACCTCAAGCTATAGATTTAGACTCAATTAAATGTTTCCTTTATATTTTTAGAACACTTATAACAAGCTGTAAATAAATAAATAAATAAATGTCATTTCTATATTTTTCATCAGAATAAACAGGTTCTCAGACTTCTGGATGCAATGTTGCTTCTATTGGATTGCAAAGCTAAACACATGGTGACCTAAATATTTTTATTTAACCTTAGTTCTGCAGCCAAGGGCAGGAAGGATGAACCAACAGAGCTGTATCCGACCTCAGCCGTAAATGTTAGCCCAGCTAGATCCAGTGGTAGGACTGGGGTCTGTCTTGCATGCAGTATAATTAATTACCAGATTTACTCTTCTCCTTTTCCAAGAATCTTTTGAGAAGGTGGATTTACTTGGGAGTTGGTAATGACATAAATCAGGCTGTTTAATGAACTGATTGCAGGTACACCAAAAACCTCAGACTACGTTACACCTCTCCTACAGTTTCTTTGCATAAATGCAAGCCTGTCTTAGGCTATATCTAAAGCCTTATGCGGGAGCCCTGCAGAAGGATTTTTACCTGGCAAAGAGGAGTGAAATCATTGTATATTATCTTTTAGCACAACTAGCTTCAGTGAATGGAAGAGCTCCCAGGAGGGAGGCAGCGTCAGGAGCATAACTGAGATGTCGAGTCTGACAATATTTGCCATTTTGGATATCTGAATAGTTGGCGGAAAGCTGTCCATACCTTCCACAGTTTGCCAAATCTGCAAATTTGTTTTTTAGAAATATTCACCATTCTGCTGTGGATGTGGTCACAAAATCCCATGCTGTGGCTTACGATCTTACTCAAAGCCACAAAAAGTCCTTTCAATGACCAAGTGATATTTCCAAACAGAGCATTCACATGCAATTATTACTGTGAATTTAATTTTGCTTCGCTAAATGCCTGCAAGTGATGAATCAAAGGGGCAGTAGAACAGTGGAAGAAAATGTAATTTGAGTAAGAAAATAGGTCGTGTGGATGTAGTAATTATGTAATTACTAAGAAAGTCCAAAAGACATCATCAGTCTGTGATAACTATCTAAAGCAAACCTACGGTGTCCTTTCAATGAACAATTTAGGGTAAGCATATGTGTTTGTAGTAATTGTGCTTATAGCACAGCAATATAAAGAATCGCCAAGAACATATTAAGCAATTAAAAAAAGACTGATTCAGACAGTTGCATGGCTTTCCTGAAAAAAAAAAACCAAAACAAACACTGAGGCTTAATATATATGGATCCATTAAAATAGCGGGCACAGTTTATCTTGCTAGAAACAAAGGATACCTGGGACACCGACCTGCACTGAGCTGTGGGACATCTCAGGAAGTCTGCACAGCCACCTGGCACCTGGGAGCGCTCTTCCCCTTCCCCTGGGCATCCACCTGTATGCCCTCGCCTCCTGTTTCTGCTTGCTCCACTCTGGATGACAGAGGACGGGCTTGACTTTTCAAGTCTAATGTCCTTTTGGTGAATCTGAGGGAACTTCACATGCTTTTTCTTATAAAATTACTAGCTAAGTCGATTTTTTTTTTTTAAATACCCTTTTCTATGGAACGTCTTTCAGGGATCTTTGAGCCTTATGTGATGAGTTTGTTCCTATGTAAAAACATAAGAGCAAGTCATTTTCGTGTTGTAGACTAACGGCCACACCCTCCTTTTCCAAGTATTTCCAGCGACCTTAGAACAGGGCCTTTAATGACAGGGGGAAGGAAGGAAAAACCTTAATTTCACATGAAAGCCTTGGTCTTGCTGAGAAACTGCATCCTCTGGGTATGGCAGCATGGAAGCTGTGCTTGGAGAATAAAGCTGGTCCTGTCCACTAAAACCACAGAAGGGCTAATGAAAAGAGGACTATTATTCTTTCATAAAGAATAATAAAGCCACTGCTACTCCCTGTAGGAAATTTATTTCCACTAAAAAGGCAGACTGAGGAACAAGAGTAGATATACAAAAATGTTTAAAATAGCTTTTTTCTGAAAAATGTACAGTAAATGGTACAGAGTATAGTTTTGTCATCTATCTAAGAAACATAACCAGGCATTCATCACAAATAACCCTTTGGAAAAAACTCACAGAATTTTCCAAAGCATAAATATCCACTGATAAATGTGAGATGGTGGTATGGTTTGTTGTGATGGAGGTCAGAGGTCAAACAACTTTTTCGATAGTAATCCTCAGAATATCAAGAAATATCAAAAGTAACGAACATGAGCTGCTTCACCGAAGAACAGGAATAATAATATGAAGACAGGACAAGGGGCAATGGGCACAAACTGAGACATAAGAGGTTTCAGTTGAACATGAGGAAAAACTTCTTTACTCTGAGTAGTGACGGAGCCCTGGAACAGGCTGCCCAGGGCACGTGTGGAGTCTCCTTCTCTGGAGATATTCAAAGCCCGCCTGGATGCTGTTCTCTGCAACCTTGTTTAGGTGAACCTGCTTTAGCAGGGGGGTTGGACTAGATGATCTCCCAAGGTCCCTTCCAACCCTTGCCATTCTGTGATTCTGTGATTCTGTGTGAACCCTGAAGAGGCAGTGTACCTGATTACACCAGTGTGGTGTGACTGATCTCAGAGGGGTTGCTTTTATGTGTTTTAACCTCTTTTTTTAAATGGGAGCAATGGACTGTCAGATCATGCTCGATATCAAAGTCTGTGAAAACTTAAAACTTTAAACTCTTTGAATATTTACTTTTCTACATTAAAGATGTTCAGTTTGAATGGCCTAGATTAGAGTATTAAGTACATGAAATTTGTGAGTATATGAGAAAACAGCAGAGTAATGGATTTGCCAGGAAATTTTTCTGCATTGATTGCAGCAGTATTACTAATCCTGAATCAACCTAAATGTACAGAACTGAATAAGTATTAGAGCTGTCCAATAAGATTTGATGAATGCACTATTCCATTAATTTTACCTTTTTTGTTGAATAAATTATTTGACAAATAATGGTAAAATTCATCAAATAAATTATCTGATGAATATATTTTTTAAGTAATCGACTGGCTCTAATGAATATGCAGGCAATTCCTTAATGAAAAGCATTACTCTCCTGTTAGCCTGCTTTCATCACTCATATGTCACTTTTTTGTATTTTGCAACTGCAATCTGTATATTTTATTCATTTACCCATTCATTTATACATGGGAAGTTCAAAAGAGTATGGTTAATCAATCACTGCAATTCTTAGAATATTTTTGCTTTACAGTTGATTATTCATTACATTTATTACATACAGGAATGCTTAATAAAAAGAACTTGGCTTTGTTGAGAACACCTCTCCCAAGAAGTATTCTTGGCTTGTATGTTCCAAGTCAAGTTTACAAGAATGCTCTGAAAATTGCAGGGTCCATTTATATGCCATTTTTTGTAGTTGCAAACACTACAATTTCCAATTGTTTCAAGAAACTGGAGCTTGAAGCCAAGCCAGGCACCTTCAAGGTCCCTGAAAAAATACATTAGAG
>NW_009258663.1:453404-498259 GCF_000687185.1 Egretta garzetta
TGGATAAAAGCCACGGAGAGGATTATTTGGATGATCTTCAATTTTGGAAATGTTCCAACCTCAAAGAGCAAGTCTGTATTTTGTTATTATAGAGGTGATCTCAACAAATGATACTGATAGATTTATACTGTTAAACAGCAAATTGCTCCTGTTAATGTTACAACATGTCACACTTCTGAGTCCTGGCTCCTCACGGAGGTATGCCAATTTATTGTGGCAGTGACAGTGGGTACAATAGTCAAGCCTGCATGGCTCTGTCAATACTGCAGAGGTGCAAATCTTGTTATCATGGGTGACTGAACCTGCTGCATGAAGCTCAGCTGAAAAAATTTAATGGGAGAAGGTTGTGGGGGAGAGGTGTATTAGAGTTGCATGTAGCTGCACTTGGAGTAGCACTGATTCTCTTCCAAATTTTCCTTTTAATGGTTTGTAGACTTTCATAAGCACAGCATTAATAGTCTTTGCCCAACCCTTCCAAATAACGTTATTTCTGCCACCAGCTGGACAACTAATACATACCTGTCCCTCACATTACTTATAAGTGGAGGAACTTATCCTGCATCCAAAGAGTTTAAAAGATGAAGTTTCTGCAAATGTCAGTGATGCAGAAGAAAGCCCTTACATAGGTCTGCTCCCACTTGACATGGAACAAGCTGGCATGACAGAGGTGGGGAAATCCATGTAGAAGTCCTCCACAATGGGAAGGAGTTTGTTCTTGGCTGACATTATATGCTCATCAAAACTGCAGCTGCATTACCCTGCAGACAAACTGTTATTTCCATTCTACACACTTCCTATTACAGAGAGATTATTATTGTATGAGTGTATTACAAAAGAAAAGAAAATGTTCTCGGGATTTTTTTTTTTTTTGATTTTCATACCTTTTATCTCTGGAGCTTATATTTGTATTTGCCTCAATCAAGCACGGGTTGTGGCGTGTGTGAATGTTTGTCCCTTAAAGCTTGTGATAAACTCACTTTTCTATTAAAAAGTTTAAATACTTGTTATAAATAATTTCTCCATATTTGTACGCTTTGATCTAATCTACTGCATAGTTTTAGCTAAAATGGTTGTGGTTCTAAAGATTACAAGTATTAGGAGGAAGAAATAAGTTGTAGAAATTATCTTCAGCTTGCAGCTTGCTTTACAAAGGTTTAAAATGCCCTTTCTTTCCTAACGTCATCTAAAGAACTTCTGACCCACTCCTTTTCATGTACAGTCACCAATCTAACAATAATAATAATAATAATTTTTAGATGGGATCAATCAGGCCATTGCTTTACACTTAAGAATTCTAATAGAACCTTAATATTAATAAGCAAACACCTTCAGAAGCAGTGTTACTGCTTAGGCATTCAGAGAACTTAGTTTGGGCTCCCGATAAACACTTGAGCTCCCTGTGCTTCACTACTACTGCAGATTTCAAGCCCAAGGTTGAGTTTGAAATAATGTGCAGAAAATCCATTGGTACAGAACTGGTTCTGTTCTTCATCATTTACAAGTCCTGAATTAGTATTTTTTTTTTTTCTTTTTAATTAACTGTGGGCAGTATAGGAAACTTGGAAAGAGATTGGCTTCTGTAATTAAGAGGAGTTCCTGAGTGCCACTGCTTTGGAAGGAGTTTGATCTTTGTTAGGGTGGTGCCCTTGCAGTACGGTGAACAGGGAGACTGGACAGTGGAAACAGAATTACCACCACCAGCATGCCTTCCACAGAGCAGACATCTAACACCAACTTTGTCTTCTACAGTCAGTACCTATTTTCATAAAGTTTTCCTTATTTTCCTTAGACAATAACCTGGATAGGGCATGAGCAAATTAGCTAGTACCCTGCACTCTTTGAAAACACCCCTTTTGCAGTTCAGGCTGCGATTTGCTACCACCCCATCAAAACAAGCTGTCCAAACACTCAAAAAAATCCCACAGCAGAAGAAGCAGCTTGCTGCAAGCGAGTTGCCTTTCCTGCCTGGTCTAGTTGTGCATGATTACGAAGAGACAATAACGAAGGTATGCGAATACTGTGAAAAGAAGTTATCACAAAATACTTCCATAACACAAACAAAACAGCAAAACAACTGCAGGGCTATTTGCTGTCCAGCTACAGCTCCTTGCGTGTGGCTTCACTTAGGCAAAGGAGTGGGAGAAAAAAAAAGAATCTACCTGGCTGTTATCCATAGGAGGACTGCATTGCTGCATAAGGCCCATATCAACTTCTACCACTTCCCCTTTTTATTTTAATTTGCAGGGATTGCTGGATGATCTGGAGTGCTCAAAGAATGGCTACGGGCCTCAGAGCCCAGCTTGCAGGATTTTCCTCTGTGGCCAGCTAGACTGACACCAAAGCCACTGCAGACCTGCCCTGCTTCTGCACTGTGTTCCTAAGATCCCGCATCAGGCACAGCTCAGCTGGAGCTGAAAACAAGGTTACGGATGCATGAGTTTTGGGCATTTTGTATATTTTGATAATACAGTTTTCCTGTACTGACACCTGAAGGAAGGTGAGGAACAGGAATGAGAGCAACAACAAAAAAATCCCAACCCTGCAGCCTTCCTGGAAGAAAGAGATAAGGTCCAAAGAGGAAATAGAAAATTGTCAGCTTAAACCTAAGAATTGTAAGAATTTCCTAATGAAGGATGGTCTCTTCCCATGATTTTGTTTTACTGTATTAACCTGTCAGCCGTCAGGGCTATCTGACCCCCAAAGCACTGAGCCCAGGGAGGTTTCAGTGCCTTGGCTCTCTCAAAGTCTGCTGTGCTCACCAGGAGGGTGAGATGGGCAGGCATCCCCCTGCAGTTGCATCTGGCACGTTGGTCACAGCCTATCCCCAATCTACAGTAGGAATCTGGGGTGGAATTTGACCAGAATTATACCTGATACTTTATTCAGCTATGAAATGGCTAATGAATTGAAATAAAACCGGTTTACTATCATCTTGTGTGTGTGTGTTAGGCACTGCCACTTATTCCTTCTTACATATATTCTCACATTTATCACCAAACGGCTTAAAAATAAACAAAGGTTTATAACTGACTGACGTAGATGTCACGAGGCCCCACCATTGTACCTTCTCCTCCTGTTAGCTCCAGCTATTGCCAGATCACTGTCACCCCAGTCATACACAATAGTGCCCCATTACAGCTGGAATGGTTTGTTAAACTTTATAGCACTTAGAAATGATCCCGAGGCACCAAAAACGTCTCGATTCAGAATTGAACATATAATACCTGCCAAATTTGCAGGTTTGAAACCACTTCCAATAAGAATTAAAAAGGCCCTCTTCACAGCTGAAATAGGGCTATCAATACTTGACTTGTCTGCCCATGTGAAATAGCGGGTTCTTTTCTCTGACGTCGCAATTTAGTTTAAAATAGCTTTGATGATGACAGGGTATACACGAGTGATAAAACCATAAAGATGACAGTCTAATCTTACAAAGATGACCGATCACTGATAAGAGATTAAGTCACACAACATTTGAAAACCCAGATTATCTGTCTGCTAGGATAGTGTCTGTGTACACCTCCTGCCGAGCCATGCTGAGATGCCAACGACATACAAAGATGCTACTTCTTAAAAACCAGAAATGCTTCACAGAATTTCTCAAACCATTGGGTTAAAAGAAAGAAAGCAAGCAAGAAAAAAAGCTCTGATCTTATATTTAGCTTTTTTTGTCAGGCATTCATTTTTCAGGCTAGTAAAGTATTTAAATGTACAGCATATAAATAATTTAGAGACACTATAAAAAGGTCTAAATTAGCCAATTCTGCCCTATAATTAGCACTCACAGCTATGCTGGCAATGGGTGGGTGATTATTAAACACCTTTTATTATCGGTTTTATGTACTGCAATAAAAAAATGAAAATTATACTTACAAGAATTATTAGACATGCTGGCCCTATAAAACTCCATATAAAGTTATTCTTTGTGCTGAGCCAACATCTGAAAAGTAAAGCACAGAAAATGCCTTGAAATGTGCTATTGCGACTATCACATCCGTATGCATGTTCATTTGGACACAGAAGCAGCGACTTACACTTCTGTGGTGCCATAGTACTTGTATCCCAGCGCGGCGGAGATTCCAACAACCACGGCTGGACTGACGTAGCCAAAGACATAGAAATTCTTGTGCAAGAAACCCTTGTTGTAGATGACTCCCACGACTATAAGGTAGAGGTGAATACCTTCAATGCACATCCATGCAAAAGCAGCTAGAAGGAAATAATGGAGTAATCCAGCAGTAATTGAACAGAAGAGCTAGAAATTCAATCAGAGAAAGCAAGAGTCATAATACTATTAATACGTCTCTGTTAATATATCAGCATATGCACAGCAACCTAGTGACTAAAGCGGTGGTCCAGCAGCCCAGAGGTAATGCTGATTGACAAGAACTTCGCCTACACCCGTGAGCATGTTTGTTCATTAGTGTTTTCTCTAGCAACTGCTAAAATACAGAGACTACATTCATCTTTCAAAATTGGTGCGCCCACAAAAACCATATAAACAAATTGACAAGGTTGATCCCACCATTACCGCTATATGCTTTCTTGATCCAGACAAAGTTCATTTTTATGATTTTGATAACAATGTTATCACAAGGCATCACAAGGAATTATTTCCAAAATAACTTTTGTTACTACAAAGTGTTTGTAAAATGATATTTCTCAATCAGTCAATACTGGAGTGTTACCTCAGGGATAGCAGTTCATATTTTTTTCAAGTAATTTTAAATCATATTCAGCTACTTCTAGTAGGGGTATTTTGATAGGTACTGCAATACAGTTCCCTGGTAACGGGTGATAGGACAAGGGGAAGTGGTCTGAAGCTGCGCCAGGGCAGGTTTAGGTTGGACATTAGGAGAAATTTTTTTCAATGAAAGGATTGTCAAGCACTGGAATGGGCTGCCCAGGGAAGTGGTCAAGTCCTCATCCCTGGAGGTATTTAAAAGACGGGCAGATGAGGTGCTTAGGGACATGGTTTAGTGGTGGGATGGCAGGGTTAGGGTAACAGTTGGACTTGATGATTTTAAAGGTCTCTTCCAACCTAAATGATTCTATGATAATTTATGCATATTTTAATTTCCTAAAACTATTTTGAGATGCAAAAATCAACAGTTCATCTTGTATGAAAAGTAAAAGGGATAGGTCAAGACCTCACATGCAGAAATGAAAGGGGACCCTCCAGCCAGCAGCGCGATGTCTTAAATGCCAGCTTGGGACTGTAGTTCTGGCCTGGCTTTTAGGGAAAATTGTCACCCAGAGAGTCACCAATGTGGCTTTGTACAGCATCCAAATGGATTTGAAAAGTGAAAATGCTAAACACATTGAAGACCACAGCCTTGCTTAAATTGAGAAAGTTGAAATGAAACCCATGGAGCAAAGTCAATATACACCAGGTCAGATTTTAAATGACCATTTTATATTTCCTGTTACCAGGCGGGGAAGTCAGTGTCACTAGAATATTCATACCGATACTAGGAAATCCTGGAAGCAGATGGAAGATCATATCTTATACTGCATCTTTACCACACAAAATCAAGACACAAGCAAAAACTACCCACCTTATTGTTGTTCATATTAATTCCAATCAGAAAAATAAGTTCCGCCAGGAAAAGGCTGCAGCAGAGGTTTTTGTGAATTGTCGTTCTAGTGCTTTGAATTTCACTGAAGAACCAGAATGTAAAAATGCACATGGAGAGGCAAATCAACGAAATAATTATTCCTAGCTGAGTGATTCTTGTAAGAATGTTATAATTTGTAACACCCTGGGGGAAAATTATAATATAATATTTAAAAGAATAGCTTTGCACCTTCTCAAGAAAGACCTTATTCTATAATACAGTTCTTTTCTTCTTTTCTACAAAATATTAATCAAAACTGTTTGTAAAGTTTCACTACAAATGTACACTTTGGGTAATCTAAAAAGTATTGTTTTTTTGTGAGACAGATATAATTGTAGGGGGAAATTAGTAATGAACTGTATACATTCTTGCTCTTGCATTTTCTGATATTTCTTAACAAAACTTTTTATTAACATCAGTGTCTCCTGATATGATTTTAAAAATCAGATCATTTTAGTGAATGACAAATACACTGGCAGTAGGACATATATTAATGTGGCATGAACATTTTCTAATATAAAAGGACTTATCACAGCAGTGACTCAGATAAGCAAAATTGAATAACCGTCTTACTGAATTTGCAACATGATCAAAACAAGACTCTGAAATAACAATCACTTCAAACAAATGCTCTTCCAGATATGTAACATGAACATTCTCCAAAGACACACAGGCTATTTTAATACTGGATGTGAATATTTTCTGTATAGGAATATAGTTACGTTTGCTGCTTGCTATTTGCACAAAGAATCTCTGAAATACATGACTGTGCATCAGCATAAGGGTGGTATTCAGCTGACCATAAAATGTATCTAAGTATTTTTTTTTTCTAAATAAAGGACTGGAGATTATTTTCCTTCCAGCCTTCCTTTTCAAAATAAGTATATAAGTACCTGCAAAGGTTTTAAATTTGAACTGAAGACTTAGGATGCTATTTAGCAACCAGGAAACAGCCTCTATCAGCATGAAATTCACAGTGTGAGAGAACTGTCTCAATACCGTATATTCATGCTAATATTCTGCTTGCTGTCAGTTCTGATACCTTATAAAGCTGCCTCCTGAGGCAGGACCTGAGCTCCTGCAGATCCCCACGTAGACCCTGGAAATCTATGGGGCCTCTTAATATAAGAAGGACATAAATTGAGTGGTGTTTCTCACGATTTTGTGCTGGTCATGAGTGTCCATGTTTAATAGTCATAAACTTCAAATTGATTATGCTGTTGCAAACTCTCAGGAGAGAATTTAAAGCAGATTTTTAGATGCCAAGGTTAGAAAAATAGGTGGCAAAATTTTGCGAGAGAGAAATTCAGGGCCATATGGTTACTGACCACCACTGAATGCCAGCTAAATCCCACAGCAGTCTTAAAGTGGGATTTAAAATTAAAAGCAATGCACCAAAAATAAGCACAACAGACTGTGTATTTGGAACAAGATACTTTGCTGCATCACTGCTCTGTAATACTGCAGAAAGGACATAAGGAAATTCAAACACATATGGGAGGAATTTTGTTTGCTCTGTGCACAATAAATTGTGTGTTTGCTGAACAAAAACAAGAGACAACCTAAAGGGGGAAAAGTACATAAGTTGCGCTGAAATAAAAACATAAGTAATGAAGACAGGGAAAAGTATTAGGTAAAACACTAAATTAAAATAACACTTACAACAGAGCCACCTGAGGACATCAAAACAGCAAAATGAGTCAGATGATTACATTTGCATGAGATATGAGTGGAGTTGGAATGTGTCAGCTCACAGCCTTCTGTAGCCCAGTTGCCATTCATCGTGTCTGCTGAGTAGTTCCAAAATGCACATTTAATATCTTTATCCGCAGTCTGGAACAGAAACAAGATGTTTTACTGATGGCAAAAGGCAGGATATTTCCCATCAAGAGACCTTCCTTACGTTAGCCAGCGCAATTCATTAAAAATTGCTTGTTACCATTGGAAGGCTGGGAAACAAAAAGTACATTCTGCAAGGCCTATTCCAAGCAATTAAAAGACGGCTGGGGATGGAAGCATTTTATCCACACAGCTAACATCCCACCAAACATGTAGGCTCAGATTACTGAACCCTTCTGGCACTTGCAAAGGTGTTGGAATTTTTACCTACTGAAAATGTTGTTATTTATAAAAAACGGGCTAAACCCCAAGGTTACAGCCACATTGCTTGTCCTGCTCATAGCTCCTTCCAAATGAGCAGTTCAAAAACTGAGACTTATTCTGTGCATTTTACAAAGTAATCTGGGATAAAGCCAGGATCATATCACACCTGCTACATCAGGTGCGATGACAGAGAGGGATAAGACCATTAGTATTATTTATTACCATTAGTGCTTACTAACATTGGTCAAAGATTAGGTCCCCGCTGTACTAGAGACTGTACAAATACATGCACGTTTACATAAAGGTGATCTCTAGCTTAAATATTAGAAGGCAAGTAACAATTTTAAAAGCTGCATAACCAAGGTTAACACCTTGTTCCACTGCCCACCTCCCTACAGAGTCACTTTCTTGTTATGGTCCCGATAATTCTTTGTGCCACGTAAGGTGATTCTTCACATATAAGCAAAGTCAGCAAAATCTATACATACTGGAAGTGAAACTCGCAGTAAATGCGTTCAGATTTCAGAAGTAACACAGCTGCAATTCTACAGGTTCTGCTATTACCTGCTAGCTCCATGTTAACTTCTAGCATTAACTTTGAAGCATTGCCTCACTTTTTTTAGCATGCATTCTTAGGCATCTGATAAACCTTCAGGAAAAACCCCAACTAATTACAGAATAGTCAAGATCCTGCAATATTCTCTGGTTCAGGCATCTGTATTTTATTCATGCTACAACCCAGCAAAGATGGCATTGTTGCCTTGTTTTAGCTCCATAGCCATTTTCAGCTGTATCATATTCAGTATATTGCACTTAGGATGTCACATTTGACATTAATCTTATTAGAGAAATAAATGACAAATCCACATCAGGAAACAACAGAATTATGTCTCAATACACTGCAGGTATGGTTACGTCACATAAAATTATTAGCTATTGCTTTGTTCTATTTGAAGTTGATAATAAAAAAAACGCCTTACCTTGGCATACTTTAAGGTAAATGTTATTTTCTCAAGCTCATAGAGTGTAGGTGGATTTGAGCTAATTGCAACAGCTATAACTGATGAGCTTACTGTCTGTCTCTGCTCTGAAGTATCTTTTGAGGAGCGGTTTTTAGGCGATGAAAGCAAAGAACCAATATTGCTATACCGCAGAAAGACAACTGCAACGGTGCCTATCAATCAAACAGACCATGTTTAGTACTTTGTGGGTTTTTATAGAAGAATAAAATTGAAGACATTAAGGAAACAATAAACAATAGACATTATTACTGCTATTGCATAAAATATGCAAAACAGATGGAATCTTTGTGGAATACTTATAAAAATGTTTTAGAGACAATGAAATATAGCTTTATTTAAAACAATGTAACTGCCATTAGAAATAAAAATGTGTGTTCGCATTGGAAATTCTAATTAGATCTATGCATATATATTTTTTTCTAGAGTAACATATGCTTACTGCTGTTCTGCAATTGGCTACACATGTGGCGTCAGGTCTCATAAACTAAAATGGCTCAGACCTGAGGTAAATACTGGGCCTCTCTGAAGCACCTGGCTTGCTTTGACTCCCATTACAGTGGAGCCAGAATGGAAGACACATAGGGAAAAAGCAAGCAAAAAGTATTTTAGGATGCAGTGCTGATCTGAAAAAATGTAATTTTTCTCCCTGGTACCAAGATAAACCACATTTTTTGGTACTGATAGCTGGTGAGATTCAGATTAGCTGGAAGATTAAGATTTAAAAAATCTTTTCTATGTTTATTAGGTTAGGTGGTTTGATTCCAGAGCTGAATAAAGACTTTTCTTTATTTTTAGTGATGACAGTAGTTGTAAGCCATTTCTGTAGCACTCTGAGGTCCAAGCCAAGATCTGGGCCCTGCTGGTTTTGGTCCTGAAGAATACACATTCTTGCACCAGTGAGCTACTCTCTAAATAGAAAAGATGCACCAATTTTTGGAGGAGGAGTGGCACAGAGAGTTCAAGGGCCAGTCCGAAGTCACACAGCAGATCTATGGCTGAAGAAAGAATAAAGCTCAGGTCTCTGATACCAATATCCAGTGTTAAAACTCACTGGATACTCACTGGAAACATTAGAAATATCAGTCTGGAGACAATAAAGGGGTAGGATAGATGGTGATAAAAATACCTTGATTCCTCTGCAGTTAGCAGGGCTGAAGCTCAGTCTTGGTAAACTGCACATTTGTTTTTTTACTACTGGGTACAAGTCCATCTAAGGTGTTTATTAACCCATCTACTCTCTAATCTTTGTTTCTTACCATTAAGATGAGATTCCTCTCTCTTCTTTGGAGAGATCTTTATGTAATCTCCCCCCGTGTATACATGAGGGTGAATGTGTTTCATGTGGTGTGAATCAAAAGCAAAAACCTTGAGTGCTGCAAAAGAAGAAAAATACTGTACAGATCACAGCTCCGTTATGGTCTACCATAATTTACAGTTGGGTTAATAAATGTGCTATTGGATTGCATAATTACTGTGAATTTTAAAAATATATCGTTGTGCCAAATATTTCAAGAAAAATGCTATTAATATAGCATGTTTGCTTAAACCTCTATGTTTTGTTATTTTCATGCATACATTTTGCTCTCATACTTTTTACTCTTTCCATGAAAAATATAGTCTTTTATTTACCTTGCATTAAATTAGGCACTGGAAAGAATAATGTAGGTTACTTTAGCAAGAGCTATTGCTTTATTAAAAATGCATTTCTGAAAGGAACCACAAATCACAATTATAAAAAGCAAAGCATAAAATTCTCTACTGAATAGTAACATTTGATAAAAGCCAATTTTTGAAAAGTATCTATTTTATAGTTATCTATCCATACTACCAAATGCACATTGCACCATGAAATAATGATGTGTCTTGTCAAAAAGCAAACAAACAAGCATCACCCCTCAGGACAAAAACTACATTAGAGGACATTGAGCTCTTTACTTGGTTCATTATAGTGCTGAGTTTAAATCACCCAGGATGGGAACAAAAAACAGTCAATCATGCCTTTTTTTTAAAACCAAACCAAAACAACAACAAACAAATCTAAAACTTGACTGATGGAGGAATATCACTAAGCTAGACCATCTGCATTGCTTATAGCACAGCACACAAAAATAATACAAGCTATTCAATAGACCAGCTGTCAGAAAATGTTTGTCAGGACGTAAGAAATAGTTTTCTGTAGCTGGAGTTTTGAAAAGCTTGTAGTTCAAGAGCTTGCACCATAAAAAGCAGTGGAGAGAGGGAAGGGTGATGTTGTAGGTCTCATCCCAGAATAGATGTGTGGGGTAGATATGAGACCTGTGGAAAATATATTCATGCTGGAAAACAATAACAAAAAATTTTAGTGTTTGGGGCCAGTTTGGAAAAGAGCTCATGCAGTTTCCCATTTTAGAACAAAAGCAAGCCAAAAAATCATCGACCTTTCAAGATGGAAATTTCTCCCCATTCTCTTTATCAGCTTCTTTTGTCACCTTGGTCTGATTACCATCTACACTGCCACTGGAGGCTGCACCCGAATCTCTTCTTGACTTTGTGGCCTCAGCTCTATGGCCACGAGAGCCTCTGTTTCCAGTCAGGGTGGCAGGGGAATGGGGGCTTTATAGCCAGCACCTGGCACTGCTCTGGATCTGCTGCAGACCCAGAGGTGCTCTGCACTAATGTAAATCAGCTTCTACAGAGTTTATGTCATAGAACAAATCCTTCCCCATTTTTTCACCGCTCTTGCTAATTTAGTTTCAGAAAGGTGAGGGAAGAATAGGTGGTTTGACGTGTCTTGGGACCAAAGGAGGAATCTTTCTCATCAAGTCATCTCATAAAATGGCAAACCAGTAAGAAGCACTGAAGGACTGTACTGAATCTAAAATAAGAAAACGGGTCACGTACGGTTTGGGTACGTTCCGAAAAAGAAAAATGAAAGAGTGGCCATTGCCAAAGGAATCAGAGGTGCTTCACTAGGATTTTCAAAAGCGGCTGATATTAGCCTTACTCTGCTCCCATTGAAGGAATGGTAAACCTATTATTACTATGGGAAAATCAGTAGGAGGACACCAGCACGCAGGGAGAAGGTAGGAGAGCAAAATGGTGCAATAGAGACTAACTAACTCTTCTCTGAAATTCCTCTTAAAATGAGAAATTTCTCTGAAAATAAAGCCATGCCAGATTTGACTCTCTAGGTAAAATCCTTACTCCAAGTTCATTTACAATGCCTGCGCTGAACCAAAGAGAGTAAAAAAACCTGTATAGAGCAAATCCGAATTTCATTCCACTGGTGTTTTTTAAGCATGTAAGATGCATAGGATAATTTTGTGCGTGCAAGATGAATCCAGATTCACTACGACAGTGTGACTATAACGAGAGATTGAAAGAGAATCTGAAAGGACAACTTCCCACAACCTCTCAGGTTTTGTCTGGGCTCTGGGCTCAAATGTTCAGTCTTTGAAAATTATGATACCTACACTGAAAGTCAGGTGTTAGTTATGAAATTCATACAAATTAACACCTGCGTGTTTCACATAACACCATTTCTAATCTTCCTAATTGTGCTGAAAAACTCCTCAGTGTAAGCCACATCTAAAGTATACCTTAGATTAATTTTCTTTATTTTACCTATTTCACTTGCATTAACATCTAGCTGTGTTGTTTTTTTGAAGTTCTGTGACATGAGAAGCGTCGCTTGCTCTGCAGTATGCAGCAGCTTAGTCAGGCTCCGTCGTTGGTTATCTACAGGAAGAGCTTCCCAGACTGTAATTTTGTCTTTTTGTAAAAAATTGTTCACGGTGTTTACCAAAACCTGTAAATAAAAGAGCATTTTTAAGCAGAAGAGTCATATGCTATTTGTAAAATAAGAAAAAAACCCACAACGTTAAGGCTTGATCCACTCACATTAATGGTTGTATTGCGAAGTGCTTCATTGTCAGAAATAGAGTAACGCACAGTATTCAGCGATGAATAAGACAGTGCTTCAACATATGAAATCACATCTACAGGTAAAAGCGGTCCCAAAGTATTTTTATTAATTTCTTGCAGCATCTCCAGGGGCGTTTTTAAATGACTAATCTGAAAAATACAAGAACTCGCATCTTAATGAAACAAGTAAAGTCACATCTCTTCAAGTGAAAGTAAACCCAGTGCAAATGACTGATTTCTGTGAATTAACACACGGGCTTTTAAGATGCTTGCCCATAAAAAGAGGCACTATTTAAATCAACAGGCTGACCTATAAAGTAATGGTGTTACTCATGTCTGGTATAACCCTAATGAACAACTATGATTAAAAAAAAAGTCATGTGCTATCATTACAGTGTTTTCATTATCAGTTCAATTTGTCCTAATGCTACAAAACCAACAAGGAAACACTCTGCAAAAATAATTAAATATCAGTGACACGGTTGACACTTTTCTATTAAATTTTAGCTGAAGAGGTGGGAGCAGATGGGCAGTATTTGTATATTTTATGGTTGGTTTTTTTTCAAATGCAGATTATAAAGCACGTAGTTTAGTGAAACTGTGCTGCCTATCTCACCTTCACTGCTTCAGTTTATGAATTGCTAAATGCACTTACATAAAACAATTAGTTTAAAAGTAATAGGCTAGAGAGGGTGAGATGAAGATTAAGATTGAAAGTTTCAGTCTCATGGCTGAATAAGAAAAGAATTCTTACCTCACGATACTGAAATCTAATGAGATTTTATCCACCAAACCCTCCCCAACACCTGATTTTGTAAGATCTGTAGTCTGTGCCGCTGAACAGCTCTTAGGGGGCTGGCTTCGTCTTTGACTGCAGTTGAATAGAACTAGAACACAGGCTAAAAACTAGGCTAAAATCTGACACTGTTATTTACATAAAATTGAGGTATTTTGACTAATTACTTTGATTTAAGCTTAGTTTGACTTCGTATTTTAAAACAACCCTCACTCTTAGATCCTGCTGTGTCATTTACCATGTCATTGCACATAAATGTGGTAAGCATGTATTATATTTAATATAATGTATTACATTGTGGGTTAACATAGAAAGCATGTTAATGCAATGTATATCTTACACTAGGTCAATAAAAGCCTTTAAATTAATATCTTTCTGAAACTCGTAACTCGGCAAACTGCTTAATATAAAATGCAAATATACACAATTGGTTTGAATTTATTTATGCTTATGTTTCATTTATCCTTTTAAATTAGACAATACTATAGCTGTAGACTAATGAATAGTGAATCCATTAATATTCTTTTAATTTGCTTCAGGAATCTGCTTCTGGTGAAAAAAAAAAATCTTCAGTCCAGAGTCTTTGAGTGTATAAATTCTGTACCATTTTGCATACTATGCTTTGAGGAGTAAATATACTAGCATACCAGGATGTTATTGCTCCATTTTCTATTTTGTCACTTGTTGACATTACTTTTGTAAGCTATCTTGCTGCCTTCCACTCTGAACAAGCAAATAATTGCGCATCGGTAAATGCAGCAGTGTGTAACTTCAGAAATTACAGAAACAGTTGAGTGATTACCACACTTCTGAATTTTTCATGCATCATGACTCACTTTGCTGGAAACAGAACAGGCATATTCCCAGCAAGTTATTATCATGATTTGAACATACAACCCAGTTCAAATAATTTGAAATTATTAAAGAGACTTCTGTAAACATGCTTAAGTTCAATTGTATGCTTCAAGCATTTGTTAAAAGCTCCTTAAGAACTATTATAATTGAAATAACAGTTTCAAACAGAAACAATTAAAGGATTTGAAAATTAATCTATAAACCAATGCTACTTACTCCAGCTAAAGTTCTATTAATATGTTCAGTTATACAGTCTTTGTATAACTCACACTTGGCCTTCGGATTTTCTGTAGAAATTAAAAAGAAACTAATTATATATTGCAGTTTAATCAATGTTCAATATATACTCATTGTAAGAACTCTTTTCTAAGTAGTTCCCCAAACCACCAGCATTCTGAATTTACACACATCAGATGCAGCACTCCGTTCTCAAACTGCAACTACTAAGACTTTATCTTGGCCCAAGTTACAGCATGAGATTGGACTCTGAGCTTTTGTTTTACTCGGGTAGAGAGCTTGGCCCCTTTCCTTGGGACTTCCGTAGGTGGAGTTAAGAGACAGCTCAAATTTACAGAGAGGAGTACAGATCTGACAACAATGAGGAGGCAACCATTATTTCAAAGGGATTTCATCACACTGTTTAGCAAAAATACATTTACGAAATTATTCTATTCTCAGGAAATGTAGATGCCACTGCCTTGCCTCTCCTTCATGTCTCGCTGATTAATCTCACTGAAGATAAAGAGGCACTGGTGGATTTCTCAGAAGATGTAGCTCTATAATAACACATAAACCCTTATAATATCATGTACCTTGGCAGGAAGTGCCATCATTTGGCTTAAACTGCAATTTTCCTGTGGATGGTTGATAACCTTCCTTACAGGAGCAGTTAAACCCTCCATCCACGTTTTCACATTTTGCATGATCTCCACAGGCAACAGTTCCTTCATTGCTGCACTCATCTACATCTGCAAATATCGTGAGAAATTGAATTTTTTATTAAGTATTTACAGACTAACACCTTGCTGCTTTGTTGATAATAGCCCTGCACACTGCAAGCAGTTTTATAATAAAATTTCATGGAATAAAAAAGCACAAGACCTAAAAAGGCAAACTTAATGGCAAAACACCTGCCAATTATAATACTTAGGGATTGGAAGGATAAATCATAATTGATCATATTTTTATACCACCACTTTTATTACTATATAATACTGCATTGTTCATGTTTTAAAACCATGAGTGTAAATATTAATTCTATCATAACAAAATGCTCGGCATGATGCAAATCATCTGAAATCCATTTTCCAGAGATTAGACTAAATAGATTTTCTCAGCCTTATGATTCAGTTAGAAAAGAGAAAGAAAACTGCAGCTTTTCCTTTTCAGTCATGGCTTTAAAAAGATGCTACAAAAGATCACTCTATCCATCTCGTTAATCTAAGATTTAAGCTCTGTGCCCTTTAAAGTGCTTGGCATGGCTTTTTTTTTTTAATCCACATTTAAATTACATTTGCCTAAAATGGCTTTTGTGCTTCTAAATAATTTGCCATTAGGAAGACACGTTCAGTAACTGGGTGGGGCACAGTCCAAGAGTAAAACTGATGAATTCCGGTAAGGGAGTCCATGAATTGATCAATTTAGGAGAGCTGGGTACTAACTCTCTGGCTGGAGTAGGGATTATTTTGCATTATTTGGTTGGCTGAGGATAAAGATCAAATAACTCAACGGAGAAAGTAAACTGGGAACAATACCAAATAATTCTGAAGAATAAAGTAATGGACTGTGAAATGCTGTGCTGGAAAGGAGAAAAGAGTGAACAGCTTTGGGACAGGTATATCTGATGAAAAGGGTTGAAAACTGAAGAAGTGACACATGAGCAGATTTAATTGAACAGCTTTAGAGGAGAAGAGGCTGAGAACTGAAGGACAGTAATGGCAGGGAGGGGAATGGATGAACCGGAGAGGAAGACAGCCTAAGTTAATAACTGGCATGACACTGAATTTGGGAAAGGACTTGGTGAAAAAGGAGAACAGATTAACCGATTAGTGGAGGAGAACAGCTACCTGAATTGATAGGATGCCTTTGTGCTGCCAGATGGGTGTTAAGAACAGACAGACAGAAAGCAGATATGGGGGGCTGGAAACACACTATTAGCATATAGGAACTATTTTGGGGCTCTTATTTTGATACAAGATTGTTGGTGGTTTTCAAAAAGGAGTAGAACAAAAATGAGCAATAATGTAGGTGAAATAAGATTGCTAGATAAACAGAAATTGTGGAAGAATGGAAAAATACACTGCATATCTATGGATATGTCTAGGGAATGCAGAAAGATGTCTGAAGGGTACCTGGGGGCCATCTGCCTGTTTGGACAGGATTTTTGGTAAATTCATAGAACATTTGCTAATAATGGCAAGAGCGCCTCCATAATCAGATGGATGCTTTTTTTTTCTTATGGATACAGGGCAACTGCAAAATGTATCCCAGCAGTTTTGGCATCCACACAGTTTTTGCTGGTTTCTGTTTAATTCTCAGCTCCCTTTCTTCTTCTCACAATCCTAGAGGTCTTCCTGGGGTTCAAGGAGATGGTCGATGTCCCACCCCACTTTCACATCCCTATTTTCCTCACTGAGCGGTGGCTCTGACTTGCACCTGAAATGCTATGTTTTAAGCCTGAGGTTCAGAAGCCCCCATTGCAAAGCCACTCAGATCCCACATGGCAGAGGCAGTGAGGTGGGGCTGGAAACGCATTTGCTCTCCCCAGCACAACCATCTCTGCTCTTTGGGGGAGCCCCCAAGGAGGCCATGGGTTTGAATGGGTTGGTGCAAGCACTGAAGTTTAAAGCGTGAGGTTAAATTATGATTATCTGCGTTAGGGCAATAGCTTGTTTCCATATTTAACGCCCCAAACTGCAAATGTTTCTCTTTAATGAGCTGAGTTTTGCATTATCCATGTTTGTATGGTTTCTGTGACCTCAGTATTTATAGTCATGGAGCTAGCCATGCTACACATCAATGAATCTGGCAAAAGTAAAGAAAAAGGGAGAAAAAAATGTGATATAGTGCTACACACAGGCTACCTCATAATTAAATGCTGTCATTTAAAGACATAAAGGCTAAAGTTCTTACTCTTGGTATTTAAATAACCTCTCACATCAGTAAATTATAAAGTTCTTTTTGAAACAAGTGGGTGCCTGTCAGTGCCCTGTTGTGTGACTCTGTGTCAAAGACAGAAAACTTTGAGTGAATTGAAGTGGCAAGGGTGAAAACCATGACAATACCCATTTGTATAGCTAGAACACACATCAGCCTTACAGCAAAGATTTCTTTGGCCTTGTCAGCTACTTGGAGAAGGACGTGTACATTTTAGCAAGATATTTAGCATGTAATGCAATGATAAAACACCAGCAAATGACAACAATCTTTGCTAAGACTTACAATGACTTATAAATATAAGGTTTCCATGTGATTTACTGATGCAAATATTTCAAAATTATTATGCTATTTTGCTTTTCATGAACCTTTAGTTTGGTAAATCATTTATTTGTCATTATTGGGTAGTCGCACAAATTACCCTTCCTTTCGTAATTATGTCAGATATTAAGTGTAATGGAGATTTTAATGAGAATTCAGGATTATCCAGAACAACAGCAGAAACTCAAGCACCAAGGCACATCTCTGGCAACAGGATGGCTATTTAACGTCTGATAGAGACACCCTGTTGAGTATATGCAAATGGACTTTCTGCAGTTGAGTTGTCCATATGGAATGAGTCCATATCACGCCTATCTAATTTACTGTTTCCTGGAGAAAAAAAAACAACTCCTGGATGACAAAATTAAAAGGCAATATGCCTGATCTTGCAAGGTACTAATCAGCTTCGTATCCCTTTTAAATCAATGAGATTGTCAGGGGCAGCCAACAATTTGTGACAGTTGCAAGAACGCTGCTTTTAAGTTCCTGCTTTGAAATACTGTGTGCAGTAGCTGTAGGTTTTTGTTTCTTTATATTTTGTAGTTATGCCTTTTTAACTGAACATGCAATTGTTGGACCACACATGGACAACAGCTTGTCAGTGCTTTCAGCAATCCAATTTTACTGGAGCTTTGGGGCAAGGATCTCAAACCGTCCTCCTTGATCTACTATGGGAGTGGGACTGGGCCGCCAAGGCTTGCGCGAGTAGTCTTCACAGCAAAGGTTGAAGAACAGCAGCTTTTTAAACAGAATAGCATTTGCCATAGCTCTGCAAAGAGCCCTGGCCTTTTAGTAAATATTCAAAACAAATCCTGGAGCTGAACTTTGAAGCTTTTATAATAGCTGCGATCAGAAAAATAATATCACCAACACCACTTAGGCTAGTGTGAAAATAGATTTATAACCTTTTATTTTATTTCTGTGCTTTGTCACTCCTCATTTACTGCAGCAGGCAAGGAAATTCCAATTAAATTAAAAGTACTGAGAACAGTTATTATGTTCAGTCTTGCCAATTACTGGATTGTACCTACATCGCTTTGATTCTTCACCAGTCAGTCAAGACAGCTTGATGTCTACATTATACCTTCTGCTTATTAGTAGCTTGCAAGTGATTGAAAAGTCCAATTGCAAAGGACTAGATGTTCCCTCCCTGCGTCTCCATACTGTGGAAGGCAGCAGCACACACAAAGTAGAAATGAAAAAGCCTATGAGTGGCACCGGTAAAAGGAAAGTTAGGAATGTGGCGTAATGCCATATCCCAGCCACTGTACAACTCCCCTGTCACAGAAAAGGATGTGATGGAGAATGGGTGCCTTCCCAGTGCTCTCAGAAATACCTGAAGAAAACTAATAGCATGTTCCTGGAAAAGGCAGAGTGGCACAGATGTCACTTTCATTTTGCAGATGGACATTTTCACGTTTTTACTCTGTTGACCAGTGTGAAAAAAGTAGGTTTATATTTCACCTTTTTATTTGCAGCTGAACATTCAATACATTGTGAAGACTGAGGAAAAAGCGTGGCTTTTACACAGTAAATAGATTTTTAATAGCTTACATTCAGGACAGCAGAAAAACGTCATCTTCAGAAATATCACATCTCTGCATTCCTCTCTTTCTTCTCAATTTCCTTTCTCCTTCTCTTTTTCTCTTTCTCCCTTCCCACCTCCCAGTTCCCCTCTATCTGCATGTTTCATTGTCACCCCTTCACCGATTCTGCCTGATAACATGGATGAGATTAAGGGTGAACTGGCATTCCCAAAGCTGTTTTCCCAAGTTTGCTTTTGATCCACTACCCTGAGAGTTAGAATCACTTTGTATCTGGAAGTTTAGTATAGTATCCAAAGAGGGGAGGAACACACATATGGGCTTCGACACGGACTCGCACACACCCAGTCACATACCATGCTTGCACCACTGGGAACTCCAGATAGGTTTGGTGGCATGAACAAATAGGTTGCATAATGGCAGACTCTCCAAAATTCAACTACTGTATTTGTAAAGTTACTGCCATATATATTATACACATATATTAAAAAGGAAACTTAAGACTGCAGAGTCTGAAAATATTTTGGGGCCCTATAAACTTGGGTAGGATGGATACTTGGTAGCTCTGTCCTCTGATTTGTACTGGACAACTTGCACTGTACTTACAGTGACAACGGGTGTTTGCTTCAGCTGGGTACAGCACACCCTGAATACACTACTGTCAGCTGCTTGTGTGCAGGTCACCTCTACTACCTATAGCAGCAGATCCATTGGGTACAAAACATCCTATTATGGTTTCCCTGACAGATAAAGCAGAAAATTAATTGTGGATCAAAAGGTTGTCTTTAGGACTCACTGCTTGGTAAAGTAATTGGTACACATGTTTAATGAGAAAAGGTGCCCACAGGTAATTCTTTATTTCAGTGTGAGTTTTGGAAGCTCTCAGCTCCTCCCATATGGATTTGCAAAAAGGAGAAGAGAAGAGGTAAACTAACCCCCAGTAGAGGATAAAAAAAGATCAGTCTGCCCAGTAAAGAAAAGAGGGCAAAAAAAAAGAAATTAGCAAGCTAATGGTAAAAAGCTAAAGTGACACAAGAACAATCAGAGAAATAACTTTGAAGACAAAACTTCTGAAGCTGAGGGAATATCATAACATAAAAATCAAAGACAGGACCAGAAATTGCGAGAATATTTACAGCTCAATGTGCTAACAGTCTCAGTCCCAGCTAATTTAAGAACGATTCATAGTGGCTGGATAAAGAAGAGCTCTTTTAGATGGATGTGAGCAATGGGCAAGAAATGTTGATTAGATCACTTTCTGGCTTAATATGCAGCCATTCTGCTGATATTAAGAGCAGTAAGAAGAGAGGTTGTCAGCACTCACAAGCTCACAAGAGACATATCTAGAATGAGACACAGTCAGCATAAAGGTGTAAAGGGCAATAGATTTATTTCTCATTTTCCCATTCCCTGAGGACTGTTGCAACATACAGAGAAAATTACCAGGAGTTTGAAAAAAGAGAAATAGTTACAGTTCTTCCATTCAAAGGAAATCCTAAAGGATTGCATAGCTGTTCAGAAATAACATTTTTCCAGAGAACTTTTCCTCCCCTGTAATCTTGAACATGTTCCATCCAACTGCTACAGATACAGAGGCTGATGGATGGCACAGGAGGTAGGATAAATACTGGTCTTGCTCATTGCTTTTGATCAGACTTGAAAAATTACCCAAAATATCCCAACGAAAGCCCCCAAATGAAAGATATTTGGAGCATAGTAGGTCAAATGTATAGAGAATCTTGTTGGTCCCAAGTGACCTGAATGCAGAATATTTTGTCACTCTGCTTTGTTTTAAGAATACAACCGCCTTGCTCGCAGATCAGTGAAACAGGGGCATAATTGGGTGGATTGGGGATTCATGTGTTACCTTAACTATATATTCATCATCAAAAACTGTGACATGTAGATTAAAAACATTGTGAAGAGAGTAAAGATTGAAGTGTTACTGAAAGCAATGGCAGCTGCTGTGTTATCAGCAAAAAGTGGGGGCCTGAGCTGGAATATTAAGTCTGTACCAGTCCAAATTGTGGGAAATTTATATCCAGACTCCAAACTTCGCAAATCTGAAAGCATTTTGCTAGATTTCTATAATTAACAGAAGCAATAAGAGAAGAGTGACAATGTAAAGCTAGCTGGCAGACATTAATAACTTACCCACGCAGGAGGTTCCATCATTAGGTACAAAAGTTTGTTGACCATTGCTGGATTTGAAACCAGGTGCACACATGCAGAAATAACTTCCCACCGTGTTTGTGCAATTGGCATGCTCTCCACAAGGCTGAGTAGCATTTTCACATTCATTATCATCTGTCAAGACATAAATTATGGAAAAATATATTTGCATTTGCCAATTGAAGAAAACAGTAAAGTAAAAGGTTAATTTGGCCTCCGGTACTTTATTTATGTAAGTTTTGAATGCTGAGCTGGCACTCTTCGTGTTTGTCTATATATTTTTCCCATTGCTAAGGATATAATCAGGTGTTCAGCAGCACTCTTCTGCCCTCATCCTGCGTGAGTCAACAAATGAGAAAACCAGTGGGATACTGAAGTAAAGGTTTAATTGGATATTCACTTGGAATAAAGGATTGAGACAGATACGTGTTCCTCTATGGTTGTATTTGATAACATTTTTTGCTACCCAAAAATCTACAGGTAGAGCGTCACCCCGAGGATGCATCTGGGAGTCTAGAATCATAGAAAACAGAGCTCAAAAAGACATCAAGGAATCACCCATTTCATTCCCTAACACCAAAGCAGTATGAATACAGCTAAACTGACAGCTTTTTTTCTGGCTTGTTTTTGAAGACCTTCTGTTGTATTCCTCAGCAGTCCCAGATAACAAACTTACAAAGTTTGTCCTACTCACAGAGTCTTCCAGGACATTGTTTTTTTCTTAGTTATCCCAAAGATTTTAACAAACAGATGAGCAGGATCTTTACCTCTTAGCAACTGCTGTCCAAGTCATCAGTTTTGTATGTGCAAAATTACAGGCCTAATCCCATGCTCCGATTGATATAAGGAAAAGGAACTATATAGACAAGTTTTAGGACTGCTTCCTCTCTGCAGAGCCTCTGCATGTGCTATCGCTGTGAGCACAGGGATCCAGACAAGCTTGATCAAAGGTCAAACGAAATCATAAACTCATGCTTTGAACTGTATAGTTGATCTTCTGCAATGACTCAATGAAACTGCTTCCTCTCCAGAATCTTCCAAGGCCCCTGTTGTCTATTAAATAATTTTCAGACCAAACTTGAGAAAAATGTCAAAAGCTTCCTTATCCAGCACTGTACTTGGGAAACTAAGAGTAACACCCACAATACTGGTAATTCCATCTTTCCAAATAGCCCATTTTTTCCCAAAGCACCCCAAAACCTCTGAAACAAATAAATCAATGAAACTCCCCCAAAGACGACAACACTCTGAGTGGAGTTCTCTATTTTCTACATTGTGAGAAAGGAAAAGAGTTAAAGGCTTCCTGAAGCCTATTGGGATTTTGTTCCTGTTCTCAAGCAAAAGGTACTCATAACATGATGAATGACAGGAAAGAATTCTAACAGGGAGAGAAATAACAATTTATTGCAGAAGAGGAACGATTAAGGAGCATGACAGGGAGAAGAAATATGATTTCAGAAAAGATGCCCAGGGATGAGTTTCAGAAAGGTGCTTCTGCTTCCTGATGGTCAGTGTTCTCATAAGGTGTTTACAGAGATAGGGTACAGATAAGTAAAGTGCAAGCTAAGGAAGCAGCAAGATTAAAGTACACCAAGAATTATAAAGCATTGGAGGAATACATTTCTGCAATATAACTTAGTCACAACCCCTAGAATAATGTTGGAAAAGCACATTTTTCAGATCTGAAGTCTGACGTGATTTTGAATGTTACTCAGTTGTCTCAGAGAGGCAAATATCAATTCGGAACTGCAGCTTTCCTCAAGGGAATTTGGGTCAACAGTATCAAATGGATTATCCTTATTAGAACTAAAATGGAACCTAATTTAATGAGGAATCCAAGCATAAAAGCACTTTGCCAACACACGTCAACAATATTTATTTTACAGCTTTGGTATTCATGAGAATAGAGGAGAGAAGGTGTATGATTTGGATCTTACTTAAAGAATGCCAAAGTAAAACCTAATTAGTCTAAGTGAAATTATGACAGGGAGGAAAAAATGTAGTGTTAGTTCAAGTTCAAAAGTTAAGCATGAGAATATGAAAAATCCAGTTTGGCACATGGCATTGTGGAGCCCAGGCCCCAGGGCACTTTACAAATCTTGGTAGCAAGGTCCACTTGCTCAAGTACAATTTGTGCATGTCTGTGTGTTTAGCTCTTTTGCAATCCCAGTTTGCTCCCAGTACCTGGCATTTGATGACAAAAAAAATGGACTATCCTATTTTAGCTGCCGAGTAAACTTGGTCTTGGAAAGTATTATAGACCCTAGAAAACAATATGTGTTGACTTTGGAAAGCTCATGTGGTAGTAGTCATGAGAAGTAGGACACCGATCACTGCAGGACTTCATTCGAAGCAGAGGAATAATAAAGAGCTGAGCAGAGAAAAGCTACAGGTTACATACAAGAACTTTTCTTTTGGATTTTTTTTCTAGGAGCTCAACTACAGTCCTCAAAATCCAGCACTAGTACCTTTTTCAGGTGGTCCAAAAAGTTTACAAGCAATATTAAAATGACTCATGCGGTGGCCATCAATGAATTCTTTACAATTATACCCGACTAACTCTACTGGATTATTGGTGTTTTTCCTCAATATTTAGGATGTCTGTAAGGGGTTTTATGGTGCCTATATTGCCTTAGAAGGCTTGTCTATTGAGAGAACCTTTCTGATAATTTGAGAAACCTTTAGAATATCAAAGAATAGCAGTAACTTACATTGCAAACACAAGAATGGGTATTTTAAAGAGTTAAATTCATAAGGAGCTTTCTTTCCACTACTCCCATGGTCTAATGTAATACTGAGCAGACCATGCTGAGGGATAATTTACTGGACCACATCCTGCATCCATTGAAATTAATGGCATGAAAGTCACTGACGTAAGTAGGCCCGGGGTGGTGCTCGCTATGGAAAACTACCGGGTTAATGAGAAAGGCAAGTGAGGAGGAAGTTTTCAAGAAAAAAAGGAGTTTCATACGCAGTTTGACTAGATGTGTTTAAATAATCTGCCTAATTTCACACAAAATATTTTACAAGATCAACAATGATGGCAAAACCATCTAGCTCTCTGTATAAACAATTTGAATTTTTTCTTCAGACAGCAGTTCAGTGTGAAGCCCAGGGGCTTGAAGTAATTTTCCAAATTTTACATGATTTATAACATTACTGGATTTGTGATTTAAATGACATCAGGAAAAAACCAACAGGACTTATAAATAGAAAAATGTTTTGGTTGTTTTTTTTTTGTTGTTGTTTGTTTTTTAAGAGAATTTTCTGTCTATACAGAGAGGATACTTTAAATGACAGCAGACGTATGATCCGCCTGCTTTGTTGCTACCTAATTTAATTGTCATGTGCATTCATTTCTGGCACAGATACCCACTGAACACTACAGGCAGTGTTTAAGGAATGCAAGTTCCTTTAAAGATTTTTTTTCTTTTTTCCAGTAACTGATGAAAAATTCGGAGACTTTTAGAAATAAGATTGCTCGAATGACAAGGTTAATTATTGTAACTAAATGGTAATACTGCTTCAAGTCTGATACACACGGCATTTGCTGAATAGCTGAACTGTCCTGAGAAATGCTGGGTTGTTTGGTTTTTTTTTTTTTTTTTGCGGGGCGGAGATGGGGGACAACACAGACATGACCGGATTATTGTTTGTGGATCTTTTGTTTTATTTCTGTTGGGCTTGGTTTTTACATGGCAGTTCTACAGTATTTGGATTTCTTTATTTTCATTAAAAACCACAATGTGAAGAAGGCTATAAATAGTTTTCTAGGAAATGTGTTAAATAACCCAAAGATGTGTAGATACAGGAGCGTGTATGTATGTGCACCTGAATATTGGTAGGATGCTTATATGATACAGGTGTAAAATAAAACCAATTTTCCATTTTCACCTTAAAAATACAGCTACTGTGTATTTTACTGTACATAAATGTAACTCTGGTTAAAGGGAGTCAGCTACTAACTGCATGTAATCATTTCTCCACTGGTCTCTTGAAAATGTATAAGGATCTTCAAAAGCAAAAAAATCTGAAAAGCTGATATAACTCTTTCAAACTCAGTTTGAACTGAGGATGGTAATTCCATATTAAAACTGCATGTGTTCATTAATACAAGAACACCATTGGTTTAGGATTGAGTAGCCCCACTCAGGAGTTTGGGAATTGATGGAAGCCTTCCCCTGTCACAGAGGGCTAGAAATTGGATCCAATGTTCGAACAACCACTCTTTTACATCAGGTAACATTATTCATTGTTAGGTAAAATATGTATGAATTTTGTTTAGCGTTGATAGAATACTTTTTTGTCTAAAGACGATTCAATTATTTCAGAAATTTTAAAAGATACGAAATACAAAAAGGAAGAATGATGTGTGGATTTCAGGGTCATAATGCAGTTGGAAGCTGGAGAATCTGATAAGATTTTAGGAAAAAGGAGAGAGGAAATTTCTTCAATCATATTCCATATACTTTCTGAAGTGCAAGGTTTACCCTGTCATATATTCAGTTTTAATACTGGTGGTTATAAAATTATAATCTACAATAGGAAAACACCAGGGCAGCTACAGCTACAAAATGACATAATTTGTTATTATTATGACAAGCATGAGAAAGTGCTTTGAATTATCAATTTTAGATATAAGATTTTTGTAATACTGTTTACATATTTTACATGAAAAATGTCACGAGGGAAAGTCTTATGGCAGCAGATTTATCAAAACAGATTTGAAGGGTTTCCATTGCACTGAACACATCTCCATGATAGACTTTTTGATGATGACATTCAATATGAAGAGTTAGTTTTGGGGGTGAAACTTACTGTATTGATTCACAATCACACTGACGTTTTTTGTTTTGTCTTTTTAAATTTTGAAGTAAACTGTTCCTTCACTTTGAGTAACGTACAATGCTGAAAGCACCCAAGTTAGACAGTGATTTGTGCCGATTCAGTCCTCACCAATCCATGCAAAATGAGAGATTTGGAGAAGTGAAACTTGGCGTTATAAGATATATTCTGGGCTCTCTAGCATTGAATTAAATTGATATCAGTCAGGCTGATGGACTTTATTAATTGCTAAGTGACCTGACTGAAAAACTAACAATGTTGAACTTGGAGTTTGGTCACTGGTGATAGCCAGCTGGAGGACTCCTGTGGTGGGATGGCCCATGGCTGAAGGAGCTGGCTGCCTGGGACCCTTCCACATGGAAAGCCTGCCCTGGAGCTGCACAGCCTGTGAGCTCAGCCCTTGACTTCCATGCTTCTGGCTCTTCTACACAAGAGCTGGAATTCCCAAAGTCTTGGATCAAAATCTGCCCGTTAAACCTACATCTCCCAAGGCTTTCTACTGGGGTCTTGCTACAGGAGGAGCACTCAGGGGTCTTGTTCCTCTGCTTCTTTGGCACAATCCTGGCTCCCCACACAGGGTAATCTGTGGGGGGTCTTGTTCCTCTGCTTCTTTGGCAGGGGCCACAATCCTGGCTCCCCACACAGGGTAATCTGTGTTGTGGCCAGGCTGCTTTGTGGGGTCTGACCTGGATACCCAGCCAAGCTGGCCAGAGAGGCAACAGACTTCCCAGGGCAGCAGCAATCTGGCTGTTGCAGGTGAACTGTTTTGACACCTTGACAATTCATTAAAATAATTTTCTGGAATAGAACTCCTGAGCAGAGCTTGAGTTTGATAACCTGAGTTTTCCCAAAGCCATGCTTCAACAAGCAAGGCATGATGGTGTGATTTTCATACGTTTAATGAACACTTGATGTTACTAAGGACCACAAGCAGCTCATAACGAGGCCATTACTGTATACTACAATACATTCACATTCTATTCTGTGCATAGAAATAGGACATAAAAAGCAGCAATTAAAACATCAACAATTAATTTTGTCCCAATCCAGACCTTTTGAAACCAAGGTTGGAGGCCTCTGGGGCATACCCATCTATCAAGACCAGCATTGGATGCAGTAGTCTGAAAGTGGACAGCGCTGGGTAGGTAGGAAACGCATCTGGAGCGGCTGGGGAATACACTGATTCATTGCATCCGGCTGTTCTCTTTCGACAGCAGCCTCTGCTGCCAAAGCTGCTATGGAGCCCCTGGGGGAAAACTAAAACTACCCTTCCCTAGTGTAACCCTCATGGGAGAACAGTGCTTGAAGTGCCTCACTTAACCCCTCAAAAGCAAGGAAATGAAAGGCTTCCTGTAAAACAAATTCCAGTGCTACCCACCCTGCTGTGCTTAGCTTGTCTGGAGGTCTCAGAACAGTGGGTGATCTTACATACATTACTCCTGTGTTGCAGGACTGTGCATCTACAGCCATCACAGCCCGAGTTAAGAACAGCAATACTGTTAACAACCTTGCCTTTCCTTCCTTGTGATGTGTTGCCATTAATGGTAATTTAACACAATTTGTTTATGATTCTCCAAAGATTCAGCATTCAAGTTTGGTCTAAATCAGCATGAAAGAGCAGATGCTTAGAGAAACCACTTGAGACTGCAGAACTGGGCTGGAAATCTCATTTAAATATGAATTGCTTTCATAATGGGCCAGATTCATCTTTGTCCTATACCGGGGCAGGGGACCATGCAGTTGCTGCATAGGAAATCTTGCCACTGCAAGCTCTGTCTTGCTAAGATTTCGTAACTCTCTACCTCCTTGCAAGAGCTTTTCACAATGCCTTCTTGGGATGTTTTTATAGCTTGGCAGGAATTTTTAACTGGTTTGAACTTGATGGCTCTGCAGCTAGCTGGACTCCTAAGAGTCCTTAGTTCAGCAAACAAATATTTTCTTTCACATTCTTCACAAGCTATGTGTATATGCAGAGATGATTTCAGATCAGCAGTTCTTTGATGTCTGGCTGAACTAAAGGGCCTCACAACAAAAAATTCCCTTAGTCCCAGTTTAAAGAACAGGGCAGAGCAGTCTAAAAGAAGGAAAGGCGTGTTCCTACATATTCAAGAGAGACTCAGGTTGAGTTTCAGAGAATGGAAAAGGTTCAGAGAGGTTAATATATTATCTAAACCTTTTCCCTCATTTCTTGCTGGTATTTTCAGACATGACAAATTAAACATGAAGAGCATTTATGATTGGGTAAGCGCCAGTGATGAAATTGTCATTTGTTTAGCCACACAGAACAGCCTGCCTTTTCAACACTTGTGAAGTATCAAAAAAAGAAAATCTGTAATTTGTGATCACTCGTATGTGAAGAATAAGGGGGGGTGGGGAAATCTTGAAAAGTGCTAGTCCTCAACTGGAAATAAACCCTTTACCCAGACAAGCATCTGCAGGAATTTGTGAATAAAAAGGAACAGGGTGCTCAAATTAGTGAAACAGAGGGAAAGGGGGGAATAAATAGCTGTTGAGGGGCCCTGTCCCACCTTTTCCCCAGCACTGGCTCCCCTCCTCCTCTGGAGAGCAGGGGTCCACGTGCACTGCAGGCAGGGCAATGTGCCCCCACCGCTCCCCCAGAGGGGACCTTAGAGCTGCTCTGGTCAGCAGACACTCAGCAAGAAAGCTTCAGAGCTGTGCAGCTACAAGAGGGGAGCTTCCGTTTGGGTGTCCAAACCCCAGATTAGTCATTTACTGTCTGGCTGACACCCCTTCCCTCACCAGACCATGAGGGGAAGACCCGTGAGTGCTATGGAGATTCACCCCTTCCATTACAGGCAGAACAGGAGCTGGGCAGGCATCCCCTGCTGATGTGGTGAGCGGGGTCTAGGGTCACCTGTCAAGGGTGCAAGTGAAGAGCACAACCCGCATCACAGCTCAGGCACGAGGGACCGGGAGCTGCCACTCCCTCTTCAGGGAAGCGGACCGTGACCTGGTCTAGGGTCACCTGTCAGGGGTGCAAGTGAAGAGCACAACCCGCATCACAGCTCAGGCACGAGGGACCGGGAGCTGCCACTCACTCTTCAGGGAAGCAGACCGTGACCTCCATGCACCTGGAGCACTCCAGGCTCCCCTTCTGCCTTCCTCCCAGGAACATGGCATTAATTCACCAGCTGAGCACCTGGCCTGATGAGCTGTTAAAATGAAAAGCTACAGAAAGAGAGAGACTGTAGCAGAGTAACATCAGAGACAGTAAAATGGAAAAAAAATCCAGGATGAAGGTGGTCTGCTGGAGTTCCCAGACTGGCTTTGGAGGGGAGGAGTGATAATCAGATGAATTATCTGGAAAACTTTGTTACAGACACTGAGTAGGAGGAGATAAAACAATGATCACATTTTCAGTTCCAGTCACACGCTGCTCCTGGTTAGCCACACCATGAACTTAAGCAACCCAAGGCTCCCATCTGACAGGATGTGAATGGGTGAGACGTCACCACTCAGATCTAAACACTTTGGTCCCAAGAAAGAGATAAGTCAGAAGGAAAACAGCTTAGCAGCCAGTTTGATTAAAGAGGAAGAAAAACTTCCAGGCAGCACTTTCCCAAATTTCAAAACAAAAAAAGAAAGATGTTTATTCAGAAAACACAGCCGGGAAATGCATCACCACTTCATAGCTTATATATGAAAACCACTGTGGCACCATCATGGTGAGAGTAAGCAAGATGTGAAAAAGGGGGCGAGAGACAACACGGCTTGAATGAGGCAGAAGAACTTTAAGCATCAGATGATGAGCTTTATCAAATTCGCTACAAGGATGCAGCAAAGGCTGTGATAAAAAATAATGCTCTTCCCTGTCAGGATATGGACTTATCCTTCAGTCACACAGGACTAAGCCCGGGGGTCTTCAATGCTATGTAGTAACAGCAGCACTGCGTTCCCACTGTGCCAGGGAGCCGGGGCTGGAAGCACCCAGATGCTCACACGAGATGGTCACTGTACTGTCCTGGGAGCTCTCTGCAGAACACAATGGTCAGTTTGGAGTAGTTAATGCCAGTGATAGAGATGCATGTGAGTTACATGGCACTGGATCCAGGCACAGAGCTAGCTAAAGGTACTTTTAATTGGAGTTGATGGGAACTGTCAACCGTCATTTTGTTCAGGGTGGTTCATATTATACATTCGGGAGGCAGGTGTTAAGATTCAGGTGCTGGATGCCTCCCTGGAGTGTACAGGTGGGGATGTATGAACTGAAGGGCAAGGTCAGGTTCATCTCTAAGTCTGAAGAAGGCTTTCCCTCAGAGATGACCTGCTCCATCACTCCTTCTTGTGGCAGGCTCTGAAACAGCAGGATTGTTTCTACGTTTACTTCTGAGTGAACAGAACAACACGCTCATGTTTGGTTTAAGTGTGTGAAAAGTCTGTTTCTATAACAGAGCCTGACCTCAAACTCACTGAAGTCCAAGGATTGGCTCCCATTAACCTGCATCTTTGCTCTTATAGAAGCAAAGGGGCAAAACCTGCCAAGAGCAGAAGTCAAGAATGAATGAAGATCACATTGCTCTTCCTTTCCTCAGCCCACACAGATCTAATTACCAAGACACAACCTCAACATCCTGGCGGGCGCCCTGCGTCAAGCTTCCTAGTCAAGGGTTAGACAGAATGTAATGAGACACATCATCAGTTTCTTGGTTTGCCTCCTTCAAAAAACACAGAATTAAAACAAGGTTAAGTGCAGCTGAATGGGAATATGCTGGATTCAAACTGCCAGCAGTGTGCAGGTGCCGATGTTTTTCTCAGTGCTACCAGCAGAAGAGTTTTAGGAACTTCCTTGTTATTAAATTGCATCATTCCCAGTTATTAAATGACATCATTCCCAATCCAGCTTTCACTTTTGTTGCTAACTTGCTTGTTTTCACTGAACCTCATCCTTTAACTGAAAAGTAAAAAGCACATGCACAATCAGAATATTTTTGCTTAAAGGAAAGCGAGCGGCACAGCGGTCCCTTACTGAGAGGGATTTGCCAGTGGATAACTATGCCCCCTGCAGAACTGAATGGGCAGCCCAAGTAGCAGTTCTATTTCAGTGCTACAAATAGAGCTGTATTTAAAGAAACAAAACAAAACCCACAAAACCAAACAAAAACCAGGCCACCTATAGCCAGACAATATCCACATTGTGATTTCTTGCAGACTTCCCATTGCATTTTCCATTTACCATAATGCTGGCATAGAATCAGCACCATGAAAGAAGATGTATCAGAATGTGAGGCTGAAAACTTGAATACATTCATTGTTTAACCCTTTCTTCAGTTCATATAAATAAATGCCATGATTTATTTATGCTGTGTACACATATTCCCCCAGTACTCCAGTAGCCACTGTATAATAGCATTTGGGAAAATAAGCCTCAGAGTTGTTCAATTCCCAATGCACCTGGTTCTTGTTATTTCCAACCCTAATTTCTGAAAACTCTGAAGAACTTTCTCAACCAAAATATATAAACTCAGTACAGCACATTCTGGTAACCATCTAAAGTTAAACTTTCTTTTACATATTACAGAAGAACCTGTAAAGTGTCTTTTTGTAGATGAACTGGTTCCCCAGTAGCTGCAAAGTGATTGCACGCTACCATGTGCCACATCTTGGGATCCATCTGACCTGCATCCAACAGATGTTAAATGCATCTAAAGAAAGGCAGTATACCCATATCAGGATTACTCTGTCCATATCTAATCCCCACAGCTACTAGATGCACGTCTCCTACAGCCGGTTACACAGGGGCCAGCACTCAGAGGTCACGATGTCTCTGGCTTCTTCAGCAATGCCCCATCTAATGGCAAGTGAAACAAGGCTGGAAGTCAGGAGGAACACGAGTTCCTACGTCTCACATTTCCAGGCTACCTTCCCAGCCCTGGGGAGATAAACTCTGTCAGTTTACATTTACCACTGTAGCAGCATTTTTGGAAGGGAAAATTAAAACTGGACTCTACCAAAAAAGTTTTTGCTAAATCATAATATAACATGATTTAAGAGCTTTATTAGGAAGCCTTTATCTGGGCAACAAGGACAGATCCATATGCAAAAAGGAAAACCAGGCTCATCAGTGTTTAACTAGAAGTCCCTCTTCATGCTTTTGAATCTGCTACTTAAAAATAGGTGGTACAGTACGAAGTGCAGGTGTCATTGTATTGCATTATCTTCAATAAGTTTTGTCCTTTGAAAAACAATTTTCTGTAACATACCTGCAACAGTTTCAAAAACATTTCTTGATTTTAGCTTTGAGATCTGTATTATGTTCCATTTTGGATTTAAAAACAGAATACAATAAAAGATGCGGTAAGATTGCTTTGAGAGAAGTAATAGCTCAAATAACATGGAAGGACATAAAACAGTGACTACAGGAAAAGCTATTTTTTTCCATTGTGGAACAGTATTCATTGATTTCTGAAACCACAGGCTAATTATGCTCTGAGTGGACAAAGTACTTTTAAGTAGTCTAGTCTGGGCATCAGAAACATTGCGATCATGATGTACTTTTGTCAAACCCAAGTTACAATACTCAAGATGAGTAACTTGATGAAATTTGATTGCTGGTACTATTCAGGACATGAGGTGAACTAATGCTAGTCTGAGATGCATGGACCTATATTGCTCTAAGTTAATATTAAGGTTCGGTTGTTAGAAGAAGATAACACCAGTAGCAAAGAATAGTGTTGGGGTTTTTTTGTTTCTTTGTTTTTAAGTCAATACTGTTTCATTCTTGTCAAAAGTTACGTGTGAACTAAGCCTATTCTACAGTGGCCCACATAGCTTTCATGTGGCTTGGTGACAGTATGTTTTTTATATTAGCTCTATTTGTAAGTTATCCCATTTAAATGCTCTGGAATTCAATAGCTTCACTACTGGATAATAGACTAATTCACAAAAGGAAATAATTTCAGTCTATAACTGAGAAAAGCCATTAATTACTGGAAAACATTCAGTCTCCAAACCTGAAGATATCAAATATGGTCTGGCAAGGAGGAGACAATTAGACTGAGGAATTCTACCCAGAGGGAAAACATGCCAGCATTACTTCAGCTAGACTAATGTCTTCAACAATAACCACTGAAGTATTTCTAGCTACTGTCAATGCTGTAAGTATTTAACTCCATGGTGAAAATACCTTAACTACTGACAGTCATATTCTTAGAGACTGACCCCAGCGGTTCATTTCTGATAGCAAAAATCACTACAAAAACATATAGGGTTTGCCCCCTTCTTGTGATGTGAATTAAAGTTGAATATAGTTATGCAGGTGGGATTAGAGGTTCTAAAACTCAGGAGAAGTTAGGTCTATGGTACTGCTCAGGCTCAGCTAGAGTGTTACAGATTTTTGGGTAATCACAGTCCTTTTCCCATGTAACAGCCAAATATCATCTTAATGGAATTTGCTCATTTGAAAAGTATATAGCCATCCTCCTCCTTTCTGGAGTAGCCTCTTCCAAAAATCAGACTGGTCTAAAAGCCAGATTTCCTCTTTTTAATCTCCCTCCTGAATGTTACTGCTTTGAAGTGATTGAGCCTGTGGTCTCCTCATGCCAAATGATCTCAATAGCTCTTTCTGGACCTTTCTTTCCAAGGCATACAATCTGGAAAACTTCAGCTCCATGTCAAATGGCAGAATGAGTTAACTCATTCAGGTCCCTTAATGAGTTTTGAATGCGAGGGGAGTATATAGCATCCTAATTCAATTTAAAGTGACTTTTCCCTTGCTGACTACACCAACGACTCTGCTCTTCAATAGTTATTACACGCTAGGTTGAAATATTCTGTTTATTCATAATCACGGTTGTCTACATGGTTTTATCTTTTTCTGGTGAGGGTGTTTATTCTTAGATACAGGGGCTAAGGACTTTACTATCCCAAACATACCAAACACGCTTAGTAGGCAAAAATATAAAAATTCTATTAAAAACATCTCTACAGTTTGGACAGAAGTAATACTTAGAATAACATTGAAACGTGGCACAAGTCAGAACTGAAAACACTTTCAAGTTTGCCTACCATAATACAACCTGCCACATAAAGTGTTATTACATGCATTTTATGCCTGGGAGTACTGACAGGCAGGAGCGTGTAGCTATGGTGTATAAGTGCTGTGTATCTTTGGGTAACTGGGGATCTGCCTGCACGCCGTATCGGAGGGCTGCGCGGCGCGCAGAGGCAGGTTGTGCCACAAGCAGCGACGCCGCATTAGTGCCGCTCTCTAGCCAGGCTAATTAGCCCTTTAAACAGAGTGTCTATTAGCCTGGACACCGCACTGTGCTGCACAGCCACCCTGCTTGCTATTGCTTGACTTGGTTTATCCAGTACTACACTGTGTCAGCTCAGCAGACACTTGGAGACAAAGTCCCAATTACAAACCGCAGAGAAAACACTGCTGCCACTGATTAAAGCAAGGGATATAATTTGCATACTAAGAAGGCAGAAGCCACAGAAAAGGAGGATTGTGATAAGATATCGAATAAAGGCATGTAAACCATAACAGATTTCCACATACTGTCATGCTGGGGATCTGTCAGAGAGGGAGGCACTGCAGAAACCTTCACTACTATTTTTCTAAATATTACTCATCTGTGAAGTTCTCAGCTGGAAATACTAAAAACTTGTTTCCTAAGCAAATCAATCAAAAAAAAAAAAGTAGCTTCCCTTCATTTATTGAAATAAACCTGTCAAAGTAAGCGCCTAAATCCAAGTTCAAGCAAACATAATCAGGCTAAACATCTTGATTATCAAACAGACTGGACCTGCAGAAGCATTGGGTAGTAGATTTCTACAGCATGATAAGTATCCTGAAGACTGTGCCATTTACTAGATATGTGGAGAAGTGCTTCAAGGTTCTTTTTTGAACCTTTTGGGCAAGAAACTGGTTTAGTAAAAAGCAACAGTAAAGAATATTACTTTATTATTAATCCAGGAAAACTATTACATCATGTATCAAATGTTTTGTTCATTAAAAAAAGTCATTGCCTTTGTCCTCTGCACCGGTCTCTGGATGTACCAGCACAGGCAGTTCTATAGGATATCCTTAGTTTTGCTCCAAAAGTCCCAGCTCTGTTCAGATACTGAAGATCCCAGAATAGCTTGTTGGGAAAGGGTCTCTGTGCTCGGATTTGTTGCAAACTTTATGTTATAGTAAGCATTAAATATTTCTTTTGCTTATTCAGTCAAGTGGAATACATTTACATCTCCAATCTATATTCAGACTAGAAAAGCAGTGTTTAAAAGACAATTATTTTTAAGTGGTCAAGCTGTTAAATATGAAAATACAGGATTAGAGCTTAAATTCTTACTCCAGCTGCCTTGGCTCCAGATCAGGCACCATAAAGTCAACCTCCAGGATCTCCTCCAGAGACTCACTGACAGATCTGGGATAGGGGACAGCTGGAGCCAGGGAAGAGGGCATATTGGGAATGGGACAGCAGCACACACTGTTGCAAAAAGGCTAGTGCTGTGCTTTGGAGAGACTGACATTTTACAGAAATCTGACTATTGTTCAGAGGAGGGCTTTACCAGTCCTCAAATCCACCCAGGAATTTGAGTAAGGAAAGAGCATTCCTTTCCTCTTAACTGATGACACCCGTGTTACATCTGTTAGAGGCAAGTGGCAGAGTCACCCTGTGAGTTAAGGCTCATGAAAGAAGGAAAAATTGCTTTCAAAGCAGGTCCACTTGTAGGCCATTAAACTGCAAAATAATGATGGGTTTCTTGAGGAGCAACAAATTTCTTTAGAACTTCTTTTGCTGCCTGTTTTAGCCAAAGGCTGCACTGTTGTATTATTTTATGTTTAAACATACCCTACTCTGACAAGCCACTGAAGTCTTTAAAGTCTTCTCATCTTTATTGCAGACAGTACTTTGATCTCAGTGCCAGAAAAGGTCAACACAAGAACTTCAGAATTAGACTTGTTTACATCCAACATACAATACAAATAAATGAATGTGGCAAGGACATCTCAGGCAGATTAAATGAGGCCGTGTTTTCCTAGTTTTACTTAAAATGTTTTTGTTTTTGCCAACCATTGTGCAAGCGATGTCATCATCAAATCCAATGAAATTCACTTATTGAAGCGCTTTCTCCCTCAAAATGTTTCATCAATCATAGCCCAGAAGGGCTCTGTCATAGGATAATTGCAACTTGGCGTACCAACAAAGAGCATCCAAACGTCCCCAGCTTCCTTATCTATACAATGGGCAGAGATGACAGCCATTTTATTAGCTGAGATATTGTTACCCCCATCAGATAAAATAGTGTGTTTTGTTGCTTTGATGTTTTCTGTCACTGTAGCAGGGCTGTTGTTTTCAACTGCATGTTTAAAGAACAGCTACAGTGGCAGCTTACGTTCCTTCACAATAACACTGCCTACAAACACCTCACCGAACGAGGCAAGGGGGTACTAATTGCACTTTATCAGAAAGAGATGGGAAGAACAAATAGAATTTCTGCTGCAGTTATTTCTAGTCAAGGCATAAGTGTGGAGTCATCTCTCTTGTCTACTTTTGCTTCCTTGAGGAAGAAAGGATCACCAGAGCATGAATTCCCTCTGAACAGCCAGCCAATTGAGAAGTCACCCCAAAGTTATTTCAACTACCCCTGTTCTCCTGCCGCCACACACAGTATTATTAATTCACAGAATATTTAGTGGATTAAAATAACATTTGGGGTAACTGCTTATATTTAACACTTCTCCACAATAACTACAACTATTGCAGCACTCAAATACATATCTTACTTCCACATGCTTGGTTAGATCATGCAGACTTTGAAAGCTAACAAAAAAAATCTCATGCAGAGCAATATGCAAACCCATTTAATTTTCTATTTAAATCCTTCCTGACAGAGTGGACTTTTCTTGAATTTCAAAACAGCAAGCCTGTTAACCAAACTCCAAAGGTGGAAAAGTCTGCTTGTCGACACCAGGCTTATCTCGCTGTACTATCATTTGGGCAATAATTATATGAAGTGCTGTAGACACAATTTAATAATTCAACATTTGCCAGCTGCTACTGAAGTCTTCCCATCTATACTAAGCACAGGGAAGGGCTGTGGGCTCTCCAATGGACTGCATGACAAACACTGCCCGCATCTTTTATGTCAGCAGTACTCCAGCGCACTGATTTCTGCTGAGGGACGTTGTTGGAATGATAGTGGGAACAGCACAATTAGAAGTCATCAGCCCAGCAGAAAATCTCATCTTTGGTGGCTGGACAGCAAGAGGTTGTCCCTGATAACAAAGGGCAAAGTAGGCAAGTGTAAACTGTTCTGGCAAATACAGGCATCTCTGTTGACCTTCCTAGTTCTACACATACAATATGTCTCTAGGCAATTAAGAGGCATTTTTCTTGGCGCCGAATCCAATGCAGCTCCAACATAATGACACACCTTCCCCTCCCCCCTCCCCCAGTAATTCCCAGATACAAAAGGTAGGTTCTGCCACACTTTTCCAGCAATATGTTGCTCTTTCTTCTCCTGGAAGGCAGATTGTGCTCCTTCCTTTACACAGTAGTCTCCTTTCCTGATTTTCCACCTCCATCCATGCTCCCAAAGCCACCTCTGCAACTGGAGGTTGTGAGAACTGGATTTACCCTTGGAGAAGTGACCTTGAGATACTTACAGGTTCCATTTTCATTTATTGACTTTGCTATAGACTGTGGGTGAAAGTCTGGGGAATCACTTAACCTGCCTTTGTCTCAGTTCCCCACCTACAAAATCCTTTCTTCTACGTTGTCTGTTTGATTTAAACAAAACAGACACAAACTCCTGAAGGTCACGTGTGCTTTGATAGCAATAAGAACTCATTTGGCACCTTGATCTCATTTGGATTAACATAAAGCAAACAATTAATCCTAAGAAATGGAAAACTGAATCTTCCTTTCAAGCACTGCTCTCCAGAATTTTTTTTACTTTGAGTAAAGGATGGCGCAAGAATAAATTGCATAGTTAGAAAGGTACCTTGTTTCCCCACTAACAAGCAGAGCCAAAAAGGAAATCCATAATGGATTCAAGTGGTTTGGAGATTTAACCTTGAATACCCTTTCGGTATCATAGAAGTTACACATCACACATACTTGTTTCTAAGCCCTGTGCTGTTGTTCCCATTACTGAACGCTGGAGCTGGTCTGGAGACACAGAGGGGAGGTAGTCCCTAAGCCAGTCAACAGATGCCCTCCTTGCAGTAACTGAGTAATGCATCTCTCTCGAGCAAACCAAACCCTTCCCTAAAGCAAAGCTTCTCCTCCTGTGGAAAAAATTGTCTAGCACAGAATTTAGGATGAAAATTGTGGCCAAAAAGAGGGTTGTGATAGTCTATTTTGAGTGGAATTGCTAGTTGTTTTTAAGCATCAATGAACACCTCAAGGCTATAGTGCTCAAGTGCTTTAGAAATGCCTTCAGTATATGACATGAATACTTTCACAATATTCAGGTTTTTTTTTTTTAAAGCTTTAACTCCTGAAGTCACATTAACAACTCTAATACTCAAAGCTTATACAAGACAAACAAAACCCAAGTACTAAACTCCTAGCAACAGTAAACACCTATTTTAAATAAAAGAAAGTCACATATTTTCAGGTTTCCAGTTTCCTGGTTTGCAGGGTGCATGCATACACAGGATTTGTTTCACAGATTCATAACTTGGCAACAAAGCTTCTGAAAATCCAGAGGTCCCACCACTTCCCTCATGAAATTTGTTGGTTTTCCAATTCTGCTTGCACACCCTGGGTATACCACATATCAAACCTCTTGAAAATTAATAAAAATATTAAGAGTTACATAATTGTGCTACCACATTTTGTTAATGGACTTTTAAAATCCTCCTCACAAGAATCCAACAGATGATAAACTAACAATAAAGAGAACAGAGACTAGCAAATAATTACCGGGAAAGTCAAGGGCAGAGAATTACTCATCGTAATTGAGCAGCCGCTGCCACACTTCAGCCTTACAGCTCTAACACCTATTGACAGGTTTAGCTCATGCTCGCCTACCAGCTTCACAAGGAGAGTAACCATGTAAGGGTCCCACCTTGCTGTCTGCATTGAAAAACATGGAAGTGCTTACCCTTGCCTGCTTTTTTTCCTTCTGCTGCTCATTGCCATGATGTCTGCCTTTATCCTGAAGCAGACTGTCAGTGGAAATCTCAGTGCTGTTTCCACTTCTTTCTCTTTTAATAGCTAGTTCAAGAAAGAGGTAGTAAATTGGCATCTGGAGTATTGGGGCCCAAGAAACTACTCAGCTGCAATTGAAATCTGGTGTGTGTCAGGTGTGACGAGTTCTGTGAAAAAAATAAGAAACTTCCACAAACGAACTGCAAGTGCCAGAATCACAGCACGGGGATGAAAGGGGCTCTCTGATGAACAGAGTGTTCCTTGGTCACTTACAAAAGATTATTCAATTATCTAATAATTAAACCTTTATATAATGATTTTTTTTTTTTAAAGGAGGAGGGGAAAAAAAACAGCAACAAGGACTTTGCTTCAGCAGATGTAAAACTGACACATCTGCCTCCCTTGATACTAGCAAATTGGCTCTTTCAATATGTTTCATTTGTTCTCCTGCCAATTGCTGATCTCTTGTCAATTTACTCTCAAACTTGGAAGAAAATTAAATGGTTTGATGACATATTGGTTTCTGTATTTTATCTTTGAAATGCAAAATATATATTTCAATGATCTTAGAAATGTTTCACATCTTTGAAATCTTTGCAGTTGTAAGATGTTGGGCTTGATCCCCATCTGGAACATAAGGGCATAACTCCATCTAACTAAATTAAGCTAGGCAGTTTATCACAGCTGGTAATCTTGTCCATAGTGTTTCCACAGATTAACATGGAACATGTCATATACTTATTTAGAAATATGCAGTGTGAAAGGGGTGACTCCCTATATGCTTTAGGCATGCTTGAAAATACCTATACTAGATGATTGCCTAAAAATGTTTCCTAATAGCTTTAAATACTCAAAATGAAACGATGGAACTGTCATCACAGCAAATCACACAAGGAAAGAAAAATTATAGCAGCATTAACTGCATCAGCCACCTGCTCTATAAAGGTTATTAAAATGATGGAAACAGTATGTTGGCTATGCCATACAGGCAGGCTAAAACCCCCAGCAGGTCCAATATCCCATGCTACAAGTTGTAATTTATATGCCTATAATTTATACTGAACTATAATTTATACAACATTTATCAAAATGCCGTCTGGAAAGGACTGGCTACTGACTGGGGTACTCATTTAATTCCTTGCTCTGTGGCTACTTACTTCTTCACAACTTGACAAAAGGACTTTGGCACCAAAAGAGGGACTTTGACAAATGCCTGTGTTGTGCTCCTTGATATGCTTGGGACCACCTTGGCCTGCAATAAGCAGCCCAGTCTGTATTTTTTAGCGATGCCTCAATGCCACTGGAAACTCTTTGCTAAGGGGATGGGGTCCTATAAACATAATATGCCTAACATACCTATGGGAACCTGCTCTGTGCTCAACACAGCAGCAGCCACTTTTATTCAAACACAGGAAGGAGAAAAGGAGAAAGAGAAGGAGCTAGGGGCAATGTCCTCTTCATAAGCAGTGTTTCAGCACGCAGGAGTTTAAAGGCAGTCCTAACCAAACCTGCTCTCCCCCGGTCCTGAAAAGCAGCCTAATTGCCCAGCTGCAGGCAGTAGCTGAGCAGAAATGCACCCCATCCCTCCTGGTGAAGCTACTCCCCTTGGCAAATGCAATTCGATCACTCCGAGCCCATGAGCACATCTCTCCAGCCGGGCAGGTAGCGTCTTCATGAGGGAGTCTTGATTTCCAGTCCCTGCCCTAGGGATGCCTAATGTATTTTATCCAAGAATTGTTTAAAGTAAAATAATATGTCATATAAATGAATGGAAAGAGGCTTATTTTCAGAGCCGCTGCCACTATGGATGGCCAATATAGATGAAAGTGCTTACATTTAGGCATTCTTGACTGAAAACAATGGCTTCCCTCTCTTTATGCTAAATTTGCCCATCTGTAAAGCAGATACATTACAGTCTACCTAACTCAGAGAAATGGGATAATACAACTTTGGCAAAAAAAGGCTCCATCACATTGCTTTACTAGACATAAAAAGGTAATATGAATATATGATTTTAAATCAATATTAAGATAGTGTAGACTCCGGGACATTTCTGATATTGCTTTGGCTGGATAATGTAATTCATTTTCTAACAGGTCTCTTGCCGTGCTTGATATTCCACAGAGCCAGCCTGTGTTACAAGATGTACATAGCTAATCTGCTGAGAAAAGAAATCATAAACAACACTTTATCCTGCATTATTTTATTCATGAGATCATTATCCCAATCGGTGCAATCCTGAAGAATGGGTTGGATCCTGGGATCATATAGCCATGCTGACATACTCCAAGTTAGTCTGCTTTAAACATCCTTTAATTCCAGAGGAGGAAGGTGGTGCAAAACCTTTAAGGCTGTCATATCTGGTTTAAAACTTCCTTAGCAATTTTTTTCTTTTTTTTTTTCTTTTTTCTTTTGTTTTTGCATAGTTGTATAAGGAAAAATCTCATTACGGTAATACCCATACTTTCCTAAGTGAGTAGACTGAGCATTAGCAGTTAGTTTCCGGGGTGGAAGTGACAGCATCTGCCTCTGCCTGTCCCCAGCACAGGAAATTTGGCTTTTGGGAGCTCCCAGAACAGGCACTCGGCACTGCAAGAAACAGGAATCTCTTGAGCAAGTTTATGTTGCTTTCTTTCCAGGAGCTGGACTGAAATTTTTGTAATATGTACAAAGTGTCCACACATTCCTTACCAGTCAGCCATCACATATTTTCAGTAGCATTGTTTTCACAGGATAATCCTTAGTGGTACACAAAATGAAACCTGTTATCTCTTTGATGAATGCATTTTAAAGTCCAAGGATAAGCATGGGTAAGCGACACAAAGAAGACAGTGAAGATTTGCAGAGCAGTGACAAGAGCTGGCAGAAAGGAAAACTAGTTCCTTTAGAATTGGCTTCTCAGGGATCATCTCCCAGCATAATTTAGCCATACGAAACCACGCTTGTGCAGTATATATAAACTGGAACTAAAACTTCATTAGACACCAACCCTAGAAATTATTTGAGAGAGGTGGATCCCAAGGTCATGCGTTGACCAGAAGATCTTGCTAGATCAGATGCTGAGAGCTGTCTCCCATGACAGTCCTGGATACTAAGCCACTGCTAAATGTCTGTCTTGTCACAGATTTATTCTGTATGCGCTTGAAACTGAACCATGTCACATATTTGGCAGGAAATGTAATCCCTCCACAAAGAGGATTTGATCCTCAGTGTGATCCTGCAGTTCTCAAGCAAGAATAGCGCTTGGTAAAGCCAGTGCGAGGTCTGTCCACGTATTTCTGTTTTGAGTAAGGGACAAGCCCCAAACATGGGGTTATGAGAGCAAAAGCTCCCCTCCCCAATAATCTGTGTGGCCCAGAAGGCATGAGAAGAGATGGGCTATAGTTACAAAGTGCAAAGTGCACAAACATGATGCCTACATCTGAATTCATACAGAGAAATTGGATTATTTTTTAAATTGTTTTCCAAAGCCCCGAGTGGCATGTGATACAAACAGCAGCACAAGAATTACTATGAAAGAGAGCAAGGCATGGCTCCCGGCTTGAACAGCACCAGGCAAAATCACTGAATGAATGACATCTTAGGGATCCTCCCCTAGAGCCGACAGCTCCAGAATATCCCCATCAAACTGACTCCCAGTTTGAGACTGTCTTTGACTTCCCCTGCTTCTTTCTTCTGTGCAGACCATCATGGCAGCCCTTCTCCCCCTCCTAATGGCCATGCCATGCCTTTCTGTCCTTCCTCTCTGACCGTATTGCATAGACTATAGCTAGTCCCATCTCTCTGCCATTCCTCGTGCTCCTGCAGCACTCCTCATGTGTCATGTCCTGTTGCTGAAGGGTACGCATTTGGGATACGGTGCCCCCTTTGCCTTAAAACCCTAGGTGTGAATCTCAGCAATTGCTAAAAGTCTTCCAAGAAAAAGGGGAAGAGAGGGAGAGCGAACCTGCAGTTATCTTCTGGTATGACTGCTCTCAATCTCTTCTAAAATAATGGAATAAGTATTAAGAGCGTAAAAATCATCTGGAACAACAGGGGAACCATGACCAATAAATAGTTTGTATTTTCAAAGAGCAGATCATGCCAGACAAATGTAATTGCTTCTTCACCATTTTCTGGGTTACCGTACGGAAGGAACAGAGTGGCTGCAACGTATCTGGGCTGTAGTATAGCATTTGATACAGTGGCTCACAAAATCTTATTAGAAAAATAATTTATAATGTCTTGGATAAGAGTGCTGTCATGTGGATTGAAAACTGGCTGAAGGAATGTAAACAAAGGATAATGAGTCATGACAAACAGCACTGCACTGAGCTGTGAAGAGGTATCCAGTTGAGTTGCCACAGGAGTTGGTGTTAAGCCCAGTTTTATTTTACATATTTATTAGTGCTCTGGAAAAAGAGATGAACAGCCTGAGAATTAAATTCACAGATGATACTAAATTACTAATGTTGTTAACACCAATCAGGACAGAGATATTATATAGAGGGAAAACAGAGAGGACGGGAATGGGAAGAGTCAGTGACCAGATTTACCTATACAAATATGTGAGGGAGGGTTTTATGTCCCTGATAATAACGGGAGCCCACTGACAGACCAGCCAAAAGCAGTGTACATCTGGTCTGTCAAAGGCTGGAGCAGAGAAATAACAACAGAATCAGCTAGGAGATAATTATTAATTATAGCATTTCCCCAAAAGATCCCAGAAAAAGGCTTCACTCTCATTTTCTACTCTCAATAAGTTTCAACGTTTGGGATTTTCTAAGATTTTGTCTGGTTGCATGCTGTAAAGTAGAGTACAGCAACGTAATACAGAGTCATCTGTCTTCACATCACTATATTATGTCACTTTTCGGAGGAGAAATCAGTAGTAAAAATCTCGCCATTTCCTTTGTATACCTTGTTTACCTATACTATTAACATGAAGAGAACAGAAGTAGTAAAAACTGACACTGAGGTAATAAGCTCTTTCAGGAATTTCACTCTCCACAAGCAACTCAACCCCCCGAATTGAATCTGCTTAGAGGTGTTAAAGCAAAAATAAATTCTCTAGCTATTTGCAGCAGCTGCCTAATAGATCCCATATTACGGAATGAAAAAAAGCTTTTTTTCAAGCACTATGTTCTATGTGCTATAGAAAAAACTGAGAGAGTATTCCATTGTCCTAATCTACTTTAGTGAAACTATGTGCAGAGTGCTTAACTACAGTACGTTTTTATTTATTTATTATCCATTTATAAAGCACATTTGTATGATGAAATGAATATGGATTTCCATTTTGTGAATTAAGTTTTTCTAACTTTTATATAGATTAAAGGAATTCAAATGGGTTTAATGCCTTTTAAATGTTCATAGACAGTATGGTCTATATACATGTGTGTATTTTTAAAGAA
>NW_009258663.1:498327-505965 GCF_000687185.1 Egretta garzetta
TTCCCTACTACTTTATAGCCCAAAGGGTAGAAAAATCTAAATAAACTAGGTCTAATGAGACTCTTCAGTTCAAATAAAATTTTTCATCTTAAGATAACTTTATATTACTCAAAATGAAGCCAAGCACAATAGATAGGAACATCTTATATAAAAATGCTTCTGAATACTTGCAGCAAACAAAACATTCCACAACACCTGAAACTGTTGAGACCTGGCTTCCTACCATTTTATGTCTTGAGTTTGCTTGACATTGGTGGCTAGGCAAATTCAAGCTCAAGGTCAAATATTTTTCACAGCTCAATCCAATGTAAAATTACCCTTCCGTGTGGATTCTTCAGTATACGTGAATTTGCATTGTAACTTTTCACATCAGTTATTTACACAAAACTTTCAAATTTTTAAAAAACTTTTTTTTTTTTAAATTTAGTGGAATACATCTGAGTTCAAAAGGTACCGAAGATGATCGCACTTCAACTTCACTCCCACAGAAAACCTTAACACATTCATTAAAATAAAGACACCCATTAAAGATTTCATTATTCTCTACTTTCCTTGCTGGCTGGTAAAGACTGATATGGAAAACTGGAGAAAAATTAACCTGAGAGGGCATAAGTAATTCACACAGAGGAGCTTTCAGATTGCTTCAAGTTATGACAGAGGACAGCTTCAGCAAAGGAGTGAAAACCATGTCTGGCTCCAAGTACAAATCCTGAATGCTTGAGGATCTGATTTCAGACACTTAGAGAGGTACAGAGCAGCGTCCGTCAATGATTGCCATGAGAGATGAAATTTCAAAATATTTATCACTGCCAGTGGCCACTATTTTTTCATATAAGTATCCCCAAAGAGACTACTAAGGGAGCAAGGTTAAAAATTTCCAGGAGTTTAGTTGTAGTAGCATCCAAGTAAATATAAATTTTGGTTTTGTACACTGCTATCACTTGCATGACATAAAGCAGTAGTGTGTGGATGCTTTATTTTTTAAGGGAATGTGACATCCCATAAAATTCTTAGGACTAGCAAGGGAAAAGTCCCTGCGTCTGAATCTCATTTGATGAAAACTGGTGTAGTTACTTCGAATTCAGAGAATGCCTTTCAAAGCTGATAAAAAGTCATTTAAATAGGTTCTATTACATTACAGTTTTCTCTTTTGTCTCAAGAATTTCTGTGGAATAATTGCAGAGACTTCTCCTTCCACCAAAAATTGTACAGAATTTAAACCCAAATTTGCCTAGAAAAGTTATGTTGAGCTTGTTTCTGGCAGTGATCCGGCAGCATCTTTATAGCTGCACAGCATTGCGATTATCTCACAAATTCACAATACTTTAATTCTGAACCATACTATTTTCCATAGAGGCAATATCCTTAGTGCTAGTCTGAATGCTCTGAATGTTAAGTGTCTGGCTCTGGCTGGATTCTCTACATTTTCTGTCCGTGAACACGTAGCACATGGCCCTTGATTACTACTTTTAAATTGATCCGTGTCTGCTATGAAAATATATTGCTTCATAAAAGTCTTTCAGAGTATCAGCTTCCAAATTAATGATTTTTCTCTCAAGCTCTGACTTTGAGAGCTTACAGTAGAGAATCGTGCAGTCCAGCTACTTGAATCAAATTGAAGTCCATCCATCTGCAATTCAGATCCAAATTCTTTCAGTGCTGTTGGCTCATCTCTAGGTAAAGAGCAGCTGTTGTCCTGTTAAAGTGACTGTAAATAATTCTAACTTCAAGCTTCAAGAGTGAAATTCACCCCGCTTCACTGGGGACCACTTAATCCCCAGGATGTTCCTGGGTTTGGTCTCCAGCTGGTGGGAGCTGCATAACTCTGCTGCAGTCGATAGAGCTGTGCTGCTTTCTGCCAGGTGAAGGAGGATCTGGCCCCGGCAGAGTCCGTGCGCAGAAGTGCCGGGCGGGATGCTAGCTCTGCAGCCAGCAGGGCAGCGCGCGCTTGCTGGGTACGGAGGGACGTGGGGTCATTATGCCGAGCCAGAAACCCCGACGCGTTATGCTAATCGCACAGGGCAATGTGCTCCAGGTGAGGAGGTGAAAAAGGTTAGGGTTTCTTTCTTGTGCTGTGACCGTCTCTCATCTTTCCTCCCCATTGAGCCTGTTACTGTGCTTTTTTTGGCGGTTACGTGCGTTCTGTAACACAAACAGGACTGCACCAGAGAAAGACTTGTTTACAGCAGAGGCTCAATAAAGTGTCTAACGGAAGAATTTTCTGATGAAAAGAGATGGGCCCTAACCAAGAAGGAAGGTTCTTGTTGTTAAAGTAACTATATCAGAATAGCAGATGAATCATGATGTGATAGCACGATTTGAAAGGATGTTTTGAATGGAGCTGTCAGCAAGTATTTTAATAGCAAGTCTTCAATTTCTGCTTTATGGGGTTTTTAACCACCAAGAAGAAAACATAAGTAACAAGGAGGGATTTAGGAATTGTTTAGTGTTTGGCTGTTCAAAGAAAGAAAAAGAGCCCTCCACATGCATTGCAGCTAATGAAAATTGCCATTATGGGTTTTTTCCCTCCATTTGCGGATGTTAAACACTGTAATAATGCAAAGTCCTTATGATTTTCTAAATCTCAATAAGGAGGATATTATCTACTTATTTAATTACCGAATCTCCGACGGCAAGGAGCTGCTACCACCAGCAGCTCCAGCTCATTCATGTAGTTCCCCTCCCTAATTAAAGGGTCTCTGCAGTTAAAAATAAAGTAATAAATCAATCAAAAGCCCAAACTGCCAACAGATGATAGGAAAAAAAAAAAGCACTTCAGGGACAGATTTTCAATTGCTCAGCACCCACAACTGGGATTATTCTTTTGAAACAACTCAGTCCTCCTTTAGGCACCTAGGATAGAGCCAGACAGTTCAAAAGTGCTCAACAAATATTTCTTTGGAAAATCCACCCCCAGCTGTGGCTTTGTGTCCTACAGCCGTTGTTGCTCGCAAGAGTCAATCGCAAGTCACCTCCCTGTTGGAGGAAAGTCACCAGCATCACCCCTTCTGCTGGAAACTATAATAAAATACATTAACCGTCGTCATCTGTGCTCTTGCCATTGCTTATTGCAACAAGAACAGAGGCACCAGGTATATCAAGAGGCTATTTTTACCGTGCTGCCGGTGAAAGCAGCAATAGCCCTGCCCTTGGATTTCTGTTGCAGCACTCAAAACCAGATGTCCAGCACAGACCCCTTACTAGTTTGAATATCAAGCTCAAACTTGAACGCTGCTGTCTCCATGGTATTCCTTGAGGGTGATGTACCACTGTCAGGTTAAAAGTTTTCTGAATGTTCACCAGTCTAAGGACAAAACTTGAGTAATAATTCTAGAGCACTTTACAGCTAATAAAAGCTGCAATAGCTTTCTCTGAGAGCAGAGAATACAGCCCAGAGGCCTTTTAGCACATACCTCCCCTCCAACAAGAAGCATTTGGTGGTATTAGCATACTACCTGTTTATTCAAGAGGATGTACAAAAGTTCAGTTAACAGTTCTTTTCTTCGCAGCCCACAGCTGTGTAAATATTATCCCAGCCTCTCCTTTGACATCCGTCTAAGCCTCAGACCTCACGTACAAAATTATACAAATGGAGCTCGACACTTCTATAGCCCGCCACTGCGTCCCGACACACCTAGGACTGAGTATCGAGCTTCTCCCCTGAGAGCAGTGATGCTGTATGATGCACCCCTGAAGCGACCTCATTTGCTAAAAACAGCTTTACTAAGAACTTCTTAGATTTTAACCATGGAGCTGAGTACGATGAAGGCTTTGTGGAATCAGTGTACCAAGACTCACATGATAACCCTGAAAAAGCAGCCACATCACAGCTCTGTGTTGTTTACAACTGCTACCCCACATAGTTTCTATTTTGATTGGCCCAGATGAAAAGCTGTGTTAAGTTTTAGAAACTTCTCCCCATCTCTGCTTTCATGTCAATATACTTTTGAAAGCTATTTGCCTTTCCCATTTTCTCTGTGGTAGTTAAGGAGATGAAATCCCTTCTGTATGCACCAGATATCCCTTATACAATGGGACAGAAATGTTGATAGTTTTAGATTGCACAGTGGGTCATATTTATGAATTGATGCATGCTTCATCATAGCTCGAAATAATGAAATGTTTTGGATGGGTACAAAGGGCCTGAACCTCTTTGCCTGAGTAGCCTCAGCTTCCACAGATCTCCCTTCTGAACCTCTTAGAGGCTGATTTTGAAAAGGTAGAGCTTCCTCAGGATCAATGCTACCACCAAGATGATTCGTACAAGACAAAAAGCAAGGCAAAGCCTCCACTGTAACATGATTTTCCACCTACTCCTTTCCCATCACCACAGAGAACTAAAGCAAGGCTCAGAGCTCCTTTGAAGTCTGAGGATTCCCCCAAACCATTACAACATTAGGAGGGCAGTGAGGATCACTGGACTGTCTCGCAACCTGGGGCAGAATATGAGAAGATGCAACAGTCACGGGAATGGACCAGCAGCTCCTTGGCATGGATGAGCAGGAGAGAAGCAGTGGTCTCCTGGTGTAGGATGAATTCACATTTTCTCTCAATCTTCCTTTGGTGACTTTCTGGGAATGAAAACTGCAATACCTTGGCCTCATTTCTCATTCTTTAAAACTGAGATCCAGACACTTTGCCACAAATAAATATTAAAAATATAAACATGCAAGTCACCGTCTATGCTTATGTTTTCCCTCAGTGTAACTTATGTAGATTGCTGCCTATGTGCATAGCTTTCATTACAAATAAAACATAAAAGCCAATGCATATCCTGAAGAGCTGTTTTTCTTTATTGCAACACATTACATGAAGCCTACTAACATAAACAAAGATTGGACTCGGCTGTTTTTGAACAAATAACCATTTATTGTCAAGGCTTTTCAGGAGCTTTCATTTTCCTTTTTGAAAAACATGATCCTGTGCCAACCTAACAAATGTGTAACATTAAGTAATAAGCAAAATAATGGGACACCCTGCCACACTAGTTTATAGACAACTTTAGACTGTCACAGTTGTACAAGTCAAGCTAAGACAGAAACCCAGCTAAATAAAGCAGACATATTAAATCAAAAACCCACCAGCAGAGTCCCTTGGGGCATAGCTGCTGTTCCTAAACACTACAACTGGCCTTTCAAGCGGGAGGATGCTCAGGAGGAACGGTCCAAGGGCAGAGCATCCCGTGTGCTGCTCCTTCCTCCCCGCTGCTGGAACAGCGTGCGGGAGGGCACAAGAAGGGACCCTTCTCCCTGTATCATCTCCTGGCACAGCGGCAGAGAGCACAGGACAGGGCCGTCCCAGCCCTAAACAAGCAGCCATGCTTGCGGTGGGCAGAGGGAAGGAGAAGCCCCCGCGTCCCCGCCGCGCAGACCTGCCTGCTTGCTCCCTCCGCTGCTGCATGGCAGCCGGTGAAGCTCGGGGCCCTGGGGCTCGTTGGATGTTAATTCCACCAGAAGCCTCCATTTTGAAGTTATCATGAATCTCTTAAACTTAGCCCCAAGTAATCACACAACAACCTATCCATTAGACAATGAACAGAGATTATTCAGCTTCCTTGTACCACGGCGAAACAGCCGCTTCCTTCCTGCCAGTGATTGTGGCTGTGATTAACGGCGCGGTTCAAGGTGAAAGAAGAATGCGGTTCCAGGCATATATGGCTTCCTTTAACCTCAGCAAAACACAGTGCCAGATATTTCAATTAGTGTGTACCAAGGTCACGAAATCAATTTCTTATCGCCGAAAAACACACATACTGTAAATTTCATTTTCAAGCCATAATCTCTAAATTAAATCTGTGTACCTAAAAAATATACAGTGCAAAATTGCAGTCCTTCAGCCCCCTCCTCCTCCTGCAGCCGAGCAGCATTTTCACAAACATCACCTGGCTTTGTGCTCTATATTTAGAGCACAATGTTTGGTTAGATTCTAATCTTCTTGGAGAACGTCATTATCTCTTTCTTTGGCAAATAGAGGCCCAAAGTGTCAATTACCTTCTTAAACTCTTTCATACACACAGGGCTGAGCAGGGTTTGATATTCTGTCTGCCAACAGCTCAGTCGGCAATTTTTCACAGTCATACACAGAAAAATTGTGCACCAGCAAATCATCCTAGATAAATTACACATTTCAAATGAGGTTACAGACAACTTCACCACTCCTGACCAGTTTATTCTGGAAGAGGAAAACAAACAAACAACAACAACAAAAAAGCAAAACCAATCCTAAAGGCAACACTTTTCTACTATTTAAGTCTATGAGTTATTGAACAGAGACAAAAGTAAAATCAGTATGCCAGACTGATGAAATAGTATATGGAAATCAATGTAGCTGCACAGAAATGACATCACCGTCTCTTATGTGTGCAATTCCTTATGATACTCTCCTTGTTATGTGGGTAACACTAACTTCACAGCCCCAAAGGCAGCTGCAGAATCTGATAGCTGTAGCAGGCTCTGCCGTGTGCAGACCTAGGTACAGAAGGTGTCTCAAGGAAATGGAACTTATGGAAGGAAATTTCCAATAAATCCCAGTCTTTCCTTTGCAAAAGCTAATTTCAACTATATAACCACAGAACGAGTAAAAACTGACGATTTTGAGATTGCCTTAAATGTTTTTCATTAGAAAAAAGTTGCTTTTTATTCAGATACCTACTTATACATAGGTATAAGTGTGTGCACATTTGTGTACATTTAATATACATGTATGAGTATACATGTTCTGGAAATAGCATCCTCTTGCTTCAAACCAGCAAATGAGAAGCGTGCGTTGTCACCTTTAGGGACCCCTTCAGAAGCTAGAGGTGCAGGAAGTGAATCGTATCGCTGGCAGACACAAAGGAAGGAGACTCTGAGATAATAAGTTTAAAGCTCCTTAAATTAATTTTCCCACATCCTCTAAACATATAGCCTATTGATTGATTCTTAGGGCCATAAAACAGGATGAAAAGAGTATTTTCTCAAGAAAGGAAATTAGCATTATTTGGCAAGGGTTAAAACACATTTTGAATTAAACAAATAAGAAACCATCCATGTGCAGCTGATCAGCTTGAAAGTTTGGGGCCATTTTTGGGAGAGACAACTAACTCTTTTCTACCACATCATCTACACACATTTTTAAAACTCTTTTTAGATGCAAACGGGACTAATTTAAAAGAGAGACTGGATATGATTAAAGATGTAACAGGAGGAAGTTTTGTTTCTTTCTAGCCCGTTCAGAAAATCCATTACTGTATTTTAGTCATGCTCAAAATACCATTTCAAGAAAATGTAAACAAAAATCATGGGAAAAAAAATAGAGGTGCTTTCCCCCCCCCTCAAATTTTGAATGTTATGAGTCTATTATGGGCTTTGTCCAAGGCTTACTTAAATGAGGGTCAAACTTACAAATTATTATAGTGGGCTGTATCTCTGGCCCAGATGAACTGCGTTTTCTGGCAGTAGGAAGGAGAGCTAACCCTCTGAAGATTTCTTTCTATCTCACTCAAGTGAGAAACTGGGAGGAATTATTATTTTTTTTTTTATATATATGAGTGAGAAAACTGGATTTGGCACTTTTGAATGCATAAAATACTTTGAGTCAAAATTTTATGGACTCAGCCATTTACGGAGGTAAGACAATTGGAGTAAGACAGAGTCCACT
>NW_009258663.1:505982-542344 GCF_000687185.1 Egretta garzetta
GTATTGCTACTTCAAACACATTGCACTGCTTTCCATCTGACTAATGCTCTCATGCATCACCAGGCACTGCTGTAGCACACTCTCCCCTTTTGAATTCCTGATCTACTCTTAAACGCTTCAACTAAAATATACCTGCAATAGTAGCTAGTTACAAAAAGCAATTTCAGTTATAAAAAGGAAAGTCAACTCTATGAAAACACTTGTTTTGACTAACAATGTTAGCCAAGGGGATGGCTATTTTCAGAAACATAAACATAGTTCTGTCCTTTGCGACTGGAAGGCAACCATGCAACAGCTGGTTAGTCCCCAGCAGTCTACATACATCACAGCCATCAAACCCTTCCCAAATTCACAGAAAAATGTAACATCTTGCACATGAAAAGGCAAAAGCAAAACATAAAGCTGTAGGTCCCCAAATGGCCGGGAACCTGCTATGTTAGCCTCTACATTAACATCTCTGCTTTCCCAGGCAAGTAGACAATCACAGAATCGTTTAGGTTAGAAAGGACCTTTAAGATCATCAAGTCCAACCATTAACCTAACCCTGCCATCCCATCATGCACTGGAATATCAAATCCTCCTGGCTAATTTGTCAAGGCTTTTTCAATTCCATGATCTGCCTACAGGTTTAATCCGGGATGTGTGATCAAGATACCTCGGCTGGGTAACATTGCACAGCTCAGTGGTCAATATTTGCACTTCAGGGAAAGGTGAAAACATTCAGCTACATTATGACCAATGAAGACATGGAAGGGGAGGAAACTTTCTGTCCCCTGAAGAGGAACCCTGAAGGCATGGGCTTAATTAAAAACCTACATATGCAACAAAGAGGGTGGTGTCTCCTAACACTTCTTGGGATCACCAAAAAGCCAGACACCTAAGCCTGGAGTAGGTTAATCCTGAACTCAAAGATGACTTTTGCCCTTTCATGCAGCCTGCACTCTGGTTTTTACCATGCTCCACTCTGAAACCATGTAGAAGATCCAGCGGAATTTGGAGGCAAAGTAGCAGAGATTGGGAGACACAAGAGGAGGGGGGAAACAGAAAAAGGGTAAGGAAAGGCAAGAGATGATCCTGGAGGCTATGAGGAGTGTGTCAAAAGGGCTGGGAATCCGTGGACTGCTTTGGCTTCCTATGTAGCACATCCCAAGTTTTCCAAGCTGTCACCCCCTGTGTTGAGCCCTGTTATTTGTGTTTGGCTAAGGCATATCCTTCTCTTGCTGTGCTATGCTACAGCAGCTGCAATCTGCCTTTTTATAGCTTGTGGTAACTGATAGCAGTGAAATGAATTTAGGAAGTGTGTGGATTGGATCTTCCATATCAGTGATTTCAGACTATTTGGTAAACACAGAAGTGACATCCAGTGATGTATGCCTGCTGGTAACAAAAAAAAAGAATTCTCTTCTGGTGAACCAGCATTTGGATTAGATTGTTTTCTACTGAAGGACACTTCTGGACAGAATGAAATGATTAGGCATGGTGATTTTACAGGGTCATGTTAATCTGAAAGCTAAAAATTCCCTCAAAACTATACACCAGTTGGGCGCTGCAGAGTGGCAAGGGTGACACTATTGCATCAAAACAAATTTAGTGACTACAATAAAAGTTGATGATGGGACACAGCGACACCACCTTAGAGCAAGGAGCTGATGTCTCACAGGAAAGCTCCTTTTTACAGCTGGCAAAAGCCAGGGAGCTGGTTGTATGACCCTCAGTAAAACAAGAAAATATGTTTGTGTTCAGATATTGAGTAGGCTTTCAATTTGATTCAGCTGAGTTTACACAAATTGCCCTGTGTTCTAACCGGGATTCTGTATTTTGATATAAAATACCACTTTGCACTGATGTGTTTTTTTGCCTCTGTGAAACGAGAAATCCTCCTGCACTGCACTTCAGAAAGAGCCGGTGCCTTGCTTCGGTACAAAGTTTCCCTGATAGTTTAAGTCCCCGCTCACTATTTCTGGAAGAGCTGTAACTATTTTACAAGTACAACTGATTAATTTTGCAGTATAATTTGCAAGTGACATTTACAAGGGAATATTGTGTGGGGATATCTGGGAGGGATATTGTGTTCAGCCTTTTCCTGCTTGCCTGTCTACCCTCCTGGAACAAACAGCACCGCTTCATTTTCCTTCCGTATTTTGCAAAGTTAAAGTAAACACTGTGATCACACTGTTTACTTTAATTTCCTGCAGTGTGCCAGCAAAGCAGCAAATTGGCAGTCAGCAATCAAGAAGCAGCCAGTATTGAAGCGGCAGAGCTGCTTAGGAAAGCATCAGTGATGCCAACTCATTTTTCTCTCTGTTTTAAAAATAAAATACTGGCTTCTATGAAGTTTTACTTCCACCCCAATCTTCTCTAAAGGATCTGAAATTTAGTTTGTTTCCTTTAATTTTCTTTTGGAAGAAAGCTGGGATTATGAGCAACACCCAATTTATAGCTGACTCTTTTTATATAAAGAAATGCATTTACAAAAGTGGCAAATACACACTATTTATCTGTAAAAAATCCATGGCATTTTTGCACAAGAGGAAGTTAACTTGTCTATAAGTCAGTCTTATCTGGATATATTTTTATTTTTATGCCAAGAGCTCTAGCTGTGCTACTTCAATTAGGTGTAGGATAATGTGAAGCTAAAGCCTCATGCATTACATCCAGAATACACATCTGCCCGAGAACAGAGTCCTAAAAGGCAAGTAGTTATCTTTTCAGAGGCCATTCTCTCTCATCTTATAAAGCAAGGAATATAAATACAAAAGAAGAAGTAAGAAGAATGGGATAGTATTTTGTACCTCAGAGGTGTAAACTTGACAAGGTGACTCATTTATGGCTTTCTGGAAGACACTGTACAGAAGGAATTTATTGCTATGTAAGTTGTAATTCCAATATATAAAAGAGGCCAGATCCTACAATCAGTTATTCTCCTGACTGTGTGAATTCCTGCACATATTCTTACTGAGGACAATGAGATTATGAAGAGGATTAGCTTTTTGTTAGACTGGCCAAAGTATGCCTTTGGAAAGTCCAAAACATGACCTAATTTAAAGTGGTTGAAATCTTGTGGGAAAGATTGTAAGTGGATAATTATTTTAAAAGCCATGACTTTGACACCAGGAAATTAAATTCATATCTATATGTCTTTATCTATACACAGCAAATCCAATAATCTTGAGCTCTCTGCAGTCACTTAGCCAGCTGGCAAAGGGAGCAAAGTAAAAACTAACAAACCCCATTCCTAAGGTATGCTGACATCAGTGATTCATGATTCATCAATAATGGTGCTAGGAAATAAATGTAACAGGGCATTATTGCCTTTTGCAGCCCAGTAAACTCAAGGGAAAATGTCTAAGTGTATCACATTGAAAAGACAGACCTAGCAAAGAAATAACTTACAAGTATTTAAGAGGTGTTACAAGCAAGTGAAAGTAGAGAAACAAATGTAAACCTTTTAAATACAGTGAGAATGGACCTATAAATAAAAAGGGACAGTTTCCCAGCTATACAAGCCTAAGAAGACTAACCTGAAAACTAGCATTTTTTGTTGCTCAACATTTTTATAAGGAGACAGAATTTGAATTTCTTGTTCCACAATAAACCCTCAAAACAACCACTGTTCTGGTTTAATCGTCTACCAGGATAAGCACAATAAAGAAGTTGGTTCTACGCTATGCAAAATTATTAATGTTGTTGACAGTAATTACGACTCTCACAACCTATCTAAATAACTAAAAGGGCAAATATGTAAACACAGCGTACCATATATACTCTTTAGAAAATGCCTGTATTAGCATGTAATTGATGATCTCCTTTGAAGGTGACTGGACTATCATTGTAAAAGTCTAAGATTATTAACTGAAGAAAAATGAGTAGCTATCTCTAGAACAGCAGATACACCTGCTGCTTTCGCCACACAGACCAGCAAGATCTAATACATCATTAAACAACTGAGGCTTTGCTTTATATTTTCGTAGCTTTAAACTATTTATGATAGAGTTTAGCCTATATTTCTAATCCTATTTAGAGCCTACCCAGTTAAAATTCAGGTTACTTGTTTATGCTATTAGAGCACTACGACACAATATTAATAATGCCCTGTGTGACATGCTGCCCTAGAGAAACGTCGTCTCTCTTTCAGGGGCAACAGCCACACGGTTCTGATACAAGCTTTGCTGCTTAGCTGGAGGGTAAGTGACTTTGGTCGTTGTTGAGGTATTTTACCAGAGAAAACATTGGTCTCCTGACATGACGCTTGCCTCAAACCATTTCCACTTAACTGCAAAGCATCACTAATACATCTAGTAGCTGGTTTGCCTGGACTGACATTGGAAATTTTATTTTGAAGACTGAGTTTCCAAATGCTTAGTATAATTATTAATAAACAAGTAATTGACTCACAAGATTTGTGAATGTATATTTCACTGTACTGAATTTTCTTTGAATGATCAAGAAACGTTTTTATGAATTTTGAATGTAGATTTCCCTAAGAAAATACAGGCAAAAGAGAAAGTAAGAAAAAGTTACTGTATGAGAAAAAAGAACATGGAAGGTAAGATAAATCCATCCTCACACAAATGGATTTAATAACACCATAATGGCTCCATATATAATGGATGGATATAAGAATGTCAGTAATGTCAGTGAAGAACAACAGGTATCTTTACTGTAAATTTAATCGATGATTCATAATCACAACTTTCTAGAAAAGTGCAGACAATATAGTGCATACCAGATCATTGTAGATAAGTAAATGCTGGTTTGATTTGTTCCAGGTAGTATTGCTAAAATTAGACTTGGTTTTCTTCTTTCTCTGCATTATTCACAAGCACAGGCCCTTGAATCTGCAAACATAATGTGCACTTAACTTTCAAATCAACCAGCTTACTCATGGTAGTAAAATTGAATTAGTGCAAATACAATACTAGTGTGGTGAAGGCCATTTTTTCTTATTTTCATTTGACCAGCTCGATATCCAAATAATGATTGACCTGTATTGAGGGCAAGGTTAACATTAAATTCAAGAAATAAGTTCAGTGACTACACGGCATGTGATGCAAAGAAGAGGCTGAGAGAACAGTGTTTGTTCAGGCTCAAGAAGAGAAGGTGAGGATGAATTCATATTGCTATCTACAGCTACCTAATGGGAAGTCATGGGAGGAGATGAAGCTAAACAATTATTAGAAATGTACAGCAGTAACTGCACATGAGAGGCAAACGTTACAAGCTGCAAGAATAGAAACTGCAACCAGATATCAGAAAAAAGTTTTCAAAATGATGGTAGTCAGACACTGGAACAGGGGTCCAGAGACGTGTGCAGTCTTCATCGTTGGAGGTACTCAAAACTCAGCTGGGCAAGGCCTTGAGCAACCTGGACCTGCTCTGAGTGGGGAGCTGGACCAGATGACCTCCAGAGGTCTCTTCCAAAGTAAATTATTCTATAATTTTTGTGATTCCATATTGTTTATTATTTTAGCCAGCTATATTTCTCTCTAAGCATTCCCAGCTTATAAAAGGGTAGGAAGCTTTCTTAGGAAAAAGGTCTTTGCATTCTAAATTTTCCTAAAACTAAAAAACCACAATTCCAAGTACACCCTGGAAAATGAGCTATAAAAATCCAAACTAAAGGTGGGCTGCTTACCTGTGCCAATACCAAACTGAAGTGCCTCTGTTACTGCTAAATTTCTCAAGATGCATGAAACACAAAAACTGACCAGATGGATGGTTAATAGTCATAGCTACTTCTCAGGACACCGAAAACTGATGAGATTCATATGAATTTCAGCCTGCCTGTATCTGGGCATAGCTATATCTAACTGTGAAAATAAGTAGTAGAGGAGGACAGTTCAAAAACAAAGGCGGGGAAAATATACTTTTCTTTGGATGGAAATTAGAGGTACCCAGAGGCAGACCCCTCCGTAGGATTTCTGGCGTGTTTCCGTTGCAAGCAGCTGTAGTGGAAAAATTAACACTGGCCTCACATGCAGGCACCTCTCTGTGGCACACACACCTCCTCCGCCTTCTAGAGGAGCCCAGGAGCTGTATGATTTGATCATGATCAGCTCCTGGGAAGAGTGGCCTAGCGCTACGTGTATGTGGATGAGATGTGAGGGCTGTAAAGTAGCAATCGCACCAACTCCAAGCTTCAGAAGTCCTGAGTCACAAGGGAAATTGCTGAAGCTAAATCAGAGAAGATACATCAGCATCTCTCATGGAAAAGAAAATCTGGAAAACAGGTCACACTCCACTGAGATGCATGGTGTGCTATATTAAAATACTAGGCTGTCCTGGTTTCGGCTGGGATAGAGTTAATTTTCTTCATAGTAGCTAGCATAGTGCTGTGTTTTGGATTTAGTACCAGAAGAATGTTGATACCACACTGATGTTTTCAGCTGTTGCCAAGTAGTGCTCAGACTACTCAAGGACTTTTTGAGCTTCCCCTGCTTGCCCAGGTGCATAACAAGCTGGGAGTACAGCACAGCTAGCACAGCTAACCCAAACTGACCAAAGAGCTATTCCATACCATATAACATCATGCTCGGGGGGGGTTAGTTAGTTCGGTCGGTCAGTCGGTTGCGGGGAGACTGCTCGCGGCTCGGGGACTGCTCGCGGCTCGGGGACTGCTCGCGGCTCGGGACGGGCTGGGCATCGGTCGGTGGGTGGTGAGCAATTGCATTGTGCCTCATTCGTTTTGTATATTCTGTATATTCTGTATATTCTGTTATCATTCTCATTATTACTATTATTATTATTTTCTCTTATTAAACTGTCTTTATCTCAGCCCTTGGCTCTAACCTCTTATTTTCTTTCCAATTCTCTCCCCCATCCCACTGAGGGAGGGGGGAGTGAGCGAGCGGCTGCGTGGTGCTAAGTTGCCAGCCCGGTTAAACCACGACATAGGCTGAGAATAAGTTGTAGAATTGCTTAGAAATGGGTAAAGTTTTTGGCTTTGAGAACATGTTAGTGTAAGGTGTTGTGACATAAAGTTTAATCCTTGAGATAAAGGGCTCTCGAGCAAGTTTTTCAAGCAAGCACTTAACAAAAATGCATATAGATAAAATCTATTTACCGTAACAGAACGTTATGCCATTTCCTGTATATCCTTGGGAGCAATAGCAGCCTGTTGTCCCACCCTGAACTTCGCACCTGGCATCTTTGTGGCATGTCATGTTGCAGCTTGCAGAAGTGCAGCCATAGTCCAGCAGACTGAAAATCACAACTGGAAGAAAGGAAAATCAGACTTGTTTCTTTATCTAAAAACTTCAGTCCAAGCTCTAAAACCAGATCTGGGCAAAGGGTATCCACAAAATTGGTGTACTCCAGTAAACTTAACATCACAGACCCAGCTGTATCACAGGATGGGGCAAGGGCCACCAGCTACAGGGACTTCTTGGGTAAAAGTACCCTGGGGCTAGAAACAGCGGACACTGTAGATTAAGAACTTGTGTATGTGCTCAACCAGTATAAAATTGGTAAACAATGTAAAGTTACTCAGTGATCTGGGGAAAACTTTTGAAAGGCTTTCAAAGCTCTCTAGTACTTTCCAGTAAAGCACAGACATTTATTTGCACTCTGAATTATGTATTGAGTGTAATCCAAACTACCCTACCCATATCAAGTGAAAAATACCAAAGAGGGTTCCCCCAATGAGAGTTTTTATTTTTATAAGCACTTCCATACTTGTGTAGCTAACACATACTCATGGTCCGAGAGATTAAAATGACATGTCACAGTATTTACAGCATAATGGCATTAGGGTTTAAAAACTTATCCAAATTATTTAAAGTTAATCTCTTAAAATACTGTTTCCATGTTATGAAAGTATTGTCTTCTTCTTTCCATCCGCTGGACGATTCCCAAATGGTATAACTACTTTCCCATTGTATGAAAGCATATGGTTTTCAGTACAGAGAAGAAAGGAATCTCTCCCTTTGAGAACACTAACAGCTCACTGAATAATTATACACACCCTGCAACAGGTTAGAAATAAGGCAGTTAACTCAGAAGGGAGAGGAAGTTTTTTCACTTCATACTTCATAGATTGTTAGCAGGACACAATGAAAGTTGCAGAACACAAAGACCCTTTGGGATGTCGTCTTCCCCTGCAGTTTTGCTTTTCCCTACCCAAATATTATTCTGGATATTTGCTAGCCTAGTGTTACAATTATAGGTTTCATTGCTTCAGGAAGTCTTACTGAGGCATTGGAGTTTTTTTGACAAATTGAAATTTCATGAAAAATTCAAGACAAAAAATTACACACAATTTTTAAACAATTTTATATAATCCAAATCAATTTAGGTATCTCGAAGTTTCATCTTTTCCCTCTGTTTTTGAGAGGATACCATCTTCCAGAGATTAAAACAGAAACCTGTGGAATTCTGTTGTCATTTTGCTGTTCATAAAATGTGAAATCTAAGAATCTCCCAAGCAGACGGAGAGAGAGAAGAAAAAAACCAAACCCACAGAAAACCACAATGTTTCTCTTTTTTACAGAACAAAACCCACAATGAGATAAAGACTGGCATTTGTGGGATTTGGATTTGGGATTATCCCAGCCATGCAATCACCAAATTCTGTAGCAGCACTGATCAAAGCTATGGGGACTCTGACGCCCGCGTACCCAGCAGCTTTCCACCATCTCCAACACACTCCTTTCTCCTCACCAGACCCCACTCCCTTCCCTCCTGCCACTGGCTCCCCGGGAAGGAGATTTCACCTACCTAGGAATGGAAGCAGTTTCATTGGTGATGCTGTTGCTGTGCGGTGCCTGGTGCAGAGCCCCTGTGTCACAGAAAAAAACTCCCTGCCTTAAAATGTATGACCATGTGCAAAATACGCACACATGCCTATCAAGAAAGTGACGTCCTGGTGCAGGCGCAGCCCTCAACCTGCCCTTTATCCCGAGCTTCACGTTTCCAAAAGCTCCAGAGACTCACAGGCAGGACAGGGAAGATCGGGGGGGCTGAGGACCTGGTCTTCTGGCAAGTAGGGAAAAAATGAGAAGGGGATAAAAGAGAAAGTAAAAGAGAAGCAGGAGCCTGTGTCTTGCAGGGGGTATCAGAGAAGATTCAGGGGTGAGTGGGTTATAGGAGCATGGGTTAAAGGAGCTGCTTGGAAGAGTGCCTGGGGCAGGGGGAGGATGAAGATGGAATGGATGAGCTGCAGCCTGCTGGCAGATGGAGTAAAGGAGCAGCAGAGGAATGGTGGAGCAGGGAGGGTGAGGAAGAGGTGGAGGAGATTAGTAACTAGCTCAGGGTTTACAAACTCGGAGGTAACAGTCTACACACTTCCTTCCACCTTTTCCTGATGAGCTGAGTATATGTGAGCCCCAAGACCCATTTTTTCTGAGACAGTCTTGGCTGACTGCGATCGTTCTTCCTACTGCTTCCTTCAGTTTTGGGATAGATTCTTACTGCAGCCAAGCAATGTTGCTTTAAGGGTAGTGGCCTGCGAGGAGGTACAGGAAGTCCACTGGACTCTGCTTTGTGAGGAAAACAAAGACGTAGAGGCAGGGAGGAAAGAGGCAGGAAGGCAATTGTATGGCCGGGAATCTCAGAGGCCGAAGGAGCCAAAGCTTCTATGGGTTCATGGGACTGAAACAGGGTGTTATGTAATAAGACATATTCAATATAGCCAATTTGGTAAAGCATTTGGCATGTCCTTGTGTTAAACGTGAACGCAGTGCTATCCTCCTTATAGCATCCTAATCAACAAGATTTCAACATGTACTTGTATTATGCATACATGGCAATATTTTCTCTAATCTAGTTATGCATGATGTGAATGCTGTCATTTCGCAGCTTCCTGGAGATGACAACTCACATATTGAAGCATTGTAAAACTGAAGTGTTGATGTATGCCTGTCTTTATAGATGGAAACGGAGGGACATGCGCAAACAGGTATGGAGAATATCTCTAAATAAAACGGGCATGAGGCTGTGGGATGTCATTGTGACAAAATACCTCATGTCGGACTAGAAAGCTTTGAAGTTGGGACTTTGGTAGGGAACTGATGAGGAGGCATCAGCCTGCTCTTAGGAATTATCTATGGATGAGGCAACATTTTTTCTAAATTTGTTAGGAACTATTAGCTCACCACCATTTTCCAGCTTCATGATCACTGCTGGCCGGAGTTCAACACAGGTTAAACTCTGCTCAGGCCAGGGAGGCGTGAGGCATGTAGAAATAGCACGTAGGTATCTGGTTGGCACAAAGTACTTCTGTAGCACCTTGGCAAAGAGAGGAAGCTTCAGTAACCGGATGTTAATTTTCGATGAACCACAGAATAATAAACAAAGGGTCCAGGTGTAGGAAGACTGTTCTTCTCCTGTTTGATTTTGTGAGGGGGAAGGACTTAAAGGGGAAGAGAGGAAGGGACTAGGGGTTAGTTTGTTTTGTTAAGTTTTCCTGTAATCTAATGCAAGGAGACACAGAGGAAGAGAAAGTCAGATGAACTGAGGGGAGCTTTGATCTGCACGTCCTGTCCTTCGCGCCGACATGCGCTGTGTTGTGAGCTTGGCTCGTCCAAACTAACTTACAGAATCCTGCCGCTGAATTTCAGCGGACTAATGAGGGCTGGGTTTGGAAACCCTGTAATGCAGAAATTATATCTTATTGCCCTGTGTTCTTTATACTCCCCAAAATCCAGCTAAGAGGTGTTTAATAGCAAGCAAGTGGAGAGAGCAAGAAGTTAGAACCTAAAATTCAGGTTTTAAAAGCTGGAAACATATTTTTGAAAAGTCGGAGACGTATGTTTCAATTTCACCTAGACATCAGCTTTCTGCAAGGGGTGTTCAGATAGACTGGTTGGAGAGTGATTTCATGAATCATAGTGACAGTAAATTTATAGTAAAAACTTTAATTTTTCTTCTGGTTCAAGGCCTAAGGACACAGGAGAGATTGTGGATGACTCAGAAAAACCCCCAAAATGTCACTATAAGACAACAAATGTTTCCTTTCTTTTTTGCTAGAAAAGCACATGACGACTTACTTTTTAGTAGTCACTGTTTCAAACATGCCAAAGGGGACGATGCCAGTCAGATCAGGTTACTTTCCATCTGGGATAGCACAGCCAAACTACTCCACTCACAGGTATAGTGGACAACATCAAAAGTGGCGCATAGGTTTGACTGATTGGCAAATGATTTACATTGTGACTGGCAATGGGTGAGGAGGGAGCACGTAAAGAAGAAAGACGTGGAAGAACAGAGCAAGGACAGAAGAAGGAAGGTTAGGTCAAGAGGAACTCTGGGTGATAAAAGGAGCTTTGATCAAATTTGGAAGGCAATAGGGAGACAGTGAAGAAGGGGGATTTAGGAATATCTTAATGAGATCTCAATATTGGGAGCAGTGGATTACTTTTGCATTAGGCTACTTTAAAAACTGGCTAATGTGAGTGTCAGTTAGAGGCTGAAGACAGCAAGGTCGCAGTAGACATGGATGTGGAGAAGGATGGACTTGACAAAGATTTTATGGGGAGAATGAAGAGGAAAGGGGAGATTTCTGAGACATTTTAGAGATTAAACCAGGAGGATTTACTGATAATATCTATTGGCATATAGGGATAAGAAGTTAAACAAGTGGAGATGAGCAGGTGAACACACGAGAAAGCAGACACTTTCAAATTTGTGCTGTCAAAATTTTCAAAATATGCTGAGGAAAAAATATTGAGGTGTCACAAAACTGAAGTATTGATGGGTGCCTGTCTTTACAGGCAGGGAGGAGGGACATGCACAAACATGCATATTCCTGGAAGACTGGAGAATACGTCTGAACTAAATAAAAAGGGTACAAGAATGTGGAATGTCAGTACTTTAGAATCCATCCCTGTTTGCCTCTAAATAAAGAAGCATTAAATTTAAATGGTTTGTGGAAACACTCCAAAAGACAGCCTTTCCATTCTTACACATGTGAAGCAAAGCCTCAATTCTATACTTAAATGTGTTGTACATTTTATAAATGGGCTCATTTATCTTTGCAAGACTGAGTTAGGAGGGCATAAGTAAATGAATATACACAGGTTAACATGCTTGACTTCACACATTTTTGATTACTGATCACTGTGATTACAATATCTTATGTGTGACTGTAGAATTCTCAAGTTGGTTTTTTTGCTGGTGAACTGATAAGAAGACATCAGACTGCTCTTAGAAATTACTGGATATTTTCAAAGCTTTACATCGTGAAGAAATGTATTTATTCACAGTGGTTTTAAAGGTAATTGGGCTGCTGATTGTGCAGACAATGCTATGAAACTAATGCTCACAACTGATGAGGGAGGGAAGTTAACCCTTCCTAGAGCTCGGTCTTAGGTAGCTTTTAAAAGATAAATATAGATAAATACAGAGCAACTGCTTTAATTCCAGAAACTGCCTATAATGCCAACAAAGGAGCAAAATATGAACAGAGCCAGTATTAGGTGTATTTCCTTCAAATGAACACAAGTATGATCTACTGTATTAATGATATTTATGCCTCTGGTGTGATCGAATTTGGACTGCTGCTAGATATAGTCCAAAGAGTCTCACCACCACCACATTTGCCATTTTATATTACAGTGAGAAAAAACAAGTGTCGTATATCAGGATATGTATTTATTTCTCAAATTAAAAGTTAAGTATATCAGCAGATACTTAGCAAGAGCCAAGAGATGTTTTTTGATGGGCCTCTTACAAATGTATCTGCAATAGGTTGTGGACCCCGCTTTCAGGTCACTGTGGATCATCCTGATAGGGGGTGGTGAGAGCCTGTATCAGACTGAGAGATCCTGAATGCTCTGGGTAGGGTTCATACATCTCCAGCCTCCTTGCTGTCGAGTCCCACATATATTCGGCACCCCCAGACTCCGGTGTCTAACCCATCAACAGTGTGCTCCAACATAATCCACTCTATGTGCAGAACAGCTACACGCATGTGCATGCACATGCTCACACATTTATCTCTATCACATAAGCACATATACGTATCCATTTCTGAACAGGGGTGATAAATATTTAATGCCAATAATAAAAAGATGATCATGATCTTTCCTTTCAGCCCTTGCTTTTTTTGACAAATGGCCATTCACTTGAATCACCAAGTTTGCTGCCAAAAGCAAAACGGGACGCAAAACAGACTGAGGATGCACAAATGTCTTGGGTAAAGGTTTGCCTATGATGCTTGCTGTTTTTTTTAAATATCAAATTAATTTATTGGTTTCAAACCAAATCCTGTCACTTCAAGAATTCAGCTGGCCTTTATTCTACTTCAGAAATGTTTCGTTTATCCTAGTCACCAGAGCAGTTACAGGGGTTTTTTTTCCTAGTCAATAAAATCTGGACACAATTGAAAATGTACTTAATGTCATATCAAAATAATGAATTTCCATGGTTGGTTAAAATTATTTTCAAATAAAACATCCATGGAAAACATTTTCAGAACACAGACTAGCCTATCATAGAGCAGCCTACCTCAGAGGACTCCAGCACAAAAGTTGTGTTAGCATCTGTTTTATAACTGCCTCACCTCACCTTCCCATCTGAGTGCCTCACGAATCCGTATCGGTTTATGTGCAAACATCATATTCCCCCTGAGCATGCAGGACTGAATATATCTCTTGGGATGATGTAACTCTAGGTAATTCTGAAGCAATAAACACACAAACACACATAAACATATGCATGCACACACCCTACTAAATCTGCGTAGCTATGTCCATCTGAAAGAAATTGCACATTTCAGTGTTCAAAGCCAGTTGCTTTCTGCTCTTTGCTTTACCTTGGATAAAGTCATGAAATGAGGGAATTTAAAGTGAATGCAATGTTTCTGAAAGCCAGATTAACTGCCCTGAAATTGGGCTCTGTTTCCGCATCTGCTATAATACAGAAGAGATGTACAGACTGAGTATAAAGATCCTCACAGCTAAAAGGGATAAAGTAATTCAATTTCCATGTCTATTTATGTTCTCCTGGGACTGGTCATGCTATGGTAGTGCTAATGATAGTCACATCTCTGCAGGAGGAATAGAGTGAACCCCATGAATAATTACATCAATGAAATGCCTGATTACCTGTTGCTTTTAATCCACACTCATTTTATACCACAGCATTAGACGGGAAGGGCTCTTACAGTGCAGTGCTACTATGTAAACCACCAGATAACCAGACTATCTCCTAGAAGACCACAATTACCTCCTCTTTGTTTTACTTACGTGGAAGAAGGGTTATGACACTTCTCATTCTTCTAGCATACAGTCTTAGACTCCAAGTAGTGGCAGTCACTGTCCTAACCTGTCCAGGTGTTTACCCTCACAATGCTCCAGTCAATATTCCAAGCAGTCCAATATCCCACAAAGCCATCCTGGCTTGGTTCTCCTCAGGCTGAAAAATGCTTAAATTATGATACAATTTTTAGTCCGCATTGAATTAACTTCCATGTCTGTTGAGGAATGACTAGATCCCAAGTGATGATCTCGGGATTTGGTCCTACAATTCTCAGAAACTCAGCTGCTGTAGGGTTGTATCTTGCAGAGATGCAGGCCCACAAGGAGCAGAGGAGGAGATGTGACCAGCTAGATGCGGCCACAGGGATGGAGACAACTGTGGTCGACAAGGTATACACAGTGCTGGAATAGAAGATGCTCTTTTCCATCCTCTCAGTCCCTCACAGTTACAAGTGTCTCGGTTAACAGCTCCTGGAAGCTCCAGGTCTCTGCTGCTTTTGTGCTCTGCTGCCCTTCTCACTGTCCTGCCATGGCAGAGCCCTCTTCCCCCTGCCCCCATTCCTGCCTCACCACTTCCCCCCCAGCTGCTTCTCCTCCTCCTTTCTCACAGTGACTGCTCAGGAATTTGTGCACTTCCTATCTGAGAACTCTTGCAGAAGGAAAAATGCTTGAGGACCACAGCAGGGAACAAAATAGTACTCAGAAGAGAAAATATTGGACAATCATTTAGGACTTAGAGTGGAAAGTTCATCCTATGGACTGCCAAGAGTGCTGGAAGTCAAAACAAAACACTGGCATTAAAACCAACAACTGTATCATCACTGACTTTCTGCATTATCCCTTTCTAGGCAGAAGGTTCTCTATGATGAAACTAATTATTCTGTAATATTCGTTCTCTGTGGTGTCATCTCCTTCATTCAAGGTTTCAGGAACATGGTAGTTCGCTGGGAAGTTGTAAAGTTTGGAGAAAAATTTGTAATAGCCCACAGAGTGCAAGTGCCTCCACTCAGTGACAGCATGGAGAATGCTTTGACAGAGAGAAGGGTGGAAGGAACGGGTACTCAGGCATCCCTACTATTATCAATCTGATCGCTTTTCCGCATCCCAGTCACTTGGCAAACCACGTTATTCATGTGGACTGACCCCAGAAATAGCTTACTCTGGACCTCAGTACTACAAGCAGAGAGTTTATAGCAGCTACAGGAAAGTTCATTCTTTGTTGCTGCCTAGGACAGTGACTTAGAGTCGTATTCTCACTCACTCCTTCATGAAAGGGCTCATGTTCCTGAGGTGTTACAGCACCGATGGTTGAGCTCTGGCAAGTCCTGTCGAAGCCATTAAAATTAAAGCCTGTAATATGCAGGTTTGACCCTCTGCTAGAGACCACCACTACAACAATTTGTCTCAGTTGCATCTTAATTTAAACCTAATTACTCACTGCTAAACCTTTCTGTTTGTTCTCTAATGCTAGCTGCTGGGTTCTGGAGTGTCTTAAGAAACTCAAAATATGCCCATTGCAGAGTTTCATATTATTTTGTATGATGCTGATGCTCTTTTGACTGAAAGTAAACTGTTTGTTTAACTTGCATCCTTCAGGCCACATTTCACACGTGTCCGGCCTTTCCTCTGAACTAGTTTATTTTGACTGTGTCCTTTCTGAGTTGTCTTTTAGCTTAAGTTGGTGTAATTCTACCCCTGATATGAGAAATTAATTATAAATAAATAAATCTAGTGATTTTTCCCCCCAGCTTAGACTCCTGCACAGAGGTCTAGAGGTCACTATTTCTATTTTACATTAGCCCTGCTTATGGCTGAAGTAGGACTGAAGAGATCCTTCTGACTTGGACTCACTCTTCTCCAGGAATGGACTGCAGCCTTTTTTCCTTCCTCACTGCCACTGGACAGTATGTCCATCCTGCCCCAGAGAGGTTGGCGCTAATTCATGCCCCATCAATACGTACAAGTAGTTCAAATGATTTCTTCCAATGTTCATTATCTTGTACTTGTCTGCATTGAACTTCTTGTTATTCAGTCACTCAGGTTTTATTAGCTCCTCCTGAAATTCCTTACTTTGCTCCTTGGTTTATATTAACTTAAATAATTGTGTATTGTCAGCAAATTTCAGCACCTTGTTATTCATCCCATTTTCCATATCATTAAATATGAGTGGTGAGCAAATAGCGGAGGAAATTATTCATGAATATTCATTTGAAGTTAAAAGCAAATCCATTTTGACAGCGTTCGTGACTACTCCCTGTTCACTTTCTGCGAATGGTTGAGTGCTAAAGATTTACTAGTGCAAATGCATGCAGGAAATTCACGTTTTACTCCCATATACAAATAATCCCTCCAAACAAAATTCAACCTACACGTTTCTAGGCAAATCTCACATTTCAGGAGTAGAGGGGATATCTCTAGAGAGGGAACAGGGTCCCAGAAGATAAAAGCATGTTCTGGAAGACCTATCCCTTTCTCGTGCAGAGACAATCTGGCACGAGACACGTAAGGAGAGAGCTGCATTTCTGCCACATCCCATTCACCACGTGTGTTAGTGCCCACCCAACGTCAAGCAAAGCCTTGCAGTCCTGACCAGCCCTCCACTGCCATCTGCACTGGCTCCTGACCAATCCCATATTTCCAACTGTTTTGGCATTCTGGTTCAGTTCCATTTGGTAGGGGATTATGGACTCCCAGCAGATTTGGTTGTACAAGTGCTACCTGGTATTGGTCAACTGAGCCATTTGCAGCTCCTGCAGATGGGCTGCTGGCCACGACATCTCTGCTCTCCTCTACAGCTACACAGCCAACCAGACTTTGAGAGACCCTGCTGATTCTAGCCATTTCAATAAGTAACCATCTCCCTCACCCATACAGCAGAGATTGCACTGCTTACATGAGGCACAGCTTCTTTTCAAATGTGACCCCATCTATTTCTAAAACAATATCATAAGATTTGTCATAAATCAAGATTATAAAATAATAAGGTATTTTATAGTAGCAGTTAAGAACCGGTCCAGGCTGTTACCACTTCTGTTGTGTGTTGCACAGCAGCACTAACCTAGATCAAGGTTATCTTTGCAATCCACACAGATGCTAGAAAGGGAAAACAGGGAAGCAAAGCCTGTGAATAAGGCAGGGAATTTGCAATACTGTGACACAATGCATGAGAAACATGCTACAGCAGAGAGATTAAATTGATATGCCAAGAAGAGGTTGAATGGAGGTAGCTGGTGAGCAGTTTAATTTGATTCTCCCCATCCTTTATTCATTATTATTTTTAAGTAGCATTGATACTGTGTTAAGTGCATACATAAGGACAAGAAGCCTTTTCAGTTGCTTCAGTAAATTCGAATCTATGCTCCACATTAAGCTCGGCATGAACACGATGCCAAAGTTCTCACACACACTCACAGAGGTCCATTTGGCCTTTTGGATGACTAGCCTAAATTGTTTTAAGGTCTGTTCTGCACATTAGTATAATGACAAAACCAGAATGGAATACAGTCTGCAATGCTCAAAAAGCAGCAAGAAATATGCATTTCCCTCTGTCATACACAGTTCACTATGTGAACACCCAGGTTTGGCAGGCAGCTCCTGAATAAATTCCTGCCTGCAAACTAATGTTAGTGGAAATTCTGCTTATGCATGGCTATAGGACTTATTCTTTAAAAGAACTGAAATACCAGGAGTCTGTTCATGTACTGCTTGAACCGGTACACTGAAGTCTTTATTTACTAATTCAGATTTTTCAGAGTAACTATTTTAAGTATCTTCAAAATACACTGCTGCTATATTTATGTGGCATAGTCAGTGCTGATTATACCATATGATACAGCTTTTTTTCGTAAGGTTGCAGGAAAGGAGACGTGCAGATATTCATATGCAACTTCCTTCACAGAAATGCCTGTATTTAAAGTAAAAGGAAATTAAAATGAGATTCCATTGTTTAGATGAGAAAGTGCAAAGGTTCATGACTAAATTAATGTAATTCTGATTGTGACATCTAGACAAAGCATTTAAGAACTGTCCAGTAATGACATCATATTTACTTGGTGCCCTTGCCTTAGTTTGCATTATTTTAATTACTTAAAGAATAAAACAACTATAGATTAATAATACATTCATGATGTATTATATACATTATAACCCTAACACTCATCACAGTCCCTTTAATTCAAATGATGATATGCTGGACTTGAGCTGACAAATCCCTTCCCTACAGCCTTCCAGCCATGGCCCTAGCAACGCCTGGGCACACAAATGGTTGTGTGCGAGAAGTTCCAGTGTGTGTCAGGGAACTATAGGGATGTGGAGGATGCACATGCACATTCGCTGTTCTATATTTCACATTGTTTGCCAATCTCCGTTCTTTAAAATTCTCCCCTAGGTATCTTGAATTATCTTTTATTTCAGTATTTTCAAAGCCTCCCTATCAAGAAGAGGGTTTCCTTGGAGATTTTGAGAAGATTTTGAGCTCACAGAAGTCAAGGGAGCTCTGCTGCTTTATGCAAGCTGAGGATCTAGTTTGATAGTCTCATCTTTGTGAATACAGAGCAGAATGAATTTATTCAAACTTATGAAAGCCACATGAATAACTTTGAGCAATTCTGTTGTATCCCCTCTGCATTTACAGTGTAATTTAGCAGACTGAAATTAATTTTTCTTCCCTGATTATGTTTTCTACAGACACTGGAAAGGTTGATGAGTACAATATAGTTTTAAATGATGTGCCTTGTTTATGCTTTTTTCTTTATGGTCCATTACTGTAGGATTTGAGTGGAACCATATGATTATAGTCTTAGGTTGTCATGCAAATGGACTCATTTTGTTCCATTTCCCATTCCCCTTACCGTCCTTGTCAATGCGATGGATAAATCTTGTGCTGTGTTCTGTTCCTCATAGACTTGCAAGGCTGTCATCAGAGCGGATTAATCTTCTGCCTGTGTTATCACAAAATTCTCTGTCCTAACAATGACTTATCACTGAATTTAAAGCCTGATATACTTTATACTCAATCTGTAGACTTAGTCTTGCAACAAAAATTGTAATGAGAGCTAAAAATGGTACAAAACTAATCCATTCTTATCGCAGCCTTTGAATTGTAATTTCATGGATTTCCTAGAATATGGCATTTTACTGAACAATACCAAGAGAGAATAACGCACTTGAAATTTCAAATTTAAATTTCACCTGAAGTAAACTTCCAAATTGTTTAATTAAGTGACTATAACTGTATTAGAGGTTATTGCCAGCACAACTGCTGCACAAGCAGTTCCTTTGATAAAACTCAGGATGTGGACAAACTATTACTCAACAGCATATAAAAATACCATTAAAAATAATGATAATGGCGGGACTTAAACCTAGAATAATACAAATTTTAGAGCTAATGCTTCCACATATAATCCCTTAACTCTCCCTTTCATGCTTAGTTATTGCATGGTTTTTAAACTGATGTGTGGTTGTTATGCATGCTTGTAATTTATTCTTTTCTCAGGGTTCTCACACTGGTCTACCTTATAAGAAAAAGATGTTTTAAGCATTTATTTAAAATATATATTTATGCGCGTGCTCAAGATGCTAGATGAAATAAGAAATGTTTAATATTTCTTGCTCTCTAATGTAATGTATAGAAGGCCAAAAGAAGCTGATTTAAGCTACTCTGCATGAAAATAAAGTCTTCTAAACTTTAAGATTATCTCAATGTTTTATTAGCCTATTAGGCTTGTCTACATGGGGATTTTAACATGAGGAAAAGAAGTCAGTGCTAGACTGTGTTAAACAGAAGTAAGGGCTTCCACACTACTTCCTAAAGCTGATTTACCAGAATTCCCATGTTAACCATTTCATTTACAGATTCTGTTTGTTTGATTTCATAGTTGGCAATTTTGGCCAGGAACCCAGTGAAAACTTTTGCATGTCAGCTCTTTGATTTTTCTCACCGTGTTTTATGAGATGCCTCCTAGAACTGGCAGGAGGCCTGAGACTTGCTGTGTTAAACTGCAAGGATGCTTCTCCCATAACTCAGCTGTGTTTTGCCAGCTCCATTTCTAAACTGCCATGAGAGCAGCCTGGAAGATACACTGCTCACTTACAGCAGTCTTTAATATAAACAGGATAATGTCTTGCATTGGCACTCACACAGTCAGATGGATTTGGCTTTGTAGCTTTGGAGTAGCAGCATTATGGTTTCAGGAGAAGGAAATCTGGAGGATGAAGTAAAAAGCAGTGTGTGGTTTTGTTTGGTTTTGTGGGGTTTTTTTTTGGTTTTTTTTTTTTTTTTTTTTTTCCCCCTTGGAGGCATTTCTCTGCAAATGCTTTCACAAAGTGCAACATTGCTGCGTTACTTGGTGAGCTGTGAAAGCCTGCTAGGATGCAATCCTGGGAGGAAAGGCAGCGCTGAAGAATTTTATGCTGGAGAAAGTGATGATCCTGCTAAGCTGTTTGATGCTCATTTGAAGTGACAGAACATTCACATGAAAACCCTTTTTCTCCCCCAAATTTAAAGCAGTGGGATACCCTTGTTGCCTAAAATACTGAAGGAAGAAAAACTTGAAAGGCAGCAGCAACGAGGAGGGAATATACTGGGTAGTTTGGATGTTCCCTGCAGGCATTAAGCAAATTCAGCTCGGCCTGTAACATGCAGTACTGTCACTGAGTGAGAAATGCCTCAGAAATGGACCTGGCTAGAGGACAATTCTAGGGATAAAACCTGTCTTGAAATAAGCAGGCTAGACCAAACCATCTGCTTTGCCCTGAGCTCTCTTTTATGACACCCATACCCACACATCTCACTTTTGCACCACAGTACAAAGTATGGTTTAAAAATTATTAAAAATTCTTAAGAAATATTCCTAGATCAAACATTAGCCCACCAATGCCCACATCTGTACATTCTAATTTGTGGATGCCTCGCAGTGTTTCAGCCCCAATGCTCTCTCTGCTCTATAGCACTGACACACAGCTCAGTCTTGGGACCCAGCTTCCAGTCCTGGCTTTTCAAAGCTCCACAGCACAGACTCAGAAATGTCTGTGCATGAAGAGCTCTCTAGAGCCTGCTAGGTCGTAGAGTTTACGATGACTGTTAAAAGTCTCCCCCTGGTCAGGGGGAGACATACCTCAGCGTGTATGTAGCAAGGGTGGTTTTCTTCCCTTTACGCTATTTTGGGAGCCTGTCACCTTTTATTTGGTGCCTGTTGGGTTCCAGCAATTTGTGAGAAACTTCCCAGTGCGTTGGTAAGCACACTGTATGTGTGCATTGGTGGAATGACTTGCCAAACTACTCTTGGTTTCCCAAGAAAATGGGCAGGTGTTGGGAGCACTGACCAGGGCTTAGTCCTGTCCTGTCCTCAGTCACTATTACAGAGCATTTTTCCTTTGACTTGGCACTGGGAGTAGGCACAGGAATTACCATCTCAGTTTTATTTACTCCAACAACATCTTGTAGACGTTTGCTTTTGTGACACTTCTCCAGATGGGACTGAGCATGCATCTCTTTTGAGTCCCAGAGCTCTACAGATGTCCAGATGGAAGACTAAGGAGCACAGCAATCAGCGTGTAATTGGGTAAGTGATAGACCTGCTGCAAAGCAGCATTACCTCAGCCTTAAGGAGGATTAATTACAAAAGACCTATGATGCCAATTAATTCTCTTTAAAAAGTTGTGTGTGGATTCAAGGCACTTTAAGTCAAAGAAGCTGTAGTTAATTCAACAAAATGTGCCTACATAAATAAGCAAACGTTGCAAGATATTAAGCACTTTATATACCACACAAATGGAAGTATCTGGGTTATTTTTTTGTAAATGTATTCTATAAACAGTAAGAAACTGATCCCCCCTGCCACCAGAGATGGTCTTTCTAAAGCAGACTGTAACCTCTGGTTTTGTCTCACACACAGCACCCAGTGCTGAATACTGAATGTGAAGTTTGATCCCAAAGTGCTGATAAAATACAGCTGATTTCTCAGCTTAGGCTGACAAGATTTGTTCATGCTTAAAAAAATAACATCTCAAGTGACAAGCCCTCAAGATTTCAAAGGAAGCCTAAGAGAGTTTTGTTCAATCAGAAGGTAACGGAGATTCTCTTCCTGACACATTGCTGCAGTCTCAATGGAGTAAGATAGACACCGAGGAGGGGGAAATACTACTGATCAGGTTAACATGAAAACTTTCCTTGCGAGCGCTAATTGGAATGCAAATCTTTGTACCATAAAAAACCTGAGCTATGAATAGAGCGTTGGAGTTTAATTGATTAAATCTGTCAGTTTCTAAAAAAGCAGGAGATAGATGCTCTGATATACTTGACTCTCAACAGTTTTATTAATAGGTATATGGCGCTTCAGCTTCCTTGGAGATGCAGGTATAATGCACTATATATTTTAATGCTGAAGTCGAGTTCCCATGAAAGGCACACCAGAAAAAGCCTGATTCATAAGGTGAGCTGGGACGTGCCTGGCAATGGGGCGCTGGCACTGCCATCACCAGCTGAACTGCTGCGGCAGCAGAAGCGTTCCACAGCAAGAGCTGGGTGGGCAGCAACTGGACATCACTGAAGTACAGAGGTTTGCCATCGTTCCGTGAAAGAAATTAATTAATTAAAAGTAGTAAGTAAAAGGAAAAGAATTAATTAAGTAAAACATCTTATACGTCAGCTTGTCAAATGCCAGGAAATCGAAGAGAAAGAAAAAAAAATAGGCGTTACCTTAGGCTAATTGTTGTTTTAATTTCATTGCCAAATAAGTTTTAGCACTAACATGATGATATTTTTCCAAATTTTCTGCCATAAGAAGCTAACAAATCTATGAATCACGTGCTGAGTGATGCCGCACTCGCCTTTGGATGGGTACGACAGAGTGTATGGGTGCATGTGCGCAAGGAGAACGTCGGCCCATCTGCACGCCACTTCCCGCTATGCAACGTGACAACTTCCCCCACAGCTGCTTTCTCATTATAGCTCAGGTGGGTTAGTTTCAAAAATCATATATCCAGTAAGTCACTCTACAGATGTTCGCTTTCACTCTATGAATCCTCTCCCTTATTTCCTCAAAGTGAATTATATTTTTCTCAAATCCTGGACCAACATTTAGCAGAGCATGAATCGGAACTTTTCAAAATTACTGTAATTGATGGAAAGCCTGTAAAATCCTTACCTATCCAAGGGCAAGTATAAAATCCTGCAATGAGGTGTCATTAAAAATTACGGTATAAATTAAAGCTGAACTAAAACGCATTTGTTAATCTTCCCTCCAACCCCCAACTAAAAAAAAAAAAAAAGACTTCATGATCCTGTAATCCAAATAACAAAACTCAGGTACGATGTATGGTATCATGCTGTTTCATTAATGTGACTGCTGTATGACTTGTGTTTTATTACTGAAATAATATTTAATAGATTATGCTTGCATTTTGTGTTGCATACCTGGTCTCACATTATAGCTCAGAGATTTATTCTTTAAAGAAGAGAATATGAAAAGAGGAAATAAAAAAGGTAAATCAATAGGCTTATGTTTCTACTCTGTGTATAACCACATGAAGCTTTTCTGATTTTCCAGCGATTCCAAAAAGCCTGAAACAGTTCCAAAAACCCAAGTGAAAATGAGAAAGCACGAACTGCCTGAAAACATAACATATCATTTTAAAAATTAAAACAGTAAAGAAAAAAATCTTCAAATAGAAAAATCCTTTCAATTTAAAATACTGAAATATCAAGATATTGAATCACAGCAAAGCATTTTGACTTCTGTTTCAGTTTTTATTTAAATTTCCATCCATCTCTTCTTGACACAAACAATTCAGAGAAATTGAAATGGAACCAAGGAAAAATTCATTGCCACCCAATCAGTGTTTTCCAACAAGATTTGACCTACCTCTAGCTTTCTCCTGATACTTGGCAAGGAGATTAATTTATTTATGAATTTTTCTAGTTTATTTTTTATGTTTTTCTAGAAAAAAACAACTGTGATTGGGAAAGAAGTGCCAGCATAAATATATTTGACAGCTCATGGAGAGATAACTTGCTGCCCTTAATCCTGCTGGCTAATAACAGCATAAATTTACCCTGCACAGAGTCCACCTTTTGAGGGTATAAACAGTTAGGTTTGGAGAGATTAAGTAAAAGTCGAGTGGCTTGTTACCATGCAGGTGCATTGAAGCTTTGTGGGTGTGGGGAATGTGTGGGCAATGTCTTGCGGACCAAAGCCCAAAGCTGTGGTGGGGCTGTGGCACCCGAGGGTGGGTGATGAGGGGCTGGTCCCCACCAGTGTTTCATGGCCAAAACAACGGCAGCAACAGGAAATTTCTCAAGGGCCATGCACCCAACAGCCCATCACTGACCTCACCCAAAGGAACCCTTTGTGGCCAGGGAAAATGAGTCCTGCGGGGAGGTGGTGGGCAGCAAACCTGGCTGCCCACCAGTCCTCGCAGGTCAACGCATGCCAGAAATGTGAAATGTAAACCATTCCTCCCTGTTTAGGGGAATCTGGGCCTGAAACTTCTATAGTGTGACTTTGTTCAAAATGTCATAGCAGCCAGTTTCAGGGCTCTGAGCATTTCAGTAGAGGAGCAGAATATAAATATTGCCATTTAATTAACATTATGCAATATGTTTCCTATACAAGCTGACATAACTGTCTATATTTCAAGTGGTAGGTTTACACAGCAATGGTTGGAAACGAGCAGATTTACTGCAAATACTACCATAAATAAACTTTCCCAAACCAACATTGGTAACACAAACAAACGATTATGTCTGTTGTCTGAAATGCAGCAAAAAGCAAAATTGTGGCAGGTGTGACACCTGATAGCTAAATTGAAATTTATAGAATGCATATGGCAGAATTTCATTTTTCTTTTTCATTTAGTGATCAAAAACTAGATGACAGACAGTGTAAAATGAAAACAGATGAAATGTATTTCCGCATGGATCCTGCCAAGTTTCATTTTCTCCACAAGTTCTTGGAAAGCCCAGAACCTATTCCCACGTGCACAGCCAGAATTTGCAGATTCTGCGCTTTACCTCTTCATCCTGCCATCTGACAGTTTGCCAAGTCCTGTGTGCTGTAGAGTGATTGCAAAGACAAGGTTGTTTATTATGGTACCAAGATCTTTCTGTCAGACTTGATAGCCTAATTTCTATATGGAGTATAAATAAAACATAATAATATCTAAATACATATAGATATACACATGCACACATTAGTTATAAAACTTTTCAAAGTCACAGTCATTATAATGGTTTCTCTGATGAAAGTAGAAAGACTGGATAATAAATGAAGTGTAATGGAAATTTGATATGAGTTTTTAAATGTGTGCTGAGGTAAAAGGTGAACCTAGTTAACTAAGCAACAGATCCTTTTACTCGTCCAATATGAAACAAGATTCTCTGTGGAATAAGTTTCAGACAGGCATGGAGAATTTATTTTTAATCAGTTTTAAAATACAGTCTATAATAAGCGTGCCCTTAGGCAGTTATACTGTGCATGCCATCATAAAAAGGGAAAAAAAAAAAAAAAGAAAAGCTTACGAGGCTTAAGAAAAATGGTCAACTGGATGCTAGTTTCTTTAATCCGTGGTTGTCTTTGCCCCTGCTGAGGATTCCTATATCATCTTCTCATCAGGAGAGTTTGGCAAAGCCACTCAGCGGGTGCTGTACGTTGGGACCCACAAAAATCAATATAGGGAATACGAAGGCAATTTTTAAAAGCTAATGTGTGAAACATTAAAAATCCATGCAGTATAAACCATGTATAATCTTACCCACTCCACAGCTCAAATGGATCAAACACAGCAGAAATTGTGGTATATTGCACACTAAAGTGAAATAACCTTTAAGGCTGGAGATTGATTCTTTTGGGAAAGTTTTTACAATATGGTATATTAAGCAGTTCAGATAAAAATAACATGTCTTCTCATAACAGGGAAATACACTTTTGAAAGAAAACAACTGGTCAGTCATCTTATGGGCTAAATGAAGAGAATTAAGCTTACAAGGGGAAAAGTACAAAATGTATGCCTTTGGTACAAAGTATAAGAAAATTATCAGATAGTTTTATTTTCAGAGCATAATGTCATTCAATTCCAGCTTTGTAATTAGGATGTAATAGAAAAATGTTTAGTGTTTTCCTGAAGACAATATAATTCATATAGCATTAAAATTATTTTGGTTAAAGCTTTATATACCTCTTAAACAGCTGGTGAGCTCTAGTATTAGAAAAAATTTGCCTTTGATAGAGTTTTTCATGCACTGAAGTTATCCCACTAAAATCAAGGTGACTGTTCTGGGGAAAAAATCAAGTGAATCACATAAACATCTATCCCAAAAAGATGAAAGACACAGAGTATTTAGGTCTTGGCTGGGTAGCTGGGAACCTGAAGAACAGAGGGATGAGGGGACGTGCCAAGGTTATGCAGGAAGTCTTTGTCAAGGCGGGATCTAAATATACATATTGGGAGTCCTAGAGGGCACAATATCATCTCATTTTGAATCTAAGTACTCTGTCTAATTCAGTGCAATCTTCCAAAACAATTATAGCCTACAGCGTACGTACAATATCCTTGACAAAAATTAACATGCATTTTGTATACAATTCCTAGCACAATTATCCTCCTAGCACACTAGCATGAAATCAATAATAAATAAAGAGGTAGGTAAAAGAATCAGCAATACGCAGGAAACATTAAAAATGGAAGATCTTCACCAAACTCTAATCAGAGAATTAAAGCAGCCATTCCTGCACTCAACCCTACCAACTTGCCCCTGTACTGGTCAACTGGACTAGAATCATAGTATCATAGAATTGTTTAGGTTGGATCCTTTACGATCATCAAGTCCAACTGTTACCCTCAGACTGCCAAGTCCACCACTAAACCATGTCCCCAAGCACCACATCTAGATGTCTTTTAAATACCTACAGGGATGGGGAGGACTCAACAACTTTCCTGGGTAGCCTGTTCCAGTGCTTGACAACCCTTTCAGTGAAGAAATTTTTCCTAATACCCAACCTAAACATCCCCGGGCTCAACTTGAGGCCATTTCGTCTTGTCCCATGGCTTGTTACTTGGCAAAAGAGACTGACACCCACCTCACTACAACCTCCTCTTTCAGGTAGCTGTAGAGAGCAATAAGGTCTCCCTAGATCCTCCCTCTGGCCCTTCTTGTAGATGGGCATCACATCTGCTAAACTCCAGTCAACTGGGACCTCCCAGTTATCCAGGACTGCTGATAAATAATGGAAAGTGACTTGGTGAACACTTCTGCCAGCTCCCTCAGTACCCTTGGGTGGATCCCATCTGGCCCCACAGACCTGTGTGTATCTAAGGGGTGTAGGAGGTCACTAACTATTTCCTCTTGGATCATGGGAGCTTCATTCTGCTCCCCGTCCCTGTCTTCCAGCTCAGGGGGCTGGAACAGACAACTGGTCTTACCATTACAGACTGAGGTAAAGGTAGCATTAAGTACCCCAGCCTTTTCCTCATCCTTTGTCACTATATTTCCCCCCACATCCAATAAAGGATGGAGGTTCTCCTTAGCTCTCCTTTTGTTGCTAATGTATGTACAGAAACATTTTTTATTGTCTTTCACAGCAGTAGCTAGATGAAGTTCAAACTGAGCTTTGGCCCTTCTAATTTTCTCCCTGCATAACCTCACAACATCCTTGTAGTCCTCCTGAGCTGCCTGCCCTGGGATTAACGGGGCAAAAGAATAAAAATGTAAGCCTACTTGGAAATTATCTCAGTTCCTGTACAAATACATACACAATGCCTCAAAAGAGATGTACTTTGTAAGTTTGCCACAGGAATAATACATTTCACAGGTCCTTTCTTAATTATTTCATTGAGATCTATGGAAGTCCCCTGTTAAAACTTTTGCTCTGATGTGAAGTCACACTTTTCATTATTTAACATTTTAGCATTGTGGATTTTGTATTTGAAGAATTTCAACTAAAACATTAAAACCCTTCTCCTTCAGAACAGAAGTGTATTAAGTGCAGAACAGATTTGCATAAGACTTCTTAAGAAAGAGAGTGAGTGTGATTAAAAATGCCCCTAACACACCTGAAATACATGCTAGCAGTCAAGAATTGAAGGAGGAAAACGAGGTGCTTAAAAATATAATGAACTCCTGTATGTTGTAGTAATAAGGAAAAAGAAAAGGATTTTAAAAAATGTCCAGGGGAAAGAAAAACAAAACACTTAAGTAAGATTTCTGAATAACAGAGAAGGGGAAGCAACCACCAAGGACTTAGGCATGGCAAAATTCCTGTGTAAATACTTCTCTTCATACTTTTAATAGAAAAGAATCAGAAGCAGAGATGTATTTGGAGCAAAATCCAAGAAACCAAAGGAAAAATGTAAAACTAATCTTCAGTAAAGGGAATGTAAATATATACTTAAGAAAAGTTGACCCAAGACTTCAGGATCTGAAGGGCTTTGCTCCTTGGGGACAAGGTAGTAGCAGAGATGTTAGCAGGGGGCATCTGACAGATTTTGCAGACCAGGCTCCACTACCCAAATGTTGAACAAAATGTAGTGCTCGAGTTTAAACAGAGGAGAGGATGAGTGACCGGCACATGTAAACTTTTAACCTGGCTTTTGTTCCAGGTGAAGAACTTGAAAGGATCACAAAGGAATTAATTTATGAGAACTGATGGAGCGGAAAGTATCTCAGTGGAGTCAGCCTGGGTTTGCTGAACTCAGGCTAACATTACCGATCGACTTTTTCCACATACTAAATTGGGCAAAAAAGGATGAGGTAAAATTAATCTGGACTTCAGCAAGATGTTTTGATCTAGTTGCAATCAGAAGAGCAACTGAGGTAATGGAGATGAATTGCTGGCTCAAGATGACGATATGGTAGATGGTGATTAGTTTTCAGATAGAGTATTATTGGGCTGAGTCATGGTTCAGCTCAGCTAGCACTGTACTACATAATCTCTAATGATTTTAAGGCAGTGATTAATTTGGTCTTGATCAAATCTGTTGTTGGAATTGGGAGCAGCAATAAATAATTATTTCCTTAGAGCTAATGTTATATACATTAAATGAGTCTGAGGAGGATTCTGGGTCTTGACAGAGCAGCAGCTATGAGCTCTTATGTCAAGGAATGGAAGAGGTGGTGAGTCACAATTTATAAATCCATTTTTTAAGTGTTATTTAGAAAATGATTACAAAGATACTGATGGGGGAAAAGCAGTGGATAAAGTAGGGGAAGAATACACATAAAAAGGCCATTGAAAAGCCATTTTTCTCCTGGGATGAATATGTGGGGACATAAGTTATGCTTATTGCATAGTAATGTGTACCTGTACGAGCTGAGCACAAAACGCTACCAAACAGGAGCGCCTGCAGTTTCTCACCACTTTCAGGAGCGTGACTGCTTGTGATACCGAGTGGGAGAATTCAGGTCAGCAACACTCCTGATCCAGACAGAAGCTTCAAAGCAATTCTAAATTGCCTCAATTATATTTAGAATACCCCAAACTATGCTTTTTATGTCCAAGCAGATTTTTTTGTAAATGACATCACAAAGGGAGAAGCGGTTCATGAAATGGAAATTTAACGTGAAATGCAGATTTCCCTAGTTGAGATGGAATTGAGCCTTCCTTCTCCACAACAGCCCTACAAAAACTCTACTTTGCCTGCCAATAACGCCATTCCACATAGCCCTATCCTTTATCCTTCACTATAATGCCCAGGCTGGGATTTAGAGAAGAACAAAGTGTTGTACTACTTGGAGAGTGAAATAATTAATTTGCACTTGTGTAGGGGGAAGGTTCAAACAGCGCCTCTTGCAACACCCTGATGTTGTTACTGCTGCGGTTGGCTTCAGATGCTTCTCCCCAGGTAGGGAACAGCCTTCTGGGCTGTTGGCCTTATCATTTCCCACGCTGGTCACCTTTCTAGTGTGTACCCCCAGAAGAGCAGATAGCAGCTCATAGGAGACACTGATCACCATATGAATACTCTGAACCAACCTTGCTTTCTTACAACTGCATCAGTTTGACGGGGGGAAAAAAGCCTTTCAAAATCAGAAATGCTGGCAATAACAAACTTGTGCTGGTTTGCCTCAATATGCTCATTCAGAAATCAATCATTCTGGTTCCAGTCCAGATCTGCTGGAACTGGAATACTAATTTTTGTTGCCCGATGTTGCCTTGATTTTTCCTTTGTATATACAAAATTATGTATTCCCATCCCTCCTACAGGATGTGTTTTTACTTTTTCCAGTCCCCTCAGCCTGGCAGGAAACCACATCAACTTCTCTGTATTTAATGTAAAAAGAGATTAAAGAGTAAAGACTGTGGCTTTGGCCAATATTTTGCCATGACTTATATTCTCAGAGGTTGCTACTCAACAGTAGGTACCATTTCCAGAGTATTTCTCCCTGCTTTTTTACTGTCTTTTCTCCAGGAAGATGAAGAAGAATAACAACATTTTCTTTTGGAGTGTCTGCCATCCTGACAACAAAAGAGAAAGAAACCAAGCTGGCTTTATTTTAGCAAATTAACCATATGCCTGACATCAGTGGGAGATGTGCCCTGTTGAGAGAAAAGAATAGCCCCTGATTTTATGGAGATCTTTGCCAGGCTATGGGCTTGGCTTCTGATCTGCACACAGAACTTTTATCAATGCTTACAGGTTTGTTGGAACTTTTCCTCTATGCTTATGCTGATAAATACCAAAGCAGATGAAAAAAAGAATTAAAAACTGCTTTAGCCTTACCTCCTTACAAGGGACATATAACATAACATAACCTAACATGAATGGAATAACATAATATAAACATAATATTACAAGATTATGGTCCAAAACATGGTGATGTTCCACATTTCTTGATACAGTTAAAAGACAGAAACATCTCCTTTTCCTACCCTTTAGAATAGACAGTCCAAAGATTCTGACCCCAGAAACATTTGTGCACGTTTAACTTCTACTGCTAATAGCAATCAATCTTTTCCACTGGCCTCATCACATATTTAAAGTTGAGTATAACCAAAGAATTCGGAAGACCAGAAATATGAGTCAGGGTTTACACAGAGAGGACCGAGGTCCAGAGGGATTAAGTGAGTTGCCAGGAAGTGACTATATATCAGAAGTAAAATTGAATTCAGACCTTTGAGTCCCAGTCATCCAACTAAATCACAAGAGCACATTTCCTCTATTTAATCACCAGATAAAACGTGAGATTGAAGAAAAACTTAACTTCAATGTGTTTGGAAATATTTTTTGCCTCAATTTTTGGGCCAGATTTCAAAAGTAGTATCTTTTTTTTATATCTAGACCCATCAAATTCAGAAGAGTAAATGCCCATGGAAAGTGCCAATGGAAGAATGTGATTTCCTGCTTGCTTCTTGGTTTGCTTTTTTCTTTTTCTCCTTTAAAAATAATTCCTAAAATAATCTAAAGTGTCTGTTGTTTACATCTCAAGTAGACAACAGTTGGAAATGTGCATACCTGTTTCTAGTGAGTTGGAATCACAATGTAACTATGATTTTATTACCATATCTTTTGTTCTCTGGGTTTCTATTTCAAGGGGTTGATCAAAATTAATGTGGTCTCTCTAGCCAATGGCATTTATTTTGGTTATAAGATTAGAAATGTAAATTTGCAATAAAAGAAGAAAATAGGAAGCTGTTTTTAATGAATATTTTACACATGACTAATTAACAGAATCCCCTACAGGAATTTGGAAGTAATAAGGAATTGACTGAAAATAAATTAAAAATTAATAAAGGGGTCTCCAAACAACTTTGTTTATGAGCATTACCAGTTGCATTCTTAGTTATGAATATTTCAAGCTGCTTTGCTATTCAGGATGTTTTATTCTTGGAGTGTTCATAATTTTAGAGGTGATTAGACAAAAAAAGAACAACGACACAAAACAAAATGTCTTGAAATGATAAAACCTACCTGGGGAAAACTTGCTAATGTACAAATAATGGCTTAATATCTATTGGTTTTGTCTAATAATACCTGCAGTATGATGTTCCTCTTAATCTTCAGCTTTTAAATGGAGTGAACAGGAATGCTCACTAATTCATTGAGAAAAATGAAAAACTTTTCCAAGATATTATCTTAAGACAAGAACTCCAGACATGCAGCTGAGCATAGTCATTAATAATTGTTAGCTGAGCCTGGAAAGGGGCTTTGGTGTACGCACGGACTGTTGGAATGATCAGAGCTGGTCCAGCAGCAGTTTGTGGATGGAGGTGCAGCGTCAGAGCTGGGATGCCAGGCAGCCATGGACAACATCTGCACAAATATACTTTGCTAATGGTAGAAAGTGTGGCTACCACTTAGCTATTCTGCTCACATTTTCTCTCCTAAGTCTATGCATCAAAGTGCATTGAAAGACAACGGGACAAAAAAAATCTTCCCTTGTTTACAATATATCTTCATTTATATCAGTATAGCAGAAATGCTACAGAGGGGGAAAAAAACACATGAATGCCAAGTGTTCTCATATGTCTGTAATATTTTAGCTTGCTAAAAATCTCTGAAATAAAAGTGAAGTGATTTGAATTCTGTGAAATTGCCTCTGATACAAAAACTGATATAAAAACTTCCTCAGAGAACATAAACTAAACCATCCGGCACCTTTAGCTGTGGAAGGTCAGAACATAAACCTGAAGACTGGAAAAGTAAAGGAAATAAATGACCAATTCAAAATAAATAAATAGATCCACTTCACTGTTAGATGATCTGAGATGAGATGATTGATCTAGCTATCCTAATACCAAAGAAAAATTACAGCAAAACTGGAATAAAATAATAAGCATTAAGTGAGGGTTGGTTTGTTGTTTTTTTTTTTTTTAAATTCAAACCAAAATGAAACCATGGCAGATTTTGCACAGCTGGTCAGATCTTTCCCTCTAATTTTAAAGACTGAAAACTCTTCTTGGCTCATATGTTATCACTGGCAACAGAGTGCCAAAAAAGAGACACAGAGGATTTATTTTTTTTAAAAGCAATGGTGATTCCTAAAGATATCAAATGTTCATAGATAAAATACTTGGGGACATATCTTAAGAAATAAGTGCCCTTAATGAGAGCCCAGAATAAAATGATTGGCATAGTATTTTTGTGACCTTATCTCCTCAGAGTAAGTGTTAGTAAAAAATGTCTTTGTCATCGTCATCGTAATAATAATAGTAGTAGTAGTAGTAGTAGTAATAGATTTAGTCACATACAAAAAAGAAAAAAGTCACACACCTTAATGTAGGAAATTCTAACTCTTCACATCAGTGGCACAGTTGCTGTGTAAAACAGAGCTAAAAGATCTTTCTCAGCTAAGTCCCTGTGGAGGGTTTGGGCATGTACCAGTCCCATTTTGCTTCAGATTGCAGGCAACCACGTCTGCCAGAGGGTGCACGTCACGAGTGTTTGATGGCTCTCTTCAAAGGCTGTACCAGACAAGATGTATGTGTCATCTCGGCTTTCCCCGCCCCCCCCCAGGTAGACAGATGAATAGCAAGAGGATGCTCCTACTGCCCATGACAAATTTACCTTGATAGAAAACAAGATTAAAAAAAAATACGAAAAAGCAGTTCCACCTGCTTTCAATTTACTAATTGCTTTTACACTTTTGCTGCCACCTGAGAAGTCTAAGGTAGCTTAAATTATGAATAGCATATAGGGTGTGAGCTCCTTCCTTGAAGAAAATATGCAGATCTCTTGAGAAAAAAGAAAATGATGACTCCATCATGGTCAAATGTAAAACCTCCCTTAAAGTCAGCAAGAAACCATTACATTTCAGGCATGGCTGTTCTCATCATAAAATTCCAAGTTTCTGCTCCAATGCATGGATGCATCCACTAGATGTTCTCCATCACATAGAGGAGGACCATATATTTCCCTGATAACAGCACAGACTAATTAATTTCGTTTAAGCTTTCTAAAATAAAAGAATTTCCCTGCGTCTTTCAGGATGAAGCATACAAAAGTCGTGGACATTTTGCAATAAGCAAAATGCCTTAGGCACACTCAGATGAAACCTGGGAAAGCTCCTAAAGCCTCTGAATTCCTATCTGAGCATCACAATCTTCAGCTATCATGTGTTAGTAGTTTAAAACAATACTATGTGCTCTTGAAAAGCCAAGGAATTCTCTCCAAGTGTGAAGACACTGGTCAGTCTCTGATGTCTTTTTCCAGTGCCCTCATCTAGCAAAGAACCAACTAAATAAAGGTTCAAACACTTTTCACCAATCTGTAAATGTGATGTGTTTCTAAAAAATAAGTAACTGATTACAATGATTTAGCTTTTACTAAAAGCTTTCAAATAAAACCTAAAATACATCCTCATTGTAAAAAGAAATTACAGTTTCTGAGGTTTATTGATAAGGCCATATATTAAGGACTTCTGAGCTGATTTGCTCTTTTGAAGATAAGCTCCGAACAACATTAGTTGGATATTCATTATATTCTCCACAGCCTCTAGTTCATTTTCCCCCTTCCTAAAAGAAATATTTTTTTTTCTTTTTCTTTTTTTTTTAAGGTGGAAAATCACCTTGAGTGTTTCTGACTGGTTTGGAAAGACTAGACTGAAAAAAAATGATTGAAATTTAAATATCAATAATTTCTAGTAAACATTGGGCAAGGACTCCAACCATTGGCAAAAACTTTTTATTGAAAGAAATAACACTTCTTCTTGTTGGGGAGTAATGCCTGTAGCTGCAGTAAGAGCGGAGCCGTGTGGCAGGAGCTCACCGGGAGTGCGGTGTAACCATCAGCATTAATAGGGCTGCGGTGCTGGAGGAGTCGGCAGGTAGTGAATGAACAGCTGGGGAACAGTTTGATTCACAGATGCTTCAATATTGCTAGAAAGGCCTGTGGTGAAATTCATGGATGTTTTACAAATAACAAACCCATAGCTATTCCAGCTGTGAATAGTCAAGTTGCAAATAATAGTTTGAGGGTCCAGGCCAATTTTCCACAGAGCTACAACATATTGTAGCGGATCACTATGTGCCTCTGCAATACATTTTCCCCACAGGAGTGGTGGAAGGAGGTGCAGCCTCTCCTCCCCTCCCTTTAGCACACCAGACCATGCACAGTTCCCATCACATGGCAGGGAAGTGCCAAATTCAGCTGCATCTTTACAAAACCAGGTGCCAGACTGTAAAAATGTTGAACGTCAAACCTTTCAAACCATTCTACCAAAGAAGTCAACTTTTCCTTTAGGTAAAGGAAAAGCCAAATGAAGAGATCAAGTACAGTTCCTGACTGATGCTTTGCAAGAACCCTTTTTTTTAAAACAGAAGAGCAATTTGTATATATTTTCTAAGCTTTTGATGTATAAATTCCTGAGAAAACTCTGGCAAAACTTTCTCACAAGATGTGTAACAGGGAAGTAAACAATAAACCAGACTTCTCAGGTCATATACTTCAGTGCAAGAAAACTGGAAACAGGCAGGATAAACAGTGAAAAGTAAATGAAATTTTTGAAGTCTCTCAGGTATAACTTCCTCAGGTTCTTATCTTACAATGAGTCTGCACAGCAGATATTACAGGGTCCAACTCTATAATTTGTATTTATAAAACAGGAGCAAGTAGGTGAGCACCAGAGGTAGTAATAATTTGCACTAGCTGTTGTGGAAATACTTACAAATTACAATTGCAATTGTAATTTTATATTTTATATAAATTTTCTTATTATTAAATAGGAAAAATTATTAAATGCTGGAAAATGGCATGAAAAACAGGCTAATAAGAACATACTATCCATATATACACTGAGTCATGCTCCATGGAAGCAACTTAATTCCTTTCCTAAAAATATAAAAATAAGAACTAGTAATGATTTGAAAAGCAGAAGTCTGTCCATGTATAAAGAGCTAGAGATTATAAAAAACAGATTGAAAAATGTCTTTAATTGACATTTCTAGCATCTGTTTTATTTTCATCTTCAATTAGGAGCCAAATCCAAAGAAAAGAAGTGTTTTGGCTCTGAGTCAAGTTAGATTTTTTTGGCTTTAGTTCATTTTTATCAAGTGGAATTTTACTGACTTCTATTTATTTATTTATTTTTATGGCCCAGTGTTTTTGTAGCACATTTTTATCTTGCATATGTGGGTGAGTTTTATGTAAGTAATATGCATTAATATTTCCACTAAAAGCTATAGAAATGCCATGAAAGTCTGCCATGCTTTCTTACCCTGTCTCCACCCCCCC
>NW_009258663.1:542417-543682 GCF_000687185.1 Egretta garzetta
ATTTATGGCTATTATTTGATCCACTCTCTCTCCAATGCAAAAAGAATCTTGAGTCCTGGAACAAGCAATGATCAGAAATAATTTAGTCTTTTACTTCAGGCTCCCAGAAGAACTCTGCCTACAACGAAACGAGCATGATTTCCTTCACTATCATGAATCTAACCTCTAATGTGTTTATCTCTCTACAGGCACTACCCTATCTTCTGTCCTTTCCCAGATTTCCTATTTGCATGCTGTCAAGACCAACCACTCAGGATATTTTTGACCTGGTGGGTAATTCACCTTCCTCTGGCTGGTTTTCTGAAGCCTAGTCCACTCATAGCCATCCCTCTTGAAGTTTTGGGGTTTACAGGTGGTGAACTGCCGATGATCACAGCGATGGCTGTGGTGGATCGTGCATCCCACTGGAAATATTCCAAACTCTCTGGAGCTCTACAGATAAAAATTCACACCCTAAATCAATTCATGGGCCCATAAAAAACCAATACCTGTTATCTACTTACTACCTGGAAACCTTGCTAAATGGGCAGCCTCCTGTATATAACAGTTTAAATATGATTTAACTAAGATACAGCTGTGTGTTGATTCCTTGCAGAAACTAAGGTTGGGATCAGAGAAACAGGTTCCTTATTTGAAAATAAAAGGTCATAAGATGTGAGCAGGTGCCAAGAAAGAAATTTTTGTCTTTAATGACAGTAGAGTGACAAGGACAGAGCTTTTTAGAACAAAACCAGATATTCACTGTAGCCGTGAGTTCAAATAAGGTGTATCTTATTGCTTATTTTCCTTGTTGCATTACCCAAGGACTGTAATGTAATTTGCTAGTGCCGCCTATCCTATTCAAATACATTAAAATAAGGATTCTTTAGTGTCTTCCGAAGAACATAGCCACTTTGTCTTTTGATTTCAAACTTGTATTGAAAATCATGTTTGGATGTTTGATTTGTTGTTACCATGAATAGGCAGACAGTGTTTTGCAGTGGGTTTCCATAATAAGATATTCATGTCTATCATTCACTTTTAAATAAAGTATAAAGTGTTGGCATGGAGGGAAAGTACAAAGCTATTTTAAAATGAAACACACTGATTAAAAATGAATAAATATGTTCAAATAATGAATCTGACTATAAAAGAAACCAAAATCTACATTCCAGTGCAGGCAATATATGAGGAACACAAACGTTTACCTTAAGTTTCTGTTTAACTCTGCTGACAGTTATTCTCAGTAACACTGAAATAATGATACGCCCCTTTCATTCTCTTTC
>NW_009258663.1:543705-553056 GCF_000687185.1 Egretta garzetta
GACAGATAGATACTAGTACTGGTGTTTCTTCTGCAAACTTAAGTCTAATTCAAACCTCAACCTGGCAGCCTGGGAGACTGAATTACCTCCTCTCCGTGTTTTCAGTGAATGGTATTTCTGTGCTCAGAGAAGCTGAATCCCAGGAATTAAACTGAGAGTGAGGTTAAGTGCTTACACCTGTCTTGCCTGGGACCATCCCCCTTTGGTATCATATTTAGCTCCTTATAAGAGATAATTAATCCCAAACCCCACTTTCATAGAAGACCCTTGAGCATTCATGTACATCAGATCAGGGCTGGAATGTGTAGCTTGCTGATCAAGTCCCCTTCTCTCTTAACATTAAAGTATTTATTTTTTATTTCATGAACAGTTCTTGAAACTGCTCCTCTATCCACTAAAAACTATAGTAGAGTCCATTAGACTGTCATAGGAAATTGATTGGGCATTAAACTGAAAAATCTATTTTTAAAGTCTTGCCTTCATGCAAGCTGGCTTTACACCTGGACTGACCTAGAGCAAATAGTCAAGACCCTCAGAAATGGTATGATGGACCATTGTATAAATGGAAACTTGCAATCGATCAGAAGAGTTTGCACTTCATTGACCAGATGAGATGAGAAAAAAGATCTGTAAGTGCTATTCTGAAAGTCGAGGGAATTCTTACAAATCTTCTTTACCTGGAGCAGAGACTAAAATGCTTGGATTCCTCAGGACTGTGGAGCAGAATTTAAATATTCAGCAAACCGTTGAAATACTGCCCTAAACCAATCTGTAGCCAAAACCTCAGACAAAAGAGTGAGCTAAGCATCTGACTGTCATGAGCATTTCTGAACAGTTAACATGTTGAAGCAAAAACAGCTTGCATTTCACACAAAGAAGTATATTACTTTTCACGTAAATATTGGCAATTTTAAAGGCACACAATAGGTATAAACACTACATACTTGCTAGCATGAATTACGCTATCAGGCATAGAGAGCAGTTGAGAAGATATCTATCAGAAGAAAAAGGAGAATTTCACCTAAAACCTGTCTAAACTACAGGATTGGATTTGGGCCAGGAGCATCTTTTATCCAGCGCCTTATCAAGTAGAAGGCTCTCCTTCCTGGTGAATGGTATGCAGAGGGAGGAAGGATGGCAGGAAAACTGAGCACTGCAAATACACCGAATGCTTTCTTTTATAATGGCGTGTTGCTAATGACTCCCGAGTTAAGATTGGGTTGAGATTTGCATTTAAATCAAGGCTGAAATCCCCTAGTTTCACACTTTAATGGTTGAGTAGTCTCTAAATTTGGCACAGTAAACTTCAGAGGAGAGTTTTTCTCATTATTTTCTTTAGTAAATATTTACTATATAGCTATTAAATATTTGCAAAGGAAAGTTGCAAAGGAAACAGCTTTTCTTTTGTGTCTCATTTTCTTGGATTTTACAGTCCTCAAGCCCAGAAAACTTCACAAATATGTAAGTGCATATATGTGCATGTACGCACATCACATGCCTTCATGTATCTTTTACCTGGTAACTTAATGTCAACATAGACCATCCTAGAAATTCTGAATTAAGCACAAACCACTATTTTGCTAAACCAACCAATCTACTGGAGCTGTATGTGGTGGATACTCTTCATCCAGGCTCTTGTTCTGATGAAGAGAAGCCCCTTGTCCCTTGGGTTCACTGGTTCTTTTTTTAGTGTGTGGAGCCAGGCAGCTCGTCACATATATAATATTATTATTTTTGTATTATAGCTTGCTGTTACAATAATGGTTTTTTATGATTGCATACTTTGATCCATAAAAATGGTGCAATCATAACGGTTACAGGAAAATAACACTCTGTTTTGTTGTAGAGATGCATAGCAAGGTGACAGAATTAGAGAACTGACCCACAGCTATTCATAAGGACTGGAAAAGCGGGTTGTGAAATTGGATAGAATCTGAGTCAATTACATAGTAAAAACATAACTCCTTCACTTATTCCCCTTTTTTATTCCAATGGCCAAACTCTGTGCTGCAGGACAGCCCCCATCCAATGGGCTTCATCAGTCTCATGCGAGTTGTTTCCTTTGTACTAAGCCACGAGAGATTCACCAGGCTCAAGCCAGGCACGAGGTGAGGATTTGAGTTAGACTAGGTTAAGAAATCTCAGGTTTAAAGTGGGGAGGGTTAAGGATGAAGCCAAGGAGAGAAATAATAAATCAAATGCCAGGAGAATATTAGGTAACTTTAGAGCTTATTTGCCTTTCTCTTCTTGCATTACTGGGATGTACAATCTAATAACCCCATCCATGGAAAAGAAAACAAACAACAAACCTGTATGGACTTCATACAGTATAGCAAATATTTGGCTTGATGTATAATATTACAATGGGTTATGAATGAAGGGTGGAATGTCTCTTTAATTAAGTAGAGCTGGATTAATAAAGGACAAGTGACAGATCAAGCAGCTTGTGGAAAGAATTAACACAGTTCTTGAGAAGCGTAGCAACTAGCAAAAGATGAGAGAAGAACATTTAAAAAGCACAACAAATAGTTCCTGACTTCAGAGGGAGAGGGAGACAGCCAGCCTCCAAAGAGCAGCGAACCTAGGGTGCAAGTGAGAGGTTGCCACATCCTGCCCCAGGAGAAGCAGCGCTGAAAAGCTGTGTGCCAGAGGGATTTTCTCCTGTGTCCATCATGTTTCCTCCAGTTCCTCCACTGTTCTTCTGTGTGAAAGACCCTTTTTTTCAATTACATAAAAGGACAAGAAGAGATAAAAGCTGAGTTCAGGAAGTTATGCTGCCCAGATAATGACCCTTTCTTTGTTAAAATTCCTAAATGTGAAATCCCAAGGAGAACAAATTCAGCCTCTCATCTTCTATTTCCCTTCCTCCTTTTGTTCATGTTGCTGTCAGTCTCTTTGACACATTCTTCTTCAAACACTCCCTATCAACTCTAATATTTCCCAAGCAGGAGACTCTTTTATGTTCTTCATCATCATGAAGACACCATACATTTCTTCAGGTCAATGAACAACTTTCTCTCTGACCATTCAACCTGACAAATAAATTACACTCAGACTTCAGAAGAAAATAATACATCTATGACCAAGATCAAACAGAAAACATACTAACAGCGTATGATTCACCATGGGCCCTTTACTCATTTCAGTGTTACTGCAAATACAGTTTATCAATGTTAACTAGCCTAAATATTTTTGTGCTTTTAAAGTCAAATAGACATTTTAAGATACCGGTTATCTCTAATCTGGAAAGCCTTTGATTATTCGTCATAGCTTCTGCTGATAGAACAGCATTTAAAGAGAAAAGCTGCCAGGCCAAGCATAGACCAAATGAATAACACGTGAAAATTACCCATCCGGGAGTCCTAACTGGCTGCAAAAGAGCCACCACTGGTGCACTTTATGTGAGCGCAGGTGACAATGAAGCGCTACGGGTCATGGAAGGGAAAGCGTCAGAAAAAAGCCCGATGATATAGTGTAGGCAAAGTAGTAGACAACTGAAGCAGTGAATAGTTAGACCCAGGACTGTAAATGAATATTTCCATGGTAACTTAATTTAAATTGTTTTTGATAGAAACATTTAAACATTATTATGGCTGCAACAAAAAATGCAGTATAGGTTTGTCTTGAAGCCTTTATTTAGGTAAGGGCTCACAATTTAATTCCTGTCCTGCATCATAAACCAAAGAGAAAACTAAAATGAATACATGTTGCATGGTAGTCCTAATATTGGAAGGATTAAAGAGACCAAGGTGAGTTATACGTGGGATTTTACAGCCTGAAGAACATTTCACTGAGATGTGTAGAGTTTACCCAGCTATTGCATAGTAAGTACAGCAAAGAAGTAGAGGTTACGAGATAGGAAATTACCTAGGAAAAACAGGAGAGTCGGTATCTCTTCTAAAGTACCTAAAAACGTCATTTTTTATAGTCTTATAAAATATTACTGATAAATAGAGGTTTTGTTTTAGAAAAGCAACTGTGTTAACCTGTAACCTGAAAAATTTACTATTAAATAATCAATATTATACAATTCCTGAGCTGAACCAGAAAAACTGTCAGTTAAGTACAGGCAATTCACACAGCTCAAAACAGGTAAGTGGAATTCCCAAAATACTAGAAAGGACTTAAAATCAGATATTGCATCTTCCCTCAATAAGAACAACAATAACAAAATAATACCAGTGATTAATAGGCATGCAGAGAGATGCTCAGCTGCTGAAACATGCTTTACTGCTATTTTTTGTCCCATAAAAATTTTGAAGATGTAAATCTTCATGAAACTTTTTAACTCCCAGGGATTTTTTAGTAATTTGTATTTTCAGGAGATTTTCTTTATTTTTATAATGTTTTCCAAAGTCTGGAACTTCTGTTTTTCTGTTGTTCACAGAAACATTAGCATGCTATAGAATCTGCAGGGTAGAAATAGTGTACAGAATATAGGTACTTTGTGGGAAAATTCTGAGCTACTGAGAGATGGAAATTCAAACCCATCAAAGAGTTAGTTGGCTGGCAGTATATATAATGTAGTTTCTGCTCATACTTTAATAATCAGATCATTCCATTAACCCACCTCACCTGTTGTCTTTTTCAGAGGAAGCTATCTACCTTGTCACAGTGTATTTTTGCTTTGTTAAGTAAAAAAGTATTTTCTACACCAAAAACCACACACATGGAATCAAATCTGGAGTGGAAAAAAAAGTGTTGAATAATAAATTTTCTAAAAAAACAATTAACAAACCAAAAAAAACCCCTTCTTGACTGGGAGGAGAGAATCTATTAGCAAATTCAGGCTGACTTACACAAATAGTTTCAGCAAAAAATGAAGCATTTAGTTTTGATATCTTTTGAAACTGAAATGTTCCATTTTGGAAGTGCCAAATGCTTTCACTTTGATGTTTTCTAAGTGAAAGTTTCTGAATTTTTATTTTTAAATTAATTTTTCATTTGAAACAAACTCAAATGAAAATAAACCGGAAGGAGGGCAGAATATTTTGCTTGGCATAAAAGAAAAGATTTTTTCAGTTGTCAGTATTCCCGGACCTATACTTTTTCTGTAATTTTAATTTGCTGTTAAATCTATGGCGTACTCAGTTATAGTCAGAATCTAAAATAAATACTATGATCCATTCACTTGCACTGGGCTCTATCACTTGACTTCAGCTGGACCACAGTGTTTATCAAATGAGCAAAACTTGGGATCCTCTTATATTCTCTGTTTAAAAAGGAGAAGAGTGTAGGGAGAGAAAGGGAATGCTGTCATCAGCAGTGTGCATGTGTGTGTCCCTGACTGTCCATCCATCCCTCCCTCATAGACTATTCCCCATTTTCCATCTGTTTAATCTGCTTAAGCAGTTAATTAATTTATAGACAGCTTCTGTCAATACATTTAGTTAACAAGTAGCTGTCACAGGAGTATCCCATCTTACTAGAGAAGCCAAGGCAGCCAGGGACTAGTGGGAAGATGATTTTTAACTGTCAGATGAGATGAGAATTTAATGACCTAAATGTTGGTATTTTGTCAGAAATCCTGCTTTACATCATGGGAATAGGCACAGGATGCTGTATCTACCTTTTGCTATAGTGAAAGGTTAGATAGTCATGTCCTCGTGGGAGCTGCCCACTGGAGAGGGGAAGGGCAATTTACTCCAGCATTTGCAAGGCCTGCTCAGAAAAGGCATACCTGGGCAGGTCCTTGGCTGTTTATACTTTTTAGAGAAAAGTTCTAGAAACTGTCACTGTCCCTGTGAACTACGAGTCGCTTGCTTTATGTTTTTACAGTAAAAGAGAAATTCCCTCATTGATTCTCTTAAAAAAAAGTACTTTTGGTTCTCTCACTAGGTGGGCCATTCATGCATGGAGACATTTATTACCAAATCAGGCTTGAAATGCCACTGCGCTTTTGCTTTTATTAACCGCCTTTACATGATGATCATCGTCTCGCTCGCTGTGACTCAGCACTGAGCATTAGCGATCTCTGTGCAGCAGATCACTGCAGTTGGTGAAAGATTTGGGCTTTTTCCTCTCCTCCCTGATAATTGAGGCTTCACTTAGATGGAGAGAGAGAAAATATTAACACCTGGAAGCGATGGGAAAAACAAACAGAGCATTGTTGAGGTTCATTATAACTAAGAGCTTTAGTAAAGGGAACATCAGTGCAATTAGGGTGTAATCCAAAGCCCATTAAAGTCATTGGGAATCAGTCCACTGACTTAAATAGGCTTTGGATCAGGCCCATATTGCATATCAGAAGGCAGTGCTATCTGAGGGAGATTGCATTTTGAAGTGTGAATAACACTGCTGCACACAGCTTTGCTGTTAGAAATTCCAGCTCTGTCACATTTTCTGTTGCTTGCATCCTCTTTTCATCAACATTTGTCTTGTAGCAGATTGTGGTTATTATTCTAAATCCAAAGTGCTTTTTGAAAAAGCATCATCGTCATCCAGGCAGATCTGTTGAACAGTTCTATAACGCAGTGGGCATGGCCACGGCTGACACAGTGCAGTAATAAAAAGACACCCTGGAAACATATCATTTTAATGTCCTATCAATTTTATAGACTTTTAAAATGTTTTGTAGTTCTGACCAAAACAGGCCCTGTAAGCAGAAAAAAAGGACGATTGGGGTCAGTGGCTCAGAATGCCTGAATGTTTTGTAGAAGCCCAGTGTCAAAAGGCCTCAAAATAACCATACATTGCTCCCCATGATGCTGCCAAGGCAGGGAAGGTGGCAGAAAGTATTCTAATCAATAGTAACAACTTTGTCCCTAAATTCATTACTGGTATTGATTGCTGGCCCAGCTAATTATGGTGAGTCAGGACAGGACAGAATGTTACGCTTGCTGAATTTTGGATGAAAACAAAGGGAACGTGCTAAGGGAGATGGTGGCAAACACAACCCCTTCACCAACTAGCACACACCAAGGCGATGTCTGTCTTCTTTCTGTTTCCAGGTGCATAAACTTTCTTGTAGGAATTACGTCCTCTATCTGCCAGCTACACTTGCCATCACCCATGGGCAGGGGACCTGTGCAGAACTGTCATGCCCAGGGGATGCTCAGGGTACCCCTGTCCTGTTGTCCTGGGCAACTCTGCTTTCTACTATATACCTCTATGGCTAATCCTATTTTGAACGTAAGAGTCATTGTGGGAAAGAAAATACAAGTCTAGATTGACCAGAAGTAGGGGATTTTCCGAGTTCTTTCTATGTTCCCACCTGATTCGGAGGACAGTTGTTTCCTGATTTCCCCTCACTAGGCACATTTCCAGGACATTTCCAGAAGCTGTGTTTATAGAAGAGGGGACATAAAGGTAAGAGAGTGACGCTTATTGTACGCCTAACCAGGGACTAGGGGATGAATGAAAAAACATTTATGAAAGAGAAGCAAAAAAGCAAGTAAGGTAGCTATTTAGCTTGACATGGAGGGTGAGAATATACACTCTCTCTGCATCGCTCAATCTAACAGGCAAGGAAAGGTGGTGGCTCTCTGGGGTTGAAGGTGGCAATGAGTGGAAGAGCCTTCAGGCTAACCCAATGGGAACTGCTGCAGCTCACAAGAAGAAAAGACTCTCTGGTGGGGGAGGTTGTAGAAAGCCTTGAACAAATTAGCCTTGATATTTCAGGCCAAATGAGGTGATATTGGTATTGCCAACTAATTTTCATTGTTGCCTTTTTTCATTAGGAGCTTTCAAAATGATTTACAAGGGAGGTCTGTATCAGTATCTGACTTACAGGCAAAGCAAAGAAACGGTACAGGAGCTACACGTGAAGAGCCCTGACACTCTTTGAACAAGCCAGGAAGAATGGATAGAAATAATGGGGAACAGAAGACACACTTCTTTTTCACCCATTTATGACACAATTCAAGATAACGATTAAATTAATTTATAATTAATTAAAGGAGAATATTCCTTTATCAAATTCTGTGACTGGACTATTAACGCTTGGATATGAGAGTTTAAAAAGAAACCCCCAAAACTCTGGAAACACAGTTGCTGAGAGCATGAAGTTTTGCTACTGGTAGCAAGTAATAAAATACGGGAAGCCAGGATGTAAAGAGTTTGCTGTTCAGGTTATAAATATGCATCCTCCTTCACCCGGCAGAGAAGATAAATTTAAATTCTCAGTTCTTCAATCCAGCTGCATCATTTGGAATTAATTTCCCTGAAGAAAAAGCAAGGGATCAAACAAGGTTGATCTCTGTTACAGTCACTGAATAAAATTGAACTTGATGCCAAATATTAATAATCCTTGGGCATAACCAATGGTAGCAACAGCAAATTTCTGACTCAAGGCAAAATGTGTTAGCTCTTATAAAAAGTCTTGGATTAAGTTTATGATCTGATTTGCAGATGAGACATCTAACACAATTATATTCTGATTAACTCACATGTCAGAAACAGGCCATCTTTTCTTTTACCAGATTGTTTTGTCATGACACCCAGTGTCCATCTCAGAAGAAGATAAATAAGCGTTTGCACTTCTGTAGCTACTTTCTTGTGAAGATACCAGAATGACTTATAAACATTACTTCACTTATTCAAAGAAATGAAGAATGGATAATTACAAACTGAAATAAAACTGCCCCTGGTGTGAAACTTGGAAACAATCCACTAAAATGTAATCAGGCGGGAAGATTATTCTCCAATGGAAACAGCCATCACAGTTAGGAACACAGTCTGGCCATACTTACTTTTATGCAAAATGGTCAAGACCTCAATTTCACATTTTGCATTAAGATTCACATTCAATAGCTTATTACCCCAAATACTTTCTGTATCTTTAATTTAATGATAACCAAACACAGAAATGACGCCCATTGAATAACCACTACCGCTTCCTACAGCATATTTCCTTGCCCATTTAGAAGGTCTGATAGGATTACAGTAGAAAGTGGCATAACAAAGTGTTATTATATTGTGAAGTGAAGGAAATCAAATCAAATTAACACCAATTTTATTTTGAACACAAGTGCCCACAATAAGTTCTTAGAGTGATTTATCTCCACCATTTTAACAGCTAGTTCAGATTAATTTTCTGGTAATCACGTAGATAAGCTCTTATCCAATAGTGGTTGATTGATAGTCACTTCTGGGAAATGGTTTCAATGACAATTTAGAAACAGGGAAAGGTGTTCATTACAAATGTGACATGTGAGGAAAGTTTGCTTATGTTTATGGTAAAGCTTTGGAAAGAACTGCTTTTTGTTATTGATAAAAAAAATCCAAACCAGAAATGTTTATTTTATTGGCCAAACCCATATATTTGTATGAGCAAAACAGTCTAAATCACCAGAGAGTGAACAAAGCCTTTTGTTTCTATTGAAATAGAAGTTCTTCTTCTGCTTTTTTTTT
>NW_009258663.1:553075-577108 GCF_000687185.1 Egretta garzetta
CCTACAGATCACTGACATTTTATTTTAAAAGCCAAAATGAAATGATACAGCTTTCTTAGAATTCTCCTCTTCTTTTAACACAGAAAATGAGTTTGCCAAGTATTCGGGTTGAACCAACAACTTTGCAAGAAAAAAGTTTCAGAAAAAAAAAAAAGAAAAAAAATGCCGCTCCAGGTTGTGGAAGAAATACCCATAAGGATGAACAAGGCTTGCAGCAGTTACCTGCTTTATCTGTTACCTGGATTATTTACCTTGGAAGTGGCAACAAAAAGATTACATCCAGATTACTTTAAACCAATACTAAGTTCAACAGTCCTGGGCAATATAGAAGGGAGTGGGTGAATTATCACAAGCATCTTGAACTTTGAATAAAAATAAGGGCAGGAACTAAATGTATCAACATGCAAAGCTTTGAAGTACGGTCATGTCAGAGAGCGATCATTTTGCAATTTTAAACAATTTTGATTTCCATTAAGGGCAACTTTCATCTTCTATTTTATCCACTCTGAAACAAGCTGTTTGTATCACGGTGTCAGGCATTGGCCTTTTAGAAATGAAATTTTATCTGTCAGATGTTAGTGCAATATTAGTATGGACCCACATTCTCACACCACATACATACTGGCACTCTCAAAATGATTTTATGAAGAAAATATTTTAAGCCATACTTAAACAGAGCAAAATAAAATGAGCTTGTATCTATTCTGTGTAAAAAAGAAACTTATTTTAATGTTACTTCGAAGCACATGCATCACTTCCGCATAGCGCTTCCTTTGGATTTTCTGCAAACTCCATCTCCCCTATAGCAAAATCAACAAATACAGAATATTGCTACCCAAAAGCACATGGATCATAAAATGTTGTGTCTGCTGGATGTAGGTATCATGTGTTGAATAGCATACTTCCATAAAGTGGTTTGGGTAAATCCATTTATTAGCATCTTTGAGTTTTCTGTCCTCCCAGCATTTTGGTTTTAATATTAAGAGATCTGCAGTAATTTACCTACACTTATCTCCAAAAGGACATGGTAAAGGGACTAAGATGGAGGTGGAAGAAAAAACAAACCAGGCACCTTTCATTTGCTATTCACCGGCATTTCTATTTAAGAGGACTTTGCTGTATTTCAAAAAGGCAGTACTCTTGCAAGAGTGTATAAAAAGACAACTTTGCCTTCCTGCTTTCTTAAAACGTTTTCCCAAGGCAGCTGAAGGAAACCAGGAAAGATAGAAATATAATTGTTTTGATTTCAATAAAAGTAACCAATTTCACCTCTCAGGTCAGGTGTTATGGTGTGATAATGCCGTTTAGATGCAGAGTCATTTGTAAAGCAACAAGCATTTCTGTAGCCTAAGGAACAATGGTCCAGCTCTTTAGCTGGCATAAATCAGCACAGTTTCACTGAAGCAAATGGAGTAACTCTGATTTACATAAGCCGAAGACATGGTCCTTTATTTCTCAGAACCACATTTCGTAATATCCCGAGGATATGTTTTGAAATAAATAAATAATTCAGCGCTGTGTTATTCACCTGGCAAACTCAGCTTGCTTTGTTGAGCTAACACTTGAGCACAGCCCTCATGGTAGGCAGGCGCTGTTAGCTCACAATTCCACTGCAATATCGGCACATCTTCATTTTGACTCAAGAATATTATGGAAGCCATTTCCCATCCCAGATCTCTCTTATGGAGGAAAATCAAATTGATACTTAATACAAGAGTTTCTTCTGAGGTAATTGGCCATTGGATCGACATCTCATGCTTGCAGAGAGCATAAGACTCAAAATCTTACTGTAATTAGTGTTTGATGAAGATGGAACACCCAAAGCAGGGCAAAAGCAAAGGAAAATAGAAGAGCACTGTTATAAATAAAACTGGTTTACACTGGTTATCAAGTGCTATAATTTAACAATATGAGAATTTTCTATACTAAACACCAGGAAGTATGTGGGAGCCCTTGGTAATTCCCCTCAGGCCCACCTGTATCCCATACTTTAAATTAAGGAGAGAGAAAAATACATTGGTTTAAATTTTACAACAATTTTGGCCTGAAGCAAACCACACATTTTGCCCAACACAAATCAGCTGCATTTAATTCCCCAGACAGCTGGCATGAACACAGCCTCTCCACAGGACACCTGAATTACAAAATTAGCACATTCAGAACTCTAAATCACATTCCATTACATTAAGCCCTAAGGTCCAACATTACGGAGAACGAGAATAAATTGCAGAACTTCTCCTGAATTAACCCTCTTAGCACACTCTCAAAGTTAAATTGCTCTTTCCTCCCCTTTAAAGAGACATGGAAACTTAAACACCCCCTCCTGCCCTTTCTCATGTATTTCTCTCCTTGCCAAGTGGCACAGTTTATGGGACATAAAACGAACGTCTTGTCAGAAACTCACATTCATAAATTAGCCCATCACAAGCTGTTTTGACTCACTTAGGAAATTTGCAGGTTAATGTTTACGCCTGGTCCTTCAGCCAACACTGACCCATCTACTTCTCTTTAGCAGCCCGCTTTATTGCAGCGCGATGGCATGCCTCGCTAAAACAAACATGTGCTGATCGGTTTTTTCTTGTGTGCAAGCTGCTGCCAACAAAGTAGTAATTCCTGGGAGAAGTGATGCGAGTTTGTGAGACAGTTTTGCTTACAGCTATACAGCACTGACCTGATCTGATTAATGCAAATTTGCCCGTTCTTGCTATGTTATGATGATGTTACTGTTCTGTTGCAATTAGTATGAATTTTGATGTTAGATATTGTACACTTAAAGACCAGTGTTTTACAAGCTTAGCTTTTAAGCCAATAGATGCAGACGATTAAAATGATAATGAGACAGTAACAGCAGGTCTTCAAGGAGGAAGAATAGGATCAGAAAAAATGAGCCGTGTGCTTTTGAGCAAGCGTGGCATTATATACAAAAAAGAACAGTCTCCAAATTTCAGAAATTCTTCTTAACATTAATTACCATTTAAATACCAGTGCAATGCTAAGATATCTCAAACAGGTATAAAAATGTCCATATTTACTCTATATGCGCATTCACAAAATGCTGATGGTGGAATTGGGTGTTTTCACCCATATGCCTCACAGCAGCTACTGGGCAGTTCTATGGGTGTCTGCAGCAGCCAAGCTGCCTTCAAGATTCAGCACATTCACAAGTTTGAGTGCGCCTTGAACTGCAAGTATAATCAAGATTCACTGGTATTTGCAGGGAAGCTTTGTCATTTGTCCATTCCTTGCTTCCAATGACCTCATTTTGCAGCATGATAGGAAAAGGACCAAGTTGAATCATTATTGGCACACCCAGTACTTGCTGCTTGAAATTACCTCACATCAAAACATTAGGAATATCTGCACGGAAATGCCTTTCTGCTCTTGAATCTGCTCTGTTCCATTTTTATTACACTGAATTTCCATTCATACTGTGTTGACTGTCACACATAAGATAATTTTTTAATGGTGACATTCATTATTTATCTACCTGAGACGTACTGTGCTAACCCCATCCAGCCAAAGTTGTCCCTGCTCCAAAGCAAGATAAAGTTATGCCTTGCTATTGCAGTCTTTCAACTTCTTTAATCACTTAAACCAATTATTTCCGAGGAGTTTTTGACTACGTGCTCATACAGTGCATTTTTTCCTCTTATTTCTTGTTACAGATATTAAATTACTATTATATGGGATGCCAGAAATCCATGACAGCTATGGCAATGGGTGCTGTACCTTGCAGAAGGTTTCAGTGCTTGGAGAATAAGAATAAGCAATGACCCAGTATTTATCACCAAAGCCTTCCTGGATCCATCTCTGAAAATGTATTTGATAAGCAAATAACCTGTGTAGTTTAAATTCTGTTTTAAATAGTAGATGTAAAGCTTGTGATAAACAGACTGAAACAAATCGGTTATGCTAAGAAAAAACCCTGGCAGCTAAACTGGGAATTTTGATCTTTTATAAGATTGGCAAGGGAATTGCAACAGTTAGTGGAGTAATTTGTTTATAGATGTCTGATTTGAAGAACCATCTCTCATGTGAACACATCCTGGTCTGGAGAGACTCCTGCTTAGGCTGTGAGTTACGGCTAAATTTGATGATGCAGGGGGACTGCCAGGACCCTTGTCTTATGCTAGTTCAAGGTGAGACATTAAGCTCTAGAAATCAAGATTTGGTGAGACAGAGGCTTTTGCAGGTAGGCAGCAGGTACCTAACAGCCCACCGTACTTCACAAGCAGATGGAACAGGCTGTATAGACAGAGCTGTGTAGCTACCAGCACTCAGACAAGTCACCTAAGGGAAGAGGACAGCCACAGCCATCCGCAAAGGTTTATGTATCTCATGTACCTGGGGGAAAACAGAAGATCCATGGCTGTTTCTACCCCGGTTGTTGGGCGTGACATGTGGTAGGCTCCGAAGGGATATTGCTTTGCTTGAGAGTTTGTTGTTGTCTTTTGGAGCAGGGTTTATGGCCGAGCCCCACATCTGCATTTCCCTGCTAAGGGAACCATATGAACTTCTTCAGGCTCACGCCACATTGTAAGCAAGAGATAGGTACTGCATACATAAACTTTTCATGAGAAGGTGAAAAAGAAGGCATCACCTCCAATATTAAGAAGTCATATTGTAGCAGAAGAGAAGGAAAAAAAAATGATGGTGGAAGAGCTGCATGAGGAAGGTAGACAACTCCCTCCCCCCAGTGATGTTTAAGGAAAATAGCTACTGGGTATTAGTTTTTAGAATGGAGGAAATAAACCATGTTGTCATTTGGGCTATGTTTTTTGCAATGAAAACTAAAGGCATAGAATAACTAGTGAAAACAGACTTAGTTTAAATATGTGCATTGCTGGGTATTCCAAGAAAGGATTCATAGAATTCTAAGAGCTTAATGGAAAATAATAACAACCACAGAGAACAATTTGCAATAAGTGGAACAAACAGAAAATAATGAAAGCAAACTGGATTCAGTCTAATCTAGTGAAACTAAACTCTTAGCTGAGTACATGATAATGGAAATAATTAAAATTACTGACTGTATGGGGGACAAGAAAATAGCAATGAAGAATACTGAGCTGAAGGATGGGAGAAACAGATGTTTTTGCAAATATTGTGTGTGTTAGGCTTAGTAAGAGTATAAAAGTGGCAGCATATTTGAATATAAATAAAATATCTATCGTAAGCAATGTTTCCAGTTTTTTCCATGGCTTTTGCTGTCTTGTTAGTCAATTTAGCGAGAAATTTATCCTTGGGCATACTTTTTGCCTTCTCTGTCACAGTGCATCTATTATACTTCACACTGTACAGTGACACTGGCTTGCAACATTGTTTTACACCCTATTCTGTTATTACTTATAAACAAAATCCTCTGAAACACATTTTAGAGAAAAAGGACTTCAACACATTTAACCATGAGTTCTCACTCATGGTGAATTTTAATGTCCTGTATTAGTCACTGCTAAGGACAACGTTAGGTTATAGAATCCCAACATCTTTTCCCGCTACTCTGCACAGATTCAATTATTGTATCTTCAAAGGCCATGGTGTGGGCCAGCTCCCACTCAAGAAGCCATCAGTGACAGAGAATTGAGATGTGCTACCTTTTCGCGTCCTTTATCAGCCTTGCCTGGGAGAAAGAATATTCTTTACTGCAGTCCAGTAGCTATGAAAACACAATTGAGTATTCAGTAAGCATCTAACTAATGTTATTTATGAAAAAATAATTCAAAGAATGCCTACGAGAGGACAGTATTCAGTGGGAAGACTAAGGGTCAGAAAGCTTGGGTTGTGTAAGTGATTCCGCCATCTACTGTTCTACTTATAATACCTTCTCTTTCTGTGTTAGGTTCCTGACATCTGGATGAATATGGGGGAAATTACTCTGACGATATATGTTGTGACAGATCATTATTGCCATCAGTGTATGACTTAGATAGGAACACTGCAAACCAACTCTTTTGTCAGCTGAAGCTTATTTTAGCCCTGCAAGTTGACTTTGCATTCCTTCTCTTATTCTTCATCCTTGCAGATGTTCAAAATCCAACCGACCATACTGTGAGCACCCTGCTGTAGCTGACCCTGCTTTGGGCATGTGTTTGCACTAGATGATCTCCAGAGGTCCCTGCCCACCTCAACTATTGTTTAATCCAGAGGCCAGAGCTTACCATGCATTTTCTAAAACCTCCCAGAAATTTCCTAGGTGAAAAAAAAAAATTAGATTTATTTCAGCTGTAAACTTTTCTGATCCTTGATGAACTTTACCCTGATCAGGTCCTCAAATTCCTAATCAGAGACAAAGACAGCAGATTAATATCCATTTCTTAGGGATAATAGCATCTCCTAAAAGAATAGCTATATCAAATGCTATTTGGGGATACCAACTGTGTTCAGTGGAAAGATACACAAAATCTGGATAGAGACAATGAATTTTGCTGATGCTACATAAATAATATATTGCCTTTTTAACATGAAATCAGGAAAAAATCCACATTAATTTGTTCTTCCTTTGTGAAAGAACTCATGAGTGTCTTGAGGGAACCACTCAGATCTACTGTGGTCTGTTCAGAGACATAGGATCAAACGTTTCTTCTTCATTCCCACAAGGCAAGAAAGGATGAGAGTGAGAGAGAGACTGAAAGTCAAGGTGTCAAAATCCCACAAAATTTGCTGTCACAAGAATAGGACATAACTGAACATTCTAAAACCTCCCACCCTAATGTGTCAGCTTCTATGGGATGTGTTACAAGATTCAGCTTCCAGAAAGCTGTGTATCCTATTACTTTAAAACACTGCAACAGTAGCAGCGAGGCTAATTCATCACATTTACATAAGGCATCAAGAGAGCAATGGTGCTGGGAGAGTGATTATATTAGCCTAGGGTATTCAGAAAACAACTGGTTTTTGGCACAGTGGCCATACTGCATGCAAGACAATACAGATTCCCTGGCAAGAACAGACATAAGAGACCCCTTATTTGGGAACTTGCTTTTGGGCGGCACCTAGTTGCATCAGATGGAGTCAAGATCTTCAAATAAAAGTTTGTTTTGCTCTATTTTTGCAAAATAATCTAAGGTCCTCAGATAAGGCTGCTGCACTTGCATAAGCTGAGCATTAGTGTGAGAATATTCTTCAACGCGGTATTGAAGTTTGACCCTGGCTGTCTCCTTTGTACTGTGCCATCAGCGCCAAGAGAATGAAGAGCTATTTTAACAGGACAGCTGGAGATTTCTTTCATGTAGACAGTGCTATGCCACCCACAGTCATTGGGAACATTGCAGGGTGGGCCTGAAAGAAAGGCTCTGGGTAGGTGCACAGTGAACTGCACTGGTATAGCACAGCAGGCTCAGAAGGATCTCTCCCATGAAGCATACTTTAAAAGAGCCCTTAACTTCCCTATGTGTTTTAGGAATCATCTTCATTAGAAGCAAGGATCTCAGGGAAAGTCAGCATGAAGCCCACTTTTTTCCTTCTTTGACCATGCGCTTAACACATTATGGCTAGATCGTTGTCACCTGTTCACATCAGCTTTCTATGCAGGTACTGTACAAGATAATTAACGGACAACATTAATTCTGTTCTTAGAAAACCTTGAGTACCCCAGATGGTTGCAGAGGTTGTATACGTAATTTGATAATGTTCAGATGAAGTTTTTTCTTATTTATGAGTATAAAGGTAAACCAGAACAAACCCTTCATGATCGTTGTGTAACACCATGTATGACTTTACCTTAGCCACTGGAAACGCTGGAACCAGTTAGTGGTAAAAAATCTCCTCCTCCAAGCTGTTTTATTTCTGCTAAACTTTAAGGCAGGAGCCCTGCTTATTTCACAAATGAGTCCCATAAGACTACTGGGTAAAGCAGTTCAACCAGAATGATGTAATACGCAGGATGTTTGCCGGCATAGGTTCAATATGACTACATTGTTCCTTATTTATAAACATGTCACTTTTTACTGGCACAGCTTCACACATTTTTGATGATGAGAGCTGCTCTTTCCTTGGCAAAGCAACACAAATTCATTACAGCAGGAGGAACCAACATCACAAGATTTCAATGAACAGAACCATCTTTGCGTGACTCAAAGGTCTTACTCAGAGATAGGGCAGATTGAAGAGCTAAAGCAAGGGAAAACTTTCCTGAAATACAGGAAACTAACTGCAAAAGACATGGATTTAGGAGGAAATGGGAAATGTATATTTTCTGTGGTGTATCTCTTATTTTGGAAAGAGTCAGAATTCTCTTGTGGGTTTGTCTCTGATCCCTTCAAATTATTTTGATGTATACTTGTACGCTTAAAATTATTTCTCCTCCCTTTTATTGTGCTGTCACGTTAATGGATTCATGTGTCACTTTCTATTTTCATTACAATTTCTGTCAGGAACATGAAAAACCCAAATGTCTTAGTAATTTGTAAACTACCACAATGTACTCTATTTGGCCTGACCTTGTCATTATTGTATAACTTAATTGGCCAACTATTCCACTTCTTTTCTTTTTCATAGCCTTATTATAGTGGAAAATGAGAAGAGACTTGTCATTGACCAGTCAATCAAAAATACACACCATTTAGAGATGAAAATAACAACCTCTCAATTAATTTCATAGAATTAACACTCATTATGATAAAAGTCTCCTGAGATAAAGATTAAGATCAGAACTAATAAGCAGACATTTAGCCATTCCTCTGACAAAGCCTGTAATAAAATTAGGAAATGGAACAGTTTAATTCAATCACAAAACTGCAGTTTCATAGTTTCCCCCTTAGACTAGAAAATATTTAAGAGACCTCCATTTTTCTCCGTACAAAGAGCCAGAGTACATCTCATTTTGCCAGTTCTGTTGGCTGAAGCGTAGATCTGGCTGTAATTTCAAAAAATGTCTTTCCCAAGATACTTGATGACATTTTCACATTTTGGACTACCTCTCTGATGGGAAGCATCATCATTTCACTATTACGTTGTTATTTCTTGCAATGGTATTAGTTTTCCACACACAGTTTCTATCTTCAGATGGAGTCATTTTAAACTTGCCAAGGAAAGGATAGTCTTTTTTTTTTTTTTTTCCTTTTTAACCAGAGCCTATAGGGTTTGCAACAAGATACTCTGTGCTCTATCACAACAGTAACAATAATATAAAAGAAATAAAATAAGTAATAGACATGACAGAAATCTGTGCTCCAGAATTGGCCATAAATCAGTGAGATCTGGGGAGGAGGAAGCCACTGGGGAAAGCTGCTTTATTATTACTTTGGGAAAATCAGACACTAGTCATTTAGTACCTGATTTAAGGTAACACAGGCTTCAAAATGAAAAATTGTTCAAGACAAGCTTTTTATTTCTGTGAAAAGGAGCACTGTTATCACAGAATCAGTGGTTTTCACAAAAAAGTATGGTCAAATATAGTTATGAATATTTCTTGGTCCAGTACCCTGGACAAATGTTTAAGATGAAACATTCTGGTTCATCATATAAAGATTGCATCTCTAATTTAAAACTGATGGTGAAAATCGATTAGACATTACTATCATTCAGTTAACTTTTTCCCTAGTAACTTTAATCGAGAGAGCTTTCTCTCCTGCCGTGTAAAAAACTCCATCCAGAGATCCTTCCCAAGATATCACCAATGCTTCACCCACCATTCTCTGGTCTTCACAGGCTACCTCCACAGAAAGCCACGAGCACAAAAGAGAAAATGGGTGCAGTTTTGAAAGCAGTCAGCTGACTGTGCCGACTGCCCGACGGACACCAGATTAGAGGACCCAGGAGAGGGAAATAGTGATCAGGTAGAAATTACCTTTCTTTCCCCTTCTTTTTTATTTCGGGTCAAAGAGCAGAGATTTGAAATGAGAGTGTGGGCTTTGGAAAATAAGCACCTAAGCCTTTCTGTCATACACTACAGTAGTTCAAAATTATTAGGTTGCACATTATTCTCTCTCTCACTCGAACAAATCAATTTACTGCTTGACAAATAAGCACATAATGCAAAATGCCAACTTACAGATTGGTATCATTAAAGAGAGAGCATGGTTTTATTGGCGAGGGACCATATTTCGCCTACATTGCAGATCTCAGGGCAGAAAGCTTTGTTTGTACAGAATATGTGACCCATTACATCTGGTACGCTACAAAGAAACTACAGATACGGTCAAACAGGACTGAAATGAAAGTGTAAGTATTTGGATTGGCATACCCATACCACAAACAGAACTGTCTGATTCCTCACAGGCACGTCAGAATTGGGAATTGATTTGTTATAATAGATGCCTAACAGAAAAATTGAAAAACATTTCACATGGAGAGGCTTTTTAATATCTTGAAATGCAAAACTCTCCAGTTATCTGCATCTAGAAGGTTTAAATAACTAGCCAGTTTTCACTGTTGTGCTGAGGACACACACACAAATTAAAATCTCATTGATTAAACTTATTAAGTTTGCATTCCAGGAATCTAACAATAATTTAATAGGAAGATAGGGAAAATCTGCCTTTAATATAGAGGTTCTATAGCTGTTTTGAAGATTGTAATCAAAGTCTGGGAGGAGGAGGATTAAGTTAAGCTGTGTCTTGAGTGTCATCTCTTCTGGTGTATTGGTATAGTATGGTTCTAATATAGAAAATGCAGTCTACATTTAAATTATTCATGCTCTTTTTCATTAGAAAACCAAAAAGTCAATTTAAAAACTTGGTAAAATTTTTATGAAAGCCAGAGCCCTACAGTAACTTTGACTCTGCATTCCAAGGTAACAACTTTTTCCTCATCATTCTTTTCCTCAATAAAAGCAAATTTTAAAATTTACATCTTTCAGGAGTGATGAGGCCATGTAAACAAACATAAGTATGCATAGCACTGTTCCAGGTTGGACGTCTGTCACTCACATCACTGTCATGCCGCAAGCTACCCTGATACAATCAGAAGGGAAAATGGAGTTAGTTAGATGGGTTTACAGGATGATGTCTGCATGAGTGACAGATGTTTGTGCTCCAGCAACATTATGTTTTATTATAGAACAATTGCTTCTAATAGCTTTTACGTTTATGTTCAATGTGTTGCAAATTCACATCCATACCTTAAAAAAATAAAAAAGAACAGAGAAATATTACGAATTGGTTCCTCCCCTCCCCCCAGTAAAAGCATTTTTTTTCAATAGAAAGTAATTTGGGCAGCTGGTGAACTGTGGAGCTCACCAATCTATGAGTTCTCAAACACACACAAACTGTGTCTTCATGGTTCAAGGAAGAACCGACATTACGCCCAAAAGGATTATCAATCACCGACTGCACAATATCATCTGTTGTAAATTGGGAGCCTGATTAATAACAGTGATTCAAGCATGTTCCTTGAAAATTGTGATCTTTATTGACTAACTGGACTGGTGACTTTCTCTTTTCATGTTGTTTGCACTCAATTTGTGCTGCTTTCTGTTACTGATACTGTATATTACTATTTCTGTTATGATTGTTTTCCACATTATATAAAGTCAATAGTGAAGTGTCAGGTGAAGCAGGTAAATTTTTCATCAATTGTGTATAAGACTTGTTGCCCTACTTTTGATTTTCTTTCTCATTCATCAGTGGTTCTACTGCACCTCTGTTATCTTCTCTTGTCGTTGTGGGAATACCTAAAAACAACTTTTAACCCCCGTGGTTAAAACAGCCTTTGAAGTTGTTTACCTTTTAAAAATTCTGTATTTCTCCCAAAGTACTGGATCAATATTTTTGGAGGAGTTTTGCTTTTTTTTTTAAAAAAAGAACATTTTCAGAAAGCTTGATTTCCGTATTAACATACACTTATCAATTATTTTTGATCTGACTCCCATTACATTGAACTATATTTTTCAAGTGATAAAGTCAACCTATGGCTGAAGAAAGGGACTTTAGACTTCTATCCCTCAATCACCCATTACATTTTAGGACACCTGTGAAAAAGAATAGGTCCAACTTCATCTCTTTGGGTTTTTTGTTGTTTTTAACTTGGTAAATTCTGTTTTCAACTATTTCATCTTAATCCTATTTCCTTAGTCTAATCTTGGGAGTGTACCATATTCGTCTCTTGACCTGCATAGGTGAACTAGAGATTGTGACCACAGGATTCCCAATAATTGCCTTTCACAAAACTGGCAGAGCTGACCCTTTGCTCCTGAGGTGATGTACTCAAAACTGCACACTAACCGAGTTAGTCCTCACAGACTGGAATAAACTGAAAAATAAACTATTTCCTGTCATTTACTCAGTACTGTGAGCCTGAAAAAATAATAAATAATATTAATAGACGTGGAAACTATTTAACCTGCGAAGGAAGTCACACACTCTGCAAAACCTCCTGTAATTATGAAAACTGCAAACCTATTTGCTAGATAGCGAGAAAGAGTAAATCCATCCTGTAGGTACTTTAGTCTCTAGATCAGCTTCACAGTAGTCCAACTGTGGAAACTTCATTTTTTTTTTTTTATCTTCAAAACAGAGTATCTGTTGAGGCTTATCTGACACTATATTCACCACCACATTGTTTAAATTAGTAAAAATATCAGGATATCAGCAAAACCTCACAGTGCAAAAAAACCAACAACTCAAACCAACCACCCAACAAAAACCCCACCAAACCTCATCTATTTTAGCATCATATTAATTAAATTAATATTGACAAATCAGGAGCTTCTGGAAACCATGAAATGTCACGAGTGACAATCAGCACCAGTCCCTTGAAAATTTTTAAAAATCACGACCTTGAGGCAAGGTGTGTACCCCAAAAGAAATAAGACAGATAGTGCGCAGAAACCAAAGGCCCATGTCATTTTTTGCTAGATGGTTAATGATGACTGCCCATGAATGGCTTTTATGAACATAAAATTGATTTAGCATAGATCATCTCTGTTATGTTCAATGGCTAGATATTTTCTTACTTGTAAGAACTGGAAGTCTCAATCTTCATTACAATTATTTGTAAATGAGATTTGCCTTTTTCTAGTTGGGCAAATTATTTTATTGCTTAGGTGGTCTGAAAATGGAGACAGTGTCTTTGAAGTTGAGAATGCAATGTAATAACCTCAATTTTGCAAGCATTGTAACTTTATGCATGGCCTGTGGTGCTGCAAGATGAGGGGAGCTGGGGTTTGTGCATGGCATCAGCATCACTAAGCTGATCTACCCCACCTATTTGGCTGGATAGCCCCCAGCACACATGTCCTGAGGCACCATCCTGGCATCCTATTTCTGCCCTCCTCCAGCCTTGACAGGACACATCCCAACAGTTCCAAGGCTAGTGCTACAATGAATTTACTTTGGTCATATATTCTTTTCTTTGTTGACATAGAAAACAAATACCTAAATCTGTGTGCGTCTATTGCTGTCCTCCTCTAACCTAATCACAGCAAACTCATTACACTGAAGTTTTAGAAACATGTTTCTAGGCTAAAATGCACGTCAGTTTTCAGATGATGTTTTATAGCTTACTGTTAAATCTCTCCTAGAGCCATGGTTAGAAGACAAATGTTGACACTCGGCTAATTAAAGTGGAAAGAATTTCACAAGACGACCGCTACAAAGGCACACATGGTACACGATTGCATAATAAAATCCTGTAATTATTTTAAAAATACTTTTAAGGGACCTCTGCACACCTGAGACTCCAGCTCCTCTGTGAAGCACTGAAATAAAGTGGAGAAAGAGTAAAAAAATGCTGAGTGTCTCATTGATCTATTGTAATCTACTGGGAGGACACAGAGGAGCCCCAGAAGTGTCTGGAAACTCCGACGACTCTTTTAGATGGTCCAACACAGAAGTTTGCTCTTTCAAAAATTCAAATCCATTCCCAGGAGGCTAAAGGAAAGAATATGTTTCTTGGAAGAACACTTTTTTCAGCAGCAGGAAACCGTTTGCACTGGAAAAACAGCAAAGTGAAATGAAGATCAAGAAACTTTATGAAGACGAATATTCGTCAGGCTGAAATTGTTAAAGACACACTCTCAGGAACGGTACTTAAAAGAAAAAGAGGTGAGGCTTAGATGCAGAAATCTTAAGAGACCTCAATAAGGGAGGAGGGGCATTCATAAGAAAATATAATTTGCTGGACACTTTCTCTGACACGTGGTGTTTTGAGCAAAGAGATAAACTCTATGGTGAACCCTGTAGCATTAGTGATTTAGGGTATGATTCAGTGTCCCATTGAAGTCAGCGGGAGATTTCTGCTGTGTTCAATAGGCTTTGCTTTGCACCCTCATGGAATGGAAAATTCGGAGCGTAATTTGTAGCCTAAGGTATGCAGTCAGGGGAGGAAAAGCACTGCATGCAACAAATCAACCCACAACCAGGCCAGCTGCCGCAGAAGAAAGAAAAGATATAGCCAGAGTGACAGCAGGCAAAATAATCAGGCATCTATGGACAGACAAGCAGGTGGGCAACATCCAGGCAGAGTTACTGCCAACAGCTGCCCAAGGAGCACCAGCCAACATCACAGACCTCCAGAAGCAGAGCAGTGGAGGCACGGATAAATGAACAAACTAATACACTTTAATGCAAGCAGCCAACTCCAGCTAGTGCGACAAATCAAGGGAGTCAGGGTCTATTCTGGCAAGATAAAGGTTGAGGATGACCGGACCTGTCCTGCTCCAGGTGGCATCCTGGGTAGTATGCTCAAGGCCAGGGTATTTTAAGTCTTAACAAAGCCATCTCTTCTACCCCTTTCTGAAATGTTAGTGGTTAGGCTGAGACTGGCTCTGGCCACAAAAGTTCCCAGTCCTGTACGGCCACTTGGGCGCTCACTTTTAACTCGAGGCAGCTGCTTGAATCTGCTGCCCATGGGAAAACACGGAGTCCCTGTCGTGACCCGGGTGAGGACGTCTGGAGGCTGTGGGGTGGCTCAACTGGACGTGCCGTGGCAGGGGCTCGGCACAGCTCTCCCACTCTCTAGTCTACTCGGGGATGTCTCTTCCTCCTCACGGCTCCTTCTTCCCTGCTGGGCTCTCATCTCCCACCAGCCCCACACCACCACCAACAGAAGGCACCGGTACTGTCTTTAGAGAGGAATGTAAAGTGGAGGGACCTGTATTTGTCACAGTGAAAGAAATTCACTGCTGTGTAGACAATACCAGCAATATCATTAAAAAATACTGATGGGGACATTTACATCTATCCACAGGCCTAGCTTACAGCGACAGGTTTAAATGGGACCAAAGTGACACCCCACCTGAAGATTGCAGAGCTTTACCGGAGCACACACGGGCAGCTTTCATTTCCATTGCTATTTGTGCCATGTGGGGAGCTATCATTGCCCATATTTCTGTGCAGGTCTAATTTATTTAGGATATGCAGTAGGAAATATTCAACTTGGCAATTCTAATATGCAGTCCCCTACAGTCCATGCGATTCATTTTTTTTCTAACTGGCTGGTGTTGCCCTCCTGCTGTATTAGCCTGATACTGCCCTCCTGCTGCTCTGTCCACCTGCTTCGAATTTATTTCCAAAATGCATTGCTACTGTAGGATCTTCTCCCTGAAGGGGAAAAAGTTAATAGGTTTACTCTTCTTGATGTACTCTTAGATTCCTTCTGCTTGAAGATTTGACTACTGACTACGCATTTTTTTTTTCATTTTCTATTTCTAAGCTGAAGATAAAAATGCCCTACCCAAAGGAAGATACCTGAATGGAAGATACTTTAATCCAAACCCTGAAATGGGCACATATGAACACGAATCACATGCAAGTTTTGTTGTAGTGCTTGTTTCTTTTCGAAACAAGAAGCAATGGAAAACCGTACCATGCAATTTTTTGAAGTAGATCCCAGAGCAGACTAACATTCAGAACACATAAAATGACTTCCCCTTCCGGAGAAAACACACAAGTTTAACAGAGAATGATAACCTCCTTATAAAATATTTAAACCATCCCATAGAATATAAGAGAGAATAATATCCCCGTTATAGAACTCCACTGAATGGTTTAAGCAATTTGTAGACAGGAATTACGTCTTTATTAAACCTTACACAGGAATTTCTATACGATCTTATTGGTTTCAGCCTTGTTAAATTGTATGCGTCTCCAATATGAGACTCTAACAGCTCCAACTGTGCAGATATCCTTTCACAGATTACAGAAATGAATTTGTTGCTGCCTTCTCTTTTCTTCTTCTAACCCAAATTATTATATAACATTTTGCAAACTCTTATGGATTTGCTGAGAAAACAACTCCTCACTCTGTCAAAATGACCATTTTTCCTTGTAACACATGTCTGTGTGTACACAGATGATGGAGGGAAAGTTTCTTATTTTCAAATGTAATTGAATAAGCTCTTACTGGAAAATTAAGGATTTCTGGAGAGAATTCGGCAGAACAGATGTATGCTTTCCCCAAATGAAAAACATTCATCTGTTTCCTAGAAATCTAAACAACAACAGCAAAGCAGTCACACAAACAAGTTGTGGGTTTGTTGTGGTTTTTTTTTTCTTTTTTCCTACAGATGGTTCTTATTTTTATACAAATGGGGGAAAAAAAGCCACAGTGGAAGTTTCTAAATGAAGCAATGAAGTGCATTCTTATCAATGAAATTTAAATGGTCTCCAGGATGAAATTTTGTTTTATACAAATCTGCCCATTTGTACCTGAAAACCATACAAAAGCCTTCCTTATTAAAATGCTGCCTTTCAGCCTCCCTGCTTCCACTTAGTCACAGTCTGATCTCCCTATCAATTCATTTTTTTTCCATTTCTGTTACCTGTAGAACATTTTGCCTTGCTCCTATAATATGGATTTAGTGTTTGCGGTCAGGAACTGATACGATCCAGAGCAAACCCTTTTGATTAGATATTCCTGTTCCACGCTCAGAGCTGACAGGAAGGATATGCTTTTTAATGTCACGAGCAGCATTTCCCCCCATCCCTGTAACCATGCTTTGCAGCTACTAAAGAGTGAATTGATAGAAGAGAGTTGCCCAGAACATCAAAAATCCCTCACCCAGAATGGCAAAATATCTTAATGTAATTAAGTATTAGGATTAATTTCTTAATCCTTATACTTTTCACTTGTCCATTTGAGAGATGGCTCTCTAATTAAATTTCACTTTGGTCACTGTAATGAAAACAATATCATCTAGAAGTCCAGCCATAGTCAGCCTGTGTGGATAGCAGTGATAAGGCTGGGTAATTGCAGGATTAATAACTGGCCTTTTATTGTGTCTGAAAGCAATGTAACAGTATATAGACTTTCTGAGAAACTTGAAAACATAGCCACATTGTACAATATTGCTACCCTGATCACTTTTTCCTTTTCATTTTTTTTTTTCTTCTTTTTTTTTCAAGCATGGGAACAATTGGACTACAAAGGTATGATTGTTCCTAGGTCACATTCTCCTCTAGGGTTTCCAAAAAGCAAGCAATGCTGCTCAGGCAGCTCCGGTAGCTCTGTGACAAAGTAGAACAAGTTTCAATAACCGCTGTTATTCCTCTTCATTTACAGTGCAGGCCACAGGGTAACTGTTTAATGTGGTAGCCAGTTCCCTGAACCTCTTGTACATTTGCTGAAACATGAAGCATTTTCCTAATACTTTGAGCTTCTTGAATAAGTGCAGGATTTCAAAGTTTGGGGAAAAAAAAAATAATCTAGGGACCAATGCTCTACTGAATAATCTAGCTCTGGAGGCAGAGCGCCTGCACAGTAGCATCCTCCTTTGTGGCTGGGACACTTCACCCTCAATTAGGGAAAGGTACCTTTTAATGGAGCTGTTCCCCTTTGCAGCCAGATAGTGATGCTGAGAAAGTGGTAGGAACTAGGAGCCAGGCAACCAGCATGCCAGCTAAGCTGCTACGGATCTTAATTAATGTGCAGAACAGGGTGTAGGCTTGGACAGTTTATCCATGCCATCTGGATACGGTATGGATGCAAGTGAAACTTGAACCTAATCTAATAGGTATGTAAGTTGTATGAAAGGAGCTTGTAAAAAAAAACCCTATGTAAAACAATCTTGCGTTAAACAGGCAGGCTGGCAGAAGAGGTTGCAAAAGTTGCTCAGGCTGCTGTGGAATCCCCTTTTACCTCCATGGGACCCGCCAGGAATTTGGCACTGACTGCAGTCTGTCTGCAGCCCCGCTCCCTACCCCACCTCCTCCTGGGCACCATTCCCACAAAAGATTTGTTTTTGCACCTTCTTCTGCAGAAAACATTACTTTTATCCCCACCTTCCTCAAGAAATCAGGCTCTTTTCCCTCTGCTGTAAGGGCATTTCAGTGGCTACGCCACATATATTGCCCAACCCAAAGAATTATTTTCATAATACATGCTCAAATACAAAGGCCCAAATGCAGTTCTGTCGCATACACTGTAGATCTGCATGGATTATGTCAGAATTTGGCTTAATCACCTTGATGAAGAAATATTTTTTACCACAGTAATATTATTTTTGTAAAACAGACCCATTTCTGTCAATGTACGAAATTTATTAATCCACAGAAAGAATTTTGAAAAAGTGTATTCTGCAAAACTATAAATGCACTTAAAGTCATTGTTTGGCTTTCTTTTGGATCATGTTTAGCCCATTCACCCTTCCACATCATCTTGAATTTCCTTCTCCTTATCTCCCTGTTCAACCATTCCCTGCATTAGGAGGATTTATAAATTCATCTCACACATCTTTAAGGTCAGTCTGAGAGAAACAAACACCATTGCTTTTCATTTAACCTTCAAGCCATATTTTCACTCATCTCTTTTTAAGAATACTTTAGCGTACGTATTTCCAACATGAACACCTACCTAACTTTGGCCAGTTGCACAAATTATACCTCCCATTCAGTATCTTGAGTTCAACTGACTATTTCTTTAGGACATGACTTCTGTAATATTTTTGATTGGCAACTGAATATTTAAAAATATTGGCCAACATAAAAGTCTTTTGTATGACATGAGCCTTTGTATATTATACCATTTTAGATATGGGGAAGTGTAGCCTTTTCTTCCATATGCATTAGGCCTGTACACTTATTGTAGATCAAGTTCAAACAGACCGAGATCTTTGTAGGTGGATGTGTGTTAAATCCCAAACAGATTTAATTTTAGCATTCAGAGACACAAACCAAGTGTTAGTATTATGCCTCTACAGTGTGGCTTTTTGTATTTCTTTAATAAAAGCTAACCTCTTCAATATAAGTCTCTGAAAGACATGCCATGAGGGATGGTTTGAGGCAATGTTTAGAATATTTTTTCCATTTTACAAATTTTGTATTTTCTTGAAAAAAAGATCAAAACCACATCTGAATTTTATCAAATAGCTCCCTCATCCAAAACAAAAATCATAAACGCCAACTTGTTTGGGTTTGACAGTTCTAAGACATTACTGCTCTTCTGACTGAAAACAGAGAGATGCTCAAAGGCGGTTGAAGTTACATCCAGTAATTTGGGAGTGAAGCATTTTAATTGTAGAGTACGTGACAGGTTGGCAAGCGTGAGAGACAGAAGCGCGCGTGTGTGTGCTCGTGCATCTGTGCATGCCCGCACATACAGCTGACGGAGGGAAGGAGGAGGCCTTTCTGTTCTCAGATAATGCAAGATCCAAATGTTTCAGTGAGAGAGAGTGCTTGGAAGACACTGCTTATCCTGAAGCCTCCTGGAAAAATGATAATGGTATTTCCCCACTGGATTTTGCATATCCCCATCACTCAGAACAGCGCAGCTGGGATTGCTCATCACCGTGCCGTGGAAATAACAGCATAGGACTTATGGAACACCAGACATTATAGCACTTGTGCTGTGGAAATAACAGCACTGGAGCATGGAAATGGTTAATTTGTAAGAACACTGAAAGTTTGACTAATTTCTACCAATAATCTCTGTCCTGACATCATACGCTATTGCTCCACCCCACAGCCATCTGCACCGAAATAAGATTACAGAAAAGAATCAGAAAAGACGTGTGAGCACCAAGGCCTGAAACTGTTGCCTAGTTATGGAAGATTTTGCTATGCTTATTAATCTTTAAACCCTTAAGCAACCTTTTTATTTTTCCCCTTTAAATACTCTGAAGTCAGTCAAGCTGCACAGCAGCAAGGTTGTGTGCTGGCAGAAAATACGCATCTAAAATTCTTTTGTAATCCAAACACAGGCGCACACACACACACTGCAGCACACTGCATTCTTGGGGGCTTTTTGTCTGGGGTTTTTGTGTGGTTTTTGTTTTGTTTTTTGTTGGGTTTTGGTTTTGTTTTTTTTTTAAGCTGAAGCTCACAGATACCATAGATGATGTGCATGGATTAGAAAAAGTACTGCAGCATCTCAGCTTCTCTGGGCAGGGAAAGAAGCATCTTTTCTCCCCTCCTGTAAGAGTGACATGAGAGCTTGCTTATGTTTCCTACCTTAGCGGTCCAGCTGTGAGATCTGTAAAGCAAGTATTGAATCTCTCACCTCTTTTTCTTTAGGAATATCAGAATGTGCAGCTTTCTTTGTGTTGCCCATATGCCAGCAATCTTTTTAAAAGCCACTCCTGCCCTGCTGCTGATTGCCTTTGCAATAGACAGCAAATTGATTTCAGGAGAACCTCCCTGATTCCCACTGCTTTCAGCGAGAGCAGAAGTGGGTTCTCCCTACCCCCCGTAATAAAGTACTTGGCAGAAGCAACAGACAAGTTTTTAAACTCCTATCAACAGTTCTTGGAACTAACACTAGTGCTGATCAAATTCTCCCAATTAAGAACTGACAGTGCGAAACAATCTAACATTTTGCTGCAAAGTGATTTGGTGACAAGGAAATGTGAAACAGCGAGTACAGTATCATCTCCAGCAAGTCTATCAGAATTCTGTCATTTGCTTTGGCTGGTGCAGGACTTTTTCTTTGCCCTCTGTTCATGTACAATAGAGAACATGAGTGCCCCAGATCCTTATTTTCTTTCCATAACCACTATTCAGAGTGGGAGTTGCACACATGTCCTTCACAAGACTTGAAATTTAGAAGAGCTTCATTTGCTGCCAACAGTTTCTCAAGTTATTTCAGGGACTTTAATTCATATTCCAGCTACCGAAGTAATCCCGGTCCACCCCACTGCAACAAAGTCTGTCTCCAAAATAATCAGATGAGCTGAATACCCTCGTTCATCCTGTTGAACATCACTGCAAAATACCATGGAATACTGTTCTCAGGATGAAACATTCATAGGTGTCCCTGTATCCTTGTCCCTCTCAGCCATTGTGTACAGAAGAACCAAAATACTTCTGCAGTGGTTAAGGTTTTTTTGTGGCCAAAGAGAGGAGGAGTAGGATTTCAGGATACATTAATACCCCCACAAGGAAGACGCGTTACATACTTGGACTCATTCCATCAGCCTCACTCCAAAGGAGGAACACTTAACGAGCAGTAGTCAGTGGAGCTACGTAGGTGAACAAAGTAATAGGGACTGAGACTGCTACAGTCGAGTCAGATGGATCTGTTTGCATCCAGAAACCTCCATGGCAGTGACCGCAGCGAAAATTCACTGCAGGCAAGGGCTAGGTATCCTTATCTGAAGGTCTTTGCGACTGCAGTAACACGTAGCTGGCAGGAAGCATCACAGACCAAGGAAATAAACACCGGGGGAAAGAAGAACAGCTCAGTCATGAGTATCCCAGATTTCATAGGTCAGTAGGAATTCCCAGGGCCAGATGGCAAGTGAGAGGGGAGGCTGTGGCCACCCTGTGTGACAAAGGTATTGGCGAGAAGGGGCAGGGCGGAGAGCTCTGGTGCCTCCCCAGCTTCTTGCACTGTTATGAGTGAGGTACCTGGGAAGGGACAGCCCAGAACCTGAAGGACCCAGTACCTCTCTCTTCTGACTGGACCAGGTAACAGTTCAGAAGCCAAAGTTCTTCACACAGCACCCCTTCTTACAGGTGCATGAGGCTACAACCCAGCTCAAAGAGGTGAACGCATTGCAGAAGTGAGTTTTGAAACGTGGAGCGCCCAGGAAAAAGTAATAATAAAGCACACCTCAGAGGAAAAACCTTGAGATTCTGCTCCGAGTTACATGCAGCTGTTTGAAGCCGGTAGGAGTGGTCTGTTTATAGCTGCGAGCAGAAAGCAGCCCTGGGTGCCCAGGCTTTATCAGTCCTTTATTTGAGAACACAATATCTGCTTGATAATGCATACACTGTTTTGTCATTAGCTGTCAGTGCACCTCCCAAAACAAGTTGTCCCTCTGCGGTTTTATAATCATGGGAATATTCTCGACGGTCCTATCAGGCGGGTTTTATTCTGGCTCCAGACATCTCTGGAAAATAGCCTATTGAATCGCATCGGAAGCCAGGGCAGAGTTGACTTCCTGGCGGACTCCAAACAATCCACAGGCTCCCCTTGGAAAGCACAGCCTGTGCTGGGTTGTTTGTGCAATGCCACGCTGCCCCGCAGCCGGGATAATCAGCTCCATCTCAGCGACTCCACCCCCACCAAAAACGGGTAAGGAAATAGCAACCTATTGTTCCAGGAGTTTATGCAATAGCTTTGTTTTGTGGTGTATTTTTTTTTTTTTAAAGAAAAATATTTTAGTCACTAATTTTAAGAGATAGCAGTGACCTGGTTGCTGAAATGCCTCCTGATTTCCCCTATTTACCTCTCGTTACCTCGAACACCAAATCACTGCTGTGTTTGCCTGGCAAGCAAAAGCGGAAAAAGTATCTCTACAGGACAGTTCCTTACTACTGTGAGATGTCTCCTTGATGTTAAATACAAAACAAAACCAGAAAACACAAAGCAAAAAATAAGAACCCCAACAAAATCTCCCCTTTCCCTATTATCATAAGAAGAAAAAAAAATTTCCAGCTCTGAGGAGGTGCCAAAGATTTCAGAGACTTCAAGACACTGACAGACTGCAACTCCTGCTGTTTACCAGAGGGATTTAAGAGGTTCTCTCTCTTAAAATAGCCATATTTTTATCTTCCTGAGGGTCAAAACTTGCCACTTTCACACCGCTTTCAGTAGACATTTTAACCGTGCCATACTCAGCCATGTCAAGGGACTCTGAAGAGGCTCTTGAGATTCTTCCGTCTGAAGCTAAGCAGGAAGGATTGGTTGTGCTCCTGCAAACATTCCCACCAGAAACACTAAATGCAAGGGGGAAAAAAACCCACTTCACGTGGAGTATTTCACTACACACACACAAACCCTTCAGCATATTCTAATGGCAATGTATCAAACTGGATTACATGAGTCATATTTACCTTACGTGATGTGACATTATGACACATGACAGAGTACCTAAAAAATCATTACGTCTCAAGAGCTTATAACCCAAATGGAATTTAAAGGCATATTAGTCAGCCATGTCCGCCCCCACTCCGCTATTATCCACAACAGCGGGGGACTCTCTGCGATGAGTCAGAGCTTAGCGATTCTTTCCATGTGCACAGGAAACACCAATTAATTGGAACAGTGACAAAAAAAAAAAGTCTCTTTACCTGGTAAACAGAATTCAGCAGTGGGATTTTACTTAATGAATAGTATACAGTTAAGTACTTCGATCTGTGGAGGTGAGAGGTGTAGAAAGCTGATTAGGGTAGCTCATATCCTATTGCTTTTTCATCTGCTGGGAGCCTGATATTTTTAGCAGTCTCCTCACACAGTAGTCACCACAACTGCCAAATTTTGTGTCGTGCAGTAATGCAGGGAGAGAGAGACTTCCCCAAATTAAGAGAGAAGCAAGAGAGGGATAGAGATCCTCGCTCCATCTGGTTTCTCCATAAATATTCAATTTCCTGACACTGGACACCTGCCACCTCCCAGTCCCTTGGCTTTCCCCCCTGTCCCACACCAGCGCACTCCTTGCTCAGCCCCTTTCCCTGCATTAGGAGAGCCTCGCGGGTCGGGCACATCTGGCAGTAAATCAGCAAAGGCCCTGACTATTGCTGCATTAAGTGTGCTCTGGGTCTTCGTACACAGTGCACTCTGGGGCATAGTTCCACTACAAAGTATACTGGATTTAAATTGTTTATCTATCTAAGCCTTAATTTATGATCTCTATAAATTCCTCTAAAATGAAAGAACCCTTTATTTGTACCATCTTCGTTTAAGAACTAAGGGAAGATTGTCAAGGGCACAAAATGC
>NW_009258663.1:577126-578847 GCF_000687185.1 Egretta garzetta
TGAAAGCCAATGGGACTTGGACATATAAGTCTTGTTTATGCCTTTGAAAAAAATCTCTTCCATAATTTCATCAAGACTAAAAAAACTACAGAACACACTCACTATCAATACTATCAACAACGAAAAAAAGGGGTTTATAAGATATGTGGTGGCAGAAGGCTAGATTTGACTGCAGGAGCAGCCAGTAGGCCCAGCAGATATTGACTGGCCTATCTGACCTTGTAATGATGTTTAAAAAAAAAAAATAAAAAAAAAAATATATATCTAATTGTAGGCTTGCAAAAGAGAAAAGGGGATGAAAGAGACCAGAGGGAGGAGGGTTACCTCAGAGGACACTGCTGAGGTTCAGAGAGAAAAATCCATCATTAGGATTTACTCTGTGCTTTAAGGAAACAAAGCCACTTCATGTTGTCCCAGGTGGTGATTCAGGAGTCAGAGGCAGACCATTGCCTGAGGGCCAGAAAAGAAGCAAGAGATCCTCAGCAAGTTTCCTCTAACCTTTAAGGGTTAAGGAAATATCAAAATATAAGACTTATTCAGGGAAAAACATCCAAAGGCAGCTGAGGAGTGACACAAAACATATGACAGTTTATGGGGAAGAGGACTGGCTGATCACTAAATAAAGCTAGAGAAGCTTTCTTGGAGTTTCATTCAAATTCAAGAAAAAACATTTTCATTGAGTAATTGATGGAATTGCATTAAAAAAAAAACAAACAGCAAAAAAACCCCCAAACACGAAACAACCTCATCCTTATTTTTCAGAAATTAAATTTTCATTCTTTCTAGAAGAGAACAGTATGTGTGGGTGACTAATAACAAACCTGCCATCTGGACTTCTCTCAAACTCATGTTAATTCAAACTACACAGAAAAGAAAAAAAACCCAATATGTATAGCCTGCCTCTGAGCATTTGTGAAAGTGTTATGGTCTGCAGAACTGTCATGCACCGTCAGCAAAGAGCAAACTTTAAAGTACCTTTAATGTTACACCACAGTGCTGTTGTAGTTGACAATTAAAATACTTAATGTGCAATCTGGCCTTTAAGTGTTATGCTAATCAAAATAATGGATTTTGTTGTATGATGACCCCTTAGCTGCATCTTACTGCTCACCGGACAAAGATTTTTTGTAATAGTGCCTGGTTGTGGTACTTGTAATCGTGTGTTTCCATGGTGGTAATGAGGAAGGACGTGACTTACTACCGAGCTTGTTGAGGAGCTGAGCACATTGGTGATCTATGCGGGTATTATCTGAGCACGTGTGGCTCCCACAATATCACATCCAACCTCGTGGTCTTCCAAAACCAAAGGCAGCATGAGGGATTCAGTCCTTTAACATTTCTTCATTGCTCCCGTAGGCACACAGGGTTTTCAAGCCCTTTTGCTATTAATATTTCTTGGCTATTTAGAGAAGAAGCCCTCCCCTGTGCCTACCTTTGTGTGGATTTATGTGGCATAAGAAATTGTAGGGCTGACCTGCTTGGCCAGTTGTTCATGGGCAAGGGGGAATTCATGGGTTTTTCACCTCCACTTACCTGCGCTCTGCGCTACACATTCAGCAGCACAAGCAAATTCAGTGTATTCAGCTTGCCAAGAAAGATTAGTACCTAAGAGTTGAAATCAGGGCAGATTGTATTTCAAGACATTTTCCCCTTCCCCCATTCTCCCTCTGCCTCCAGGTTTGGGGTGGGGTTTTTTTTTTTGTTTTTTTTTTTTTTTTTTT
>NW_009258663.1:578858-621555 GCF_000687185.1 Egretta garzetta
CCCCCTCCGCGCCTCCCTCCCGGTTTGGGGTGGGGTTTTTTTTTTTTTTTTTTTTTTTTTTTTTTTTAATTATTCAGGTCAGAAATGAAATGCAGTGGTTATGTTATGCTAATATCAAACTCATTAACGTTAGGCAGAAAAAATACGGGAGGTAGCCTTTGCTTTCACATTCATCCAGTAAAGTTCATTGAAATGGGAATTCATCCCTTTACTCTGGATTAGAATTAAACTCCTGGTGTATTTAAAGAGCTGTATAAGGGATACTGGCTCAGAAGATGCTCTTAGAAAAGTACTATTCAATATTTCTGCCTTTATTGCAATTTTAGTTCTGTGACCTTATACAGAAAATGCCTCATTCAAGCTCAGAGAAGACCTAACCAGGAGCTTTGTCATGGCTCTGTCTGGGTAGGCGCGCTCCAGCTGACTGTGTCTAGCACTACAGACCTTAAACTTGTTAAGAAAGATGTTATTACCATTAACTACAACTGCACTAGAAGCTCATAAGCATAGATTTGTTCCTTGTTTCCAATTCCCTTTTCATGACAAATCCCATCGTTTTCCTTGTCTACATGCAGAATTTTGTTTGAAAATAAGGCTCATCCCATTCTAAATCAAAGTAAAGGAGCTTTTTTCTTTAGACAGAAAATAAAATAACCTTCTAAAAGTCCTTTTTCATGCAAGTTTCTGTTTCTAGAGTTTAGGACTAAAACAACTAGACAGGAAGTGGCTCCCAGTTCCAGTATTTAATTACAGGGATAAACACTTCTATAAATTATTAATTCTTTTTTGGAACAATTTTTGACCCCATGGACAACAATACCATCATTCCAGTTATTTCATTATATCAGTCTACATTATCGCCACATATTATTTCCCTTCCACAATGTTTATATAAAATTTATAACGTGATGAAAAGATCTTCCCCCTAATTTTTGTATGCAAATGTAAAATCTTGTCCATTTCCTCACAGTATTTGTTCTGTTTAATTGCATTTTAAATGAACATAAAGTAACTACCCCAAAGACATTAGCATGCTTCTGCCAGAGCTCTGCGGATTCTGCTGGCCGGTGTTGAGAAGTTGCTGCACCCCAGATATAATCTGATCTTCATGGATAGCCTGTCCTGAAGGCAGAGGCAGAACAGTCCTAGAGTAGGGCTTTGGGGGGGCTTCCCCCCCCCCTCTTCTTCTGATCCGTTTCCAGCATTAGACAATTTAAAGCCCAGCAATGGCTTGGAGAAAAAGAGGCTTTTTCTACAATCGCCGGTTCCTCCTTCAGCCAAAACAACTTCAAAACATACTGAAGACAGAGTTAGACAGGGCTGGTTGGCTAAAGTGGCTGTAGGCTCCAAGAGATGGTAATAACGAGAGCACTGGCAGCCATTCAGCTGAAATAAATCTCAGAAAGGAACAGAATAGAGGAGAATACAAGTCCAAATTGATTTTCAGAGGTGGTGTCTCTGCAGCAGTGCTATGAGCCCTTCTCTCTCAGAAACCATTTATCCCCCCAGTATTTGGCCAGGCTGTCCTTGGGTGAGCAGTGAGCATCAGCTGTTCCTGAAGCCTGCTTGTGACAGGGGTGGCATATCCCACAGCCGCTTCCCTTTAATGATCGTTATGAAAATCCTTACATTTGCTATTTGCAAGAATTTTGCATTGTGACATAACTGCAGGAAAATAAGTCAATAATGCTCTTTGTTGAGCTCTTTGCAGAATCTTGAATAAATTCCTAGCTTATACACAAGTATATAGGGATTATAGGCCTCAGAAGAGGAGGACCATTAAAAAAAAAAAATATGGATCAGCCTGCCATGAACAGATAGGTCTTTTGGGGTTGAAGGTGAATTTCTTAGCTGTGTAACCCCTCCTGAATCTGTCAAAAATCTAAGTTGTCTGTAATTTTGTGAAAGACTAAACACCTGGAGGGCTCTAATAATTTATGGCAAGAAGAAAGCTCTGTACTTTTGAAGTTAGTTTTCTATGTGAAATGTATCTAGTGCTATTTGAATAAAAGATAAATCTCTTTTAGTGAAAGAGAAGAATAAGAAAAGTATTGAGAAGAATTAGAAAAGTATCAAGAAGATTTTTTTCCAGTGGCTTCTTATCCTGAAAGGGACATTTCTAAGTCTACTCAAGAAATTAATTTGATCTATAGAGCCTTTAAAACTAATTTTAATTCTTCAGAACTTGCAATATATTCAGTTATTTAAAATATTAATAAGTGCTCACTTTTAACAACATTTGAGATGGCTATCAGCTCTTCGTCAAACTTCCTAGCTTTTTTTGAGTAGTAAAAAGGGTTTCAGGCTGGATGTAGCTGTGAGGTTACAGGTAGAGGGATAAGAAGGGTATTCTGTAACACACACTTTATAAGGTATAGACTCTCAGTGGCCTAAAGAAAAGACGTATCATAATCTGATCTCCTCCAGAGTAAGCTTCCTCTAAAGTTTGATTCAGTCATTCACAGTTAAAATGCGTAGAAATGTCAAGTATTATCATTTATGCTAAATTACTCCTCCCCCCCCAAAACAAAACACTGAGCAAAACCAAACTAACCAAACCCCACAAATCACTTAACACCGACTCCACTATGTGGAAGCAATGCCAATATTTATCCATTGTATTATCTGGCAAGAAGTGGATCTTGACTCATGCTGCTCAAAGGCAAATAACAATAAAAATCTGAATTTCTGCCTCATGGGAAATTTCTAACTTTTCTCCCTGAATCAGAATGAAAAGTTGCTTTCTTTCTTAAAGCATATATCTGTTTAGATTACAAAACAAATTCAGAAAGAATGGTTTTGGTTGTTTTTTTTGTTTTGTTTTGTTTTTTTTAAACCAAAATGTGATATTCCAGCACCAAAATGTTATGATTCAATTAAGCTAAGCAAAATAGGGCTGTTTCAGTGCAAATCTGTGCCACACATCATTAGCAAACTACTGCTTTATTATTCAACTTTCTTTTCTCAGGATGGTGTACTAAAAACCAATATACAAAAATGGTAACACTAACGTGTCGCACTAACTTACATGAGACACTGGTGACTCCAGCTGACAGCTATCTGTGCCAAACTAAGGAAAACCAAACTTACGGGTTGTTTTTTCCCCCCGATTTTTGAGAAAGTGGAATTTACTTTGAAACAACATGTCGTTTTTTTCTAACGGTAAATCAAGATTGCCACAGAATCCTAATTTTCTCAGAGAAACACAGTTTCCCTGAATTACAGAGGAAAACAATTTGAATTAAAAATCCTGACCACTTCTTAGCATTCACTGCACTTCAGTCCTAATCCTCCTCTCTGCTTTTAATTGTATTTGCCATGGCACACCAGCACAAAAATTGGGTCTTCCTGCCCCCATTTCTGCATGACAGAGGCAAAACTGTTAAAAAGGTACCTGTGCTAGCTTCACTTTTACTTACTGGCAATACTTTGGATGTTTCTTCTGGGATGACTCCTATATTTCTCTAAACTTTTAATGACATTTTTGCGCCTCTTTCCTAGAGAAGGTTTTTCAGTCTCGCTCTGTGCGGAGACTCGGCCAGCTGTTACAGCTGTGCACAAGCCCCGAAGAGTAAGCCCTGGTGTGTGACACACAGGCTGCTTAGAATATACTCACTTTGATAGCAGATTAGTTTTCAAGAGGGATTTGAGCTGGGCAGCAGCATCACAGGAGGTTTAGGCAATCGTGTGATAAATCAAGGCAAGTGTATCTATTTCAACAACCAAATCCATCACATCACTCTGATGATATTTTTTTCTTATTTTGTTGTTACAGGCAGAGATGTCACACCCTCCACAGAGCTCAGTTAACATGCAAAGGGAAGCACCAGATTGCTCACGTTAGATGGACACATTTTCATCAGTCTGCTTCCCTAATGAAAGGCCCTCTCCTCTGCACAGAGGCTAATTTTAAATACCTACCTACAACAGCAAGTAGTAAAGTCAGAGTGGAATGAATGTTATCTGCCCCTCTGCTGCAAAAACATCCTCTGAATCTGAGCTCCCCAAAACTTGTGACCTAAATGTCACCGGATGTGTTAGTGAAGTGTCTGATACTGTTTCCAGAGCTGATGGCACAGTTTCTGCTTGCTCAAGAGAGAAGCAAACACAAGGCAGCCAGGCAAAATATTTGCTGAATGAAGGACAGAAGTGCTAAGAAAGAAATTGCATTTTCTAGCTCAAGACAAGCTTTGTAAATGCAAGAGGGAAAAAAAAAATTAAATTAGCTCTATCATTCTGTTCTTCTCTTTGCTGTCATGACTGGGTCCCTCTTTTCTCCTTCAGGTCCCCACCTTCTATATTCACGGACATGTTACTTGCTCGCTTCCAGACTGATGTTTTTTGGCTCCAGAGCTGCCAACTCTCTGTCTCTTAGCAAATATTTCACTCTTAGCTTTCCTCTAGACCATTTTATTTCATACACGCACACTCATCTTTTTTTTTTTTCCCTTCTTGCTGACAGTTATAAAACCTGAATATGTCTAAAAGCAAAAAAGTTTAAAAAAGAAGTGGCTAAAAGAGAAACCACAGGGGATAAAATGGATGAGATGAGTCTGGCTTTTCTGCAGGGATTGTAAGACACTAGACTTGGCCCATACAAAGAATCTGAAATAATATTTGTTTGTATACTTTAAAGATGTTTATAAGAGAGAGCTCTTCCCTAATAGCCATAAATTAGTAAAATTGCTAGATGGTATTTCCTATAAAGCACAGCCACCTAGTTCTGAACTATTTACCTAGAGGTCTTTACAGTCCAAGGACAGAAATCAGCAGTTCAACAACTGTCTTAAGTTTATGACCTAACATGCCCTCAAGAGAAGCTAATTTTTGTCTTAGAAGTGTGTACTTATTCTAGTTTTATGTGAGGTCTGGTCAGCTAACTCAAAAAGAGATATCAACATTTCAGACCTGAAAATTGGGCAAGATGATCTCTTCTGAAGAGAACTGCTCAGGCTGCAGATGTAGCAAAAAGCTCCTAATTCGACAAGGTGGTTTGAAAAGGAGAGAAGGAAGGGACAGCTTGGACCATCCAGACAGCACTCAAAATTTATGGAATGTGATATACCCAGGAGAGAGAGATCCAAAAGGTAAAGCTGTTGGAAAAGTGGATTCATACTGACTTCTGCTTAATATTTTATTAAGTATATGGTTCTCGCCATCTGTTTTTAAAATAGGATTTGGCTTCCTCTGTCCCCAGGCCAGCACCTGTGGAGGAATAACACACGGTAAGCAGGCTGGAGGTGAGGATTAATGGCCATAGGCTGGCGTGGAAATGAAGAAATCAGAAGTGATTTCTCTCTTCTCATGTGTTCATTTCACTAGATGTATGAGGTAAGCTGACAGAAATATTTGCCCCACAGATCATTCGGAGAATCTAGCAAGGCACACAATCTCCAAGACAGGAGACACAACAGGAGCTTTCCTGGGGCTTCAAACACAAGGCACAGACTTTTGTTACAAGACATTATTGCATGAGTACGTCCAAAAGAAACGGAACTAAAACCTACAGGATAACTCATCTTAAACAATTGGAAATATCAGTAACTTCTTAGCTGCATATAACACATATACTGGCTATTAATATAAAGTCTAATGGTTTCTCTTATCAAAAAGATTTCATTCTCTCAGAGATTATTATTGTTATAGCTATTGTCAGAAGAACAGTTTAAAAGAAATTCCACTGATTTTATTTTTTTCTACAGGGCAAGGACTGTCTCTTATGCACCTATAAAGTATATGGCAAATGGGGGACAGTCTCCTTGGTGTGGAGGGGCAAGTAGTACACCTAAAAACCGTGGCATTTGACTGTCCAGTATATCCACTCATATCCTCACTTCATAAGGCAAAAGTTGTGTTTTCTTCCCCCTTGCTTCTTTCCTGTCATAAGCCCTACAGCTGAACTGAGCAGCACAGTGAACCTGCACAATCAACACCGGCAGCTTGTTAACATTAAACGTGATAATTCAAAACCAATTAGATGGTAACTGGGAAGGATAGAGGGATGTGAAGTGAATATGTGGAATCAGCTGTGATGGCCAAGTGTCCTTTAACTCATTCTGCAACGTGTCTTGCACTACTGTCAATGAAACCGTAGTGCCTGCTTTGCAGTTCATCTCAGTGAAGCGCAAGCCAGGCCAGTATTTACGGGGGCGGCAGTGCATGTGTGTACAGTTGCCATGAATCCAAGCGTAAGAAGTAGACTTTTGTTATAATCATTCTCCACTGAAAATATAAGCTACTACACATTGTATTATTCACTATATTTTCCAGTTCAAACGTACTAAGCTTGTATGCTCCTTATACTTTTATGATGGTTAGCAGTACATCAAGACCAGTATAAAAGTGTTCAGTGTAAATATTATCAGACCAAATAGCAAATCATACGATGCGCATGTAGCAAGTGCTTTATTCACCTGGGAGTCAGGGAAGGAAGCGTATATGCTTCTGTGAAGACTGAAGACAACTTTTTTAACTTTATCCTGCTTATTCAAACTTTTTCTTGCCTTCTGAGCAGATGATTAGGAGCTCACACAGCTTTAAAGAGGCAATTGTTATTCCTGAGTTTAGTCAAATCAATAACGCGGGATGAACAATTAATTTGAGAAAAATGTAGTTTAATCCTCAACTACATCCATGCTCCTTATCCCTGTGGACATCAGATGATTCTCATATGCAGCATGTGGCCTGCAGAAGGTATTTCCCTGCAATTGCTGGCATTTGCAAGATTTTGCTTTGGTGCTTGGAGTGGGACTGGTAGTGATCCTTCTGGTTGATTGTTCTGTGCTTGTCACTGCTTACAGTACTCGAGTTTCTTGGTTGCAGTCTCACTGCTGGTGCTGCATACCTTCACAGGACCTGACATCTTGAACACATCATCCTCTTGAATTTCCCACCAGTCCCAGAGCACCTGCCATCTTTCCTCTTGATAAATAACACTATTACAAAGAAAATGGTCACAACAAACTGCCTAGTTATAGACACTGAGTAGCCAAAGCTTCCTCCATCCTACCGCACAGGTAGGAGGAAGCTCTGGGGAAATCCACCTTGTCTCTACTTCCTTGTTGTATACCCCGTAGCCCAAGGCCAGACTGATCTCTTCTTTGGCAGGACTGTGTTTACTGTAGGGATTTAATTTTTATCTCTTCAGCCTGCTCAGAGGCTGGTGAGACTTGCTCTTATATGACACATTACCCATCGGTCTCAAAGCTTTCCTATTGCTCCCACTTCTTTAACAGTGAAACGGTGCCCCAGGTTGCCTGTCCTGTTTGGTCTGAATAGGGTCCCTCAGAATCCTGGCTTTCCAGCTCAGCAACTCTGTATTTGTGAGCCTGACACTTGACTTTTCCTAAAGCAAGCAGGCCTTTCAAGTGAGCAGGCTTCCCCTGCTGGGAGGAAGCATCTGCTCTGTGTGAACATCTCCTGCATCTAAAGCAGGTCTTCCTTGAGCAAGGTCTTCCACATCACAGAAGAGTACCTGAGCCTGGCTGTAGAGTCAGATTCTCCCTTAGTTTCTTCCCCAACAGCGAGTTATCTACAGAGCAATTAAAGCCCCTCTCCAGAATTGTGACATTCAAGTGATAGACGTATCCCATTTAATCGTGTTTTTCTCTGCTAGTCTAAGAAAAGAGCTTCCGATATTTGAAATTCTCCTTTCTGCCATTTCTTTCCAGAAGAAAAAAGCCATTTCTAAAATAAGTTTTCATGTTTAGTGGAATACTTGATTTTGTTGAAAAAAGTCAGATAAATTGATACATATTTAAGAGTATTAGAAGGAGGTAGTTCAACAGAAATGCTGCATTTAAAAAAATCCTTCCCATACAAATGACTCTATTGACCAATTAATGAAAAAAATCATTAACAGCTTTTGTTTCATAGTAAAAGAGTCAAAGAATCATTTTCTTGAGAAATATGGTACATAGGCATTTGGCAGAGTGATAGATAAAGTTCTACAAGTAACATTGTGGTTAAACTACTAATTTCTATATATGATTGGTTCTAAGAAGTCTGAACATCCTTAATAAACAATTCACATTTATAAAAACTCCAGATGTTAGCCAGTAGTTCATAATGATTTATTTACCTGTCCAATTTAGTGGTTTTTTCCCTACAAAAAATGAGACAGTTTCCCTTGATTTATTCAAGTTATTTTTCCCCTTTTTACAGTCTAATAGCAAACTATTTCCTCAAAAATACAATAATATATATTGAATCTCAACGGCACTGGTTAGCTGTGGTTGCACAGCTGTGTCAGGGGAGTCTGTTCTGTTCGGTGAGGAAGGGAGTGAATCTATACTCTCCCTACAAGCACCTTCCCATGTCATTTATAAACTTCCTTTGCATGAACATTTGGCCTTAAATCTTGCCTTCCCATAGGATAACACGAAGAAAGGTGTTAGCCCAAAGAGACTTCATGCACAATTGAAACAGATACCCATAGATTTCTCTTTTTGGAGTATTCTCTTGTGTTTGGAAAGAACAGTTCTTCTATTGACCAGATACACTGCAAAAGTAGAAGACTAAACTGCAAAAACCATAGGAGGTAGAAGTTTTCATCAAAAGAATATAAAATGGCAGGAGAGAGACTCTTGCTGAGCTATTGGACTGCATAATTGTCCAGGGATTTTTCTACTGAAGCTTGCAGAAGTTTTTCCAGTGGAACAGTTTTTCCACCAGAAAATGATGATTTGATAAAATTGAAACTTTTCACAGCTGTACATTGATTTCTTCTAAATTTTTGATGGATCATTATTGAAACAACTTGTTGAGGCAGTATTTCAACCTGTTTTAATGTAACTAGAGTTGATATAAAACGAAGTGTTTCGAATTCTTTTTTTTTTTTTTTTAAAGTTTTGTGAGGAACACAAACATTAAAATTTCAACATCTCTTCTTTTATCTGGGGAAGGGAAACTTTTTCTAGAATCAGCAGCTCCTGCAGATGGGCCGTTCCACTCTGCCCTGAGGCCTCCTGGTGCTCCTGTAACCTGCTGGAGGCCAACAGAGAGTTTCCTCAGCAGCTCTCACCCCACATTAACATCCATTCACTCCGTATCAGATCGGGGGCTGCGTGGGTGTGTGGATCCCCTAAGAAATACTCCAATGCTTGGTTATTATTTTCATCCCACCCAAGCTAGCAATGCATACTTTCACTTAGCTATACCGTTCCTCTAATACACCTCTGAGTTTGAAAAATTTAAAACTTTGAGGCTTCAGAATGATACATAGGTCATTTCCTTTCAATTCCTCCTCATCTACTCCTCCACAAACACTGAAAGTGTCCAGCTCCCATACCCTCTTAAGATAAAATGTATTACTGACCTTTCTGTAATCTCTGGATTCCTCCTGCCTCTCTTTTCTCTCACAGGTTTTCTGGCTTTTGGACTTGGCAAGTAGCTTACCAAAACAAACACTGCATGAATGCTGAGAGAACAGCATCTGATTAAATGTTGGATGTTAATCGTAGCCGTATTTTATTTCTGTTTTCAAGCAGTAGGACAGAATAAGCTCCATTAAAAGTTTGACCTTTGAAAGCCACAATACTTGACTTATCTTGAGAGAACACTTCCTCCGTAGCAAGGCCTGTTTGCCGGTGCACAATGTTGTCTGCTCTGAGCAACAAAATAGGTTGCCCTGAGCATTTTAAGTACGATTCAAAGAAAAAACGTCTTAAACTCCACAAAGATTAGTCACATTTTGAAATAGCTTTCTCAAATATTCTGAAGGACAGTCAACTTTGCAGAATAATGTATGTAACTGAAAGCCTGAAATTGAGCTGGTAGATACCAAATACTCTATTAAAACACTTAGGAGGAGAAACAAGATCTATACTACTGACCATGAATGGAGGGCAACTTAGCTGTGCTCCAGATTTTTAAAAAAAAATATTTAAGTCCAAGATGAACAGTTTACAGTATGGTATGCTAAGAACCATGGGTTAAGTCAACACAGGGTTTGTTAAACTTCATTGTTCTTTGGCTTCACCGTCCCTGCTTTCTTCCAAAACTGAGACATGAAACACTGAGGACTAGGCTGCATGCAGAATACCTCCACAACCTACTCCAAAAACTTACACAAACATCCACAAACACCCTCTCATGAAATTTCAGGCTTTTAATCTTACTCCACACACTTCTGAAGGTTTTGATATGGCTTATGTGGTCTGTAACTAATTTATACTCATTATACTTCTGCTGTCAGTTTACCTGAGCAATGGTAAGGAAAATAGCATGCTCTATCACTGCAGAGATCTTGTCAATTAAATTCAGAGAGCACTTCACTATCTATACCCACAACTGTACCGTTGAACTGAAAGTACACAGAAACTGTTAGGAATATGCCATGCTGCCTGTATGTACCATTACTCTGTAAAATACTTCAATATTGCAATAATATCTGCCAGCTACAACTCACTGTGCTTCACATCAAATCAAATAGCATAAGCGTGGGGAGCCAGGACCAGTGTCAGCTATTATGTGGCAGTTTTTCCTAAGGGGACACGCTGACAGACAATCAAAACTTTTCTTTAATATTTCTTATTGTGTTTCTGCTAGTGAGACTACCTGTCATGTAGCAATCATTCTTTGCTTGTGACAGAGAAATAAAAACAGAAAACAAAAGAACTTGGATGCCCATCTCAAATGTGTGGATTTGACGAAGTTTGTTCACGTTTGGCTTTGAACAGCGGTATGCTGTGGTGTGGACTTCAGTTAGTCATTTTGGGGAACATCAGATGCCCTTAACTGAAAATCCAAGACTCCCTTGGAAAAACCTGGCTCTTCATATACACGCTTAACTCTCCTAACACATCACACTGGCTACAGTGGAAGGATGTCACAGATGGGAAACGTTCAGCCTGGATGGGCCAAGCATGCAAAATCTGGATTTTATTTGAACTACCATTGCAGGGCAGTGAGATGTGATAACAAATACTTGTCATACCACATTGGTCAAAGTCTCAGCTTCTCTGTTATAACAGTAAAAGAAAAAGCAAACAAGCAAACAAAACTCTCAAGCTCAAAGGAATCCTTCCCAAACTATAAGTGTGCTGTGGTACAGGGGGCTTAGCGTTGCTATGTCAGCATTACAGGCTGACTGCCTTCGTCCTGAGCACTGGCTAGGGTCAGCTTCATATCAATAAACTGATGAACTGTACTTTGTGTAGAGAATTGTGGTCACGGTGTAAATCAGGAATTTTGTAGTTTGAGAATCTCAGATCTATCCTCTGTGCTCTAACAAAATATAATTTTCCCTGCAGATTCTACTATGCAAGTGGCTTTTTTTTTTTTTTTTACCAAAACTACTAACATTTATATTACTTTGGTTTAAGGTATTTTCAAATAAAAACCACAGTCCCACATTGCCTACATGTTACACTGGATAATTAATCCCTTTCAAGTTCATACAGTAAAATCACCTATTCTTGGTCAGTGTTTTCACTGCCTGCGCCTGAAACATTTTTCTTCCTCATTCACCTACACATCTCTTCATACATCCATTCTTTTCTGTCTCTATTATGACTATTTCCCCTTTTGTTTTTTCAATGTTTTCCACTTTTTGCTTCTCTTCACCAATGTTTTCCACCCAAAAAATGGGTCCTAGTGCTTGTTCCTTTCCACCATGACCTTTATCAACTATAGCACCTTCCTTTGCCCAGGAATTGCCAACGAGGCAGCTGGGAGACCAGACCCTTTGAAACCACCATACAAAAGATCAGAAGCAAGAAAGAAAAACAGTATAGGTGGGAGCAGCAAATGGGGCTCACACCCCAGTTTGGGAACGCAGGTGGGCAGATAATGCTTGCTGTAAGAAGCTGGAAACAATGACACTGATGGATGGGAGGATTAGGCTGGATGAGTAGAAAGGAAGGGCAAAGCCTCAGATTTGTGGAGGGCACTGCACAGAAACGGACAGAAGAAAAAATACATCAAAGGGTTCAAGTAAGCAGTAAGACATTTTAGGATTAAGCTTCACTGATCCAGACCTCTAAACTATTGGAGGTTCGCCCATCACTAATCTTGTCCCCCTTCATTTATGAGAAAACATGACCAAATATAATCAGTTACAGGATTCTGGGATACGGTTATATCAAATTATATCTCCTGTAACAAGATGCAGTGCAGTGGCATGGCCTGCATTTCAGCTGTAGTAGCAGTCAGCTTTTTCCCTTAGATGTCACATCTTACTATAATTTACTATCTGGAAGACTTGCAATTAAAACCATATGCTTCACTTTTTTTTGTGCACATAAGGGGTTCCACATTTCTATAAACTTTGCCAATTGTAAACTCATCTCTCTCTCTCTCTGCTAACCTGTGGCCCAACTGCGTGTAATAAGAGTAATTTGGAGAATGATATTTGGTTACACTGTATTGCTGTAAATTGCTGCTTTCCTCTAATGGTCTGAAAAGTACCGAGCTAAACCAGTTAATCTGAAATAAGTTAAAACCGAAAGCTACATTTTAGGAACAGGTGATTATATTCTGTTAATTAATGCAACATCACTTTGCAGTAACATATTTGCCTTTTCTAACAGCAAGGGTAGATTTTAGGACAGATACTGATCTCTTTGGTGATGCAGAGTGGATGTAAACCTGTCACACCTGAGAAACCAATACAGAGAAATCCCTAGTGGGAATAATGCCAACATACCCAGCCCCAGGCCACCCCCCTGCCCACAGGTGCAGCACATGTAGAACCACTACTGGAGTAGACCAAAGGTGGATCTGAAATATTACTGCATTTTGGCTGCTGTCAGCTACCCCCATCAGTGCCCATACCCATCCCAGTCCTGAGCTGTCTCAAGCACAGGCGGTGCAGAAGTGATGGGTACAGCCCTCCCCAAGCACTGGGACCAGCTCAGTAGGGGTCATACTTTATCTGCCATTCATTGGACCATACCCATAATTTGGGCATTTTTTCCACATTAAATGACGGCCTGCAGAGCTCAATTTTTGGCTGTTTTCTGGTCACCTGCAGACCTGTTCGTGTTCTGGCACCGTGGCTTTGCATCCTATCCCTGTAAGAGGAGCAGAGAGCTGCCAGACAGGGCAGTGCAGGACAGAGATTGCAGGAATGAAGGCTAGACACCACAATTCAGCACATTTTGATTCATTGCAGTGGCTAACTCCATCTCTCATCTTCGGAGAGCTTTCTCCCAGATGTCTCAATAAAGACAAGGCCACATAACACAGATTTTTACCACGTTGTCTGTCTCAATCTCTCTCATCAATAGATATGTGAGATGATAGCCCTACAAATATCACAGCTAAACCTTCCGGTTATGGCATGAGGGTCAATTGTTCAGTTAATGCAACCAAACTCCATTGACTTCAGCTGAAAGACACCCATATATCAGGGGAGAATCTTTTTCCTTCTAGCTTTTTCCCTTCTCCCTGTCCAAAAAGCCCTAAACCCACACACAAACAGGACAATTTTTCAAGAGGATGCTCTTCACAAGTACATTTACTGGAAATATTCCTGTTCTGAAGAGATTTTAGACATAGGGTGTTACTGCTCATCTATTCATTTAATTACTGAACTTTCATGCACGAAGGCAAGATGCTTTAGAAGAAAACATTACTTGTCCCTTACTTTTTGTCTTCTTTATTTCACCACAGCACCCACTCCTACTGCACCTTACTCCTTTTTCCCCTCAATTCCAAGGGCATATTAAATGTGGCTTTAATCATTCACAGTGGGAAAACAACATCACGAGGTTTTCTGTCCTCAGGTCATATTGTAGGTTTAATGGATGTTTTTACTAAACTGTTGGATCTATAGAAATCAATCAACTAAATATTTCTTATGTGTCATCACAGGAAAATTCTCTACCTTGAAACACTAAGATTCACTTTATCTACAATTTATAGTCTTAGCTTGGTCATTCATTTTAAGCAAGAAATAAAAATTCAAATTGGAGGGACAAACCCAGTGTTTTAAGTTCCATGAAATGTTTTAACAAAAAAAAAAATTAGGAAGAATAATTGAAGAGTGTCAAATCACTACATTGTCAGATTATTTAATTTAAAGGTAAAAAGCAAGACAAAATGCCCAACAAAACAGAACATTCTTTTTGGGGGAAGAAAAGAATTTTCTGTCTCTTACTCCTGTACTACAACCCTTAAAAGAGAAAAATCCAGATTTGTTTTCACTAAAACACCATCCCACCTCCTTACCCCCAACTAATGTAGCTGTATTTACTACTTTTAAAATACCTCTAGGAGTCATGGTTAACACTGCACCAGGCTTGTGCAAACCTGTGATGGCATTTGTATGACAGCTGAATTTGCATGAATGATGAACAAGGACAACTGGAAAAAAATATAATTACCAGTACAGAGAAAAATTGTAGTAGAACCATGTAAAACTGTAAAATGAAAAGTGGACTTACAGCCACTTTTTTGAGTAAGAAGAGAGATTAAGTAAAGAAAGTGTGTTCTAAAATTTTGTCTTTCAGGGCAAGATGTGCTTAGCAACACTATCCTGCATACTTCCAAACAAAACTGTTCCTGTCTGTCATTCTTCATCCCACTTCATCTTCTGCCTGACTGGAAAGAGCTGACTGCTAATGGGCAGCGAGCATAGACAACAGAAACCAACATATTTTATATATAAAATATAGACATAACGTGTATATACACACAAACACAAATTTTGCGTTATCCTAGGTAACTGTATTTGATCCACATTTACCATCTGTCTGCCCAGATCCCAGTAACAGTAAACCAAAATTTACGATAAAAATTCAGGTACTGCTCTGAAATTATAACCCACCGTAACTGCATGTTTTGTCCTGAACACAGTATGAATTTGACAAAAATTATTGTGAAATATGGTGCTATTTTGGGGAGTATTCCCTACAGAAAACTTCCTGCATTGTGTGGGGTAAATGTTTATGCAGAGCATTACTGCTGATGGACATTGACTCTCATCAGCCATGCCAGAACCTGGAAACCTGTTATCCTCTTTGCTTTACTGAAAAGATAATATACCTTGATGTGTTTCAGAGAGCTTTGCTGATGCACTCTTCGCTCCAATCTCACAAAAAATGATGTACTAACCTGTCATGCACAACAGCAGATGACCTTTGCCAGGAAAATGTCACCTCTGAAACTGCTTGTAAGTGTGATGACAGCAGTTTACCATTTTTAAGAGCACAGCATCTTGAGCCCATGATGGTAAGACCCAGCTGTGAGGTTAGACTAACTTTCAGGATTTTTTTTTTTTTTTTTTCTCCTTCCTTTTAAATGAATCCGCACAAAGTGCCCCGGTATGAAGACATCACCCAAAAAAAGGGAAGGCTGCCCAGCAGATTACAAAATAGGCCTCTAAGTCTCCAGACAAAAAGTTTTTCCCCTACTCTTTGCCTTTTTAAATATCTCTTGTATAGTAATCGTTCTACCATATATTTGGTTGCATTTTTAAATTGTAACAAGAGAAGTGCAGGTTACAATTTCGGTCAACTAATCTGATAACTGTTAGGTCCCTCTTTCCCCCCTTTTTTTTTCCTCCTGGATATTCATCTTACATTGGATTGAAGTTTTCAGACCTGCATTCAGATGGGAACAGCAATATTGTTTTAAAGTTATTGATTCAAAAGATGGCAAGGGAGAAATTCTGGGTTGTTATGCTGAAAGCACCTGAAATGAGAAACCTGTCACAAGGAAAAGGATTATCTTGTGCTTAAGAGGGATTGGAGCCTGAGAGAGTCACACACCAGATGCGCAAAAACTGTAACCAGAGACATTGCCTACAACTATGCCATTAGAGGTGTCACTGCAGAATGAGGATCTGTCTTAATCCTGGAAGCTTTGAAGAAGTAGAAATACACAGACCCAGGTGTACAATCAAGAGTCTTTAAAGCATCTGTTGACTAATTTGTGCAATTTAAGTTGTCTTACATGTCAGAATATGTACCCAGCCTTGTACTTCTAAGTATGGCACTGAACATATCATGTGCTTGATGTTGCATAGTGGGTCTCAAAATCACTTGGATAACACAAAGTCAAAACAGTCAGCTTGGTTTAAGAAGCCTCAAGAAAGCAGCCCTCAGAGGTACTGGGACTTAATTATATGCTCTTACAACATATCAGAGGGATAATGTGCTCCTTCAAGGGAGAGCAGATGGTGGGCTCCTTTCTTTTTTTGGAGTGGACACCTGGGATCGCCACAACATGTGTGGGCTGCCACCCACACCTTCTTCCAGGCAATCTTACCTCTGGACTTGGCAATTATATTGCCTTTTACATCCCCCCCGAGGACTCTGTTAGTACTTTTATTGTATTAGATGCTATTCATATATGCGGAGAAAGGACAAAGATAACACAATACCTAAGGCCCCATAAAGACATATAGCCACAATACTGCGCTGCCACAGTTCAATGCACTAAGCTCTTAAAAAGGATGGCAAAGAGCTCATTAGAGGGCAGGACTCAGCTCTGTGCCTTGAAATACATCAAAAAGCTATATGTTTATTAGTTTGGAATAAGAGTTGCTTTAAAATAGACAAACTATCAGTGTCAGAAGATTATGTGTTCTATTTGAGCAGTAAATATCTCCAACAACATGAACCTTGTTACAAGTATTAATCAGTGGCTATATGACAAGACTTGTCACTTTGCATCAAATGCTGTAAGTTTTCACTTGCTATCAATAAATGTAATTTGTTATGAAACTGCTTTATCCTACCATGCTTAAATTAATTATATTAAAAATATTTAGAGCAAGTATGTGTCATATTTGTCACTTTATGACAAACTGACAGACTAGGAGTCCTATTACATAAAGACACTGGTTGTGATTGCATTGAAAATGATATTTTCAGGCTTCTTAAAAGCCCAAAGCATCTAGACAGCCAGAAAAGTAAAACCCAGCACCACCCCACCCCCACAAGTCTCTGTCCCTCCCCTAGATAATTTCACAAATAGGGGTGGAAGGAGTTTAAAGGGGCTTAAAGTGCCTGGAAAGAAAAGATATGAGGAAGAACCAACTAGGATTGTAGTTGCTTGGGCAACTGGTAAGTAGCTGCCCAAGTGCCCACCTAGCCCAACCTCAATGTGCAAGGCCCAACAGGATTGCTCTGCTGCCCAAGAGTCATTCATACATCAAGGTTCAAACTACCCCAAGCACCTCTGGTATAATCACCATCACTTTTTCATGCTGGAGTAACTGCCCATTACACTAAAGATCAATTTCTTAGGCTTCAGCTATAGAAATTTTGGCACAGCAACCTGTCTGGGTTCAGAAGAGATCAGACTACACTGAAATCACACAGTGGGCTACAGACACTAAGGAAAACTCCCCTCTCCCCCCCAAATTGTTCGCACTAACTCCATCTTAAATACCATGCTAAGATTTCCTGCACTCCTGCACACCAACTTTTATTCACACACTTCAGAACGAATCAGCGGCAAGTGCAGGAGATGGCACAAACATGTCCTTTGGTGTAGTTATGCAACAGAGACATTTCACAATTAATTATTCTAAAAAGATAAACTTCCAAAAACTGCCTAGAGAAAGCCAGCATCCAAAACAACATTCAAATACTGAATCTGGGAAAATGCCCAGAAAGTTGAGAGCACATATACATTAATCATTTTTTGTTGTTGCTTTGAAGCTTATGCTTTGGTATCTGAAACAAGAGTAAAAGTTCACTGTATGAAGCAGAAAAGCATATAGATACAAGCCAAATGAAACCAACCTCAGTGTTTGCAAACCTGTGTTCTTACTTTACAATGGAAAACTAGATGCATCCATGCTATTCGGATCTGTTCTTTTCCTACTTGCTGGGTAAAAAATTAGGTTACAAATGCCCACTTCTGGCACAGCAGAAGAAACAGTCACACAGTTCCGGTTTAGATAGCAATTATTATACTCTAGAAGTAGCTTAGGCTTCCAAAAGAGGATAAGTTTAAAGAGACTACCTGGTATCTAAAAGTATTTTGAGGGGATCTGGGTTTCTGGAGATGGATGTTCAGTATTTTCCATAAATTAGCTCCATTTAGCAGGTCTTAAGTAAATATTGCAAAACCAAGGTACTTTTCTATATCACTATTGTAAATTGAAAGAGGTTCTACTAAACATACGTGTCCAAGTAGAAGTTTACTGTAAGTTTACCCCATCTTAATAGATATAGAGGATTTTAGCCAAAATGTTGCTTTTGCTCTTACGGTAGCCTTTCTCAGGCATATTATCAGGGCAAACTTCCCTTTCCATCAGAGTCATAATTGCTCACTAGTAGATATACTAAAAGTATGCTCCCAGGAAGGATTACCGAGTAAGCATTTACTATTAATGTTGCTGATAAAACATGGCTAAATTATTTTATAGCAGAAGAAACACCTGGGGGCAGGGGGAGAAAACTGCTTTTTAAGTCTCCTGTGGCACATTAATTTGGCTTATTTAAGTCAAGTGTAGTGCTGAGTGGTGATAGAAAGGGAATTTTGATGAAGCACTCGAGATCTATTTACAGTCCTCTCTTGCACTGGGGACAACAGAATTACTCACAGAAAAGGAACTGTCAAGAGCATGAGTAGCAGCAGTGTAAGACCCAGAATATTTTATAAATAAAAAATAAATACATCATACAGCTTGGTAAATATTAATGGCCTTTTTCCATACTTCCCATCCATATTATCTCATTCTAAACAGATGAACATTGTCTTTTGGTGTCTATAGAGTCTGGACACAAGTATCTTAATTCCTTCATGCAGCAATTTTGTTCACATTTAAACAGTTAATGTTCCCTCTTACATCCCTTTAGGAAGTTCAGCACTGACATCAGAGGTTCCCTGACGGTAATGTGCAGTTCATGCCTTATGCCTTCCTCTGTACATCGTACACATACACACCACCTTATCACCAGCTCCGTACAAAGTAGCTCAACCTGAATATATCCAGTTTTCATTGAGCTTATCCCTATCAAGAGGCGATTGGAGCCAGATTCTCATTCTGGATAGGAAGCTAGTAGGTGAACTTATTTAAGTCCTATTCAGCATAAGTAAAGACATCAGGATCAGGCCTCGCATATTTAAAAAGACTATGATTTAAAGATACATTTTCACCATGAAAAATGGATTAATTTGAAAGACAGGGAAAAAAAGTGTAAATAGGCTTATTTTGGCTAGAACAAAAGCAGTCACAATAGTAAGGCCCAAGTTTTACCTGCACCATTAGCTAAGGAGGAGCAGTGGTTAGAGAAGGAGCAACAGCTCATCCAAAGCAAACTGTACGGTGCAGCACCCCTCTGTGATAACACTCTGCTATCTCAAGGAGTCCTGACAGAGGAGCAAGGGACAGAGAGGATACACAGCAAGAGTGCCATCAAACTAAAGCCTTTCAAGAGTTACTGCAATGCCCTCGGAGGCGTGCAGGGAAATAGCTCTCATCTCCATCATGTAAACTTGCATGAAATAGAGCAGCCCATGCTCCCTTTGTGCTGGCTGCTGCCAGCAATGAAGGGATCTGATAGCCAGTGACAAAGCGTTCAAAACTTAGTAAGGTTCCCCCAGGAAGGTGCTCTTATTATTGACAAGGTGTTCAAACCAAAGAAAGCCAATGCATTTGCCTACCTTTCTCATACTGTTGGATGCTTTAAATATCATTATAACTCATCAGTGTCCTTCCAAGAAACAATAACGCTGAGCCTTGGGAGATTATTTAGAGAATATATAAACTGATTTAATGGCATTTTAGGAAAAGAACAGCAGACACAATTAACATCAACCTAAATCTTTGCTTACTAAAACCTAAAGACCTGTATGATTTCAACTTTCAATGATAAACACTGAAAAACTTTCAGAATTGATTTTCCAAAACTGAAAGCTGTAATTCTCTAGTATACAGTGATGGACAGTTTAGAAATTCTATAGAAAGCTTCATATAAGTCTATTCAATTATAGAAAGCTTTTTCCAAAGAGAAAAAACTCTTTGCAGAGTGGACTATTATCTACTGCACTTACCCTTCTCAGATTGTATCTTATCAATTTGTTATATACCTTACAGGTAGAGAGAGATAGTGAGATCTTCATGGCAAAAAAAAAAAAAATATTCTCATCTATTTGAGAACCTAATTCCTGCAGGTTTATATAGCCTGAAAATTGCTACAAGCTTACACTGAAATTAAGGGTTTTCTTATGTGAGAGCTGTTAGACAGCTGTGAGATTAGGGCCTGATGTAGTTTACCACTCCGTTACAAAATCTGTTGTCCTATACTCAAAGTCCCACAGGAACTTCTGTTTAGCTACAACATGTAGCTGAACAGTATGGAACACCAACGTCCTTAGCATGAGGTGAGGAAGCGTTATCCCTGCATGCCTCGGGTCCCTTCTCTTTGCGTTTGGTGCATGACGCAAAGAACTCAAGCTTGATCACCACTGCCATGCACTGGTATTGCTCCATTAGAAAGCAGTATTGCTAGCGTGCTGGATAGTCTACAGCAAAGAAAATCTGCCATGGTAAAGTGTTAATAGAAGCTATTCCATCGAATGGCACAGATTTGGTTACACCCATGTGACTATTAACCATCCCTCCATCAGACTACCGGGAGGAGCGCTTGAGTGCTTCACTGCCTTCCTGCAGTCCAACAGGAATGCGTGAAGTTGCCACCCAAAGCAAGGGGCTGTGGGGCCAGGAGTGGGCAGGGAGGGATGCTGGAAGAGAAAGTAGCAAGGAGAGAAGTAGTTGAGCAAATAGTTTAGAGAGCGCGCTGAGCGCCCGAGCTCTGCCTCAGAGCTTTCCGTGCCCAGGGAGCGCTGGCAACGTGTTTGTTTCTGTCGCATTCAAGGAAGCTGACTTTGCATAAATTCTTTCCAACTAGAGATGGGTTGCACTAATACGTGCGACTGCCTATATTCTCCGTTCCCCTCGCAATGCAGGCAAACCTACAAGGCTACAAAGAGTGACTAATTGTTTGGGCCAAAGGGGCAAGGATATAAATGAGCTATTTCTCATTATGCTGTTAGAAAATATTGATTACACAGACACAGATGGCAAACACTAGTCATGCTGGTATTCTCAAATCTCTACACTGAACCTATCTGGTATACATTCATTATTTTTACAAGTTCAAATTATGACTGTTTTCCCTATTGACAAACATGGGTTAATAACATAATAAACAGAGTGGATTTGTGTTGGTATTATTAATGAATTGGCAACAACTGTCTCTGTGCCGTTCATCTCTCAACAGCTGTTTATATTTTATTTTAAATCTGTAAAAACATTGCTTTGTAATCCCTTGGTCTGCACAATAATTTCCTTTTGTTCCGAGCCGTTAAAGGTGTCTTTGAACTACTCAGGGGAAAGAAAAAAAAAAAAAAAAAAAAAGAGAAAAAAAGACTACTCATCTGTTCCTTCAAGACAAGACCACTTTAATCATAAAAAATGAACATCAAAAAATGAACACTGAAATCAAAGCAAAAAAACAAAGGTGGATGAACTCTGTACTGCAATAGGATAAAAGTCAGGATGTCTGTGGAAAACTATCAGTCAATATTGCTTTAAATTGCTCTTGATCTGTGCAAAGCAACAGACCAAGTCAGCTGTGCCTAATCTTTCTTCAGAGTTATCTTGTGCATTTATTCGTGGCTCTCTGGCTCGCTAGGAATTCTGCTCACTGTTTGTCACAGCCAGGAACAAGACTGTTAAGCTCACCCCTTGTTGATAAGTAGGCGTTGTTACTTATGGATATCCTGTTGTGTTGGCCTCCTGGAGTCCTGAATTTTCTTATTGTTCAAGCCACAGTGATTGCAGGGCAGCGCTCTTTACGAAATACAATGTCTAATTGAAAATTTGTCAATATGGGTTCCAAAAATAGCTGAGGCATGAGCAAGTACAAATAACCTTCCCTCGATTTGCTTCTCTATAACAACTGTGTAACCGGAAAGAAGAAAAAATCTTTAAAAACGGGAATGAGAAGGCAGTGCCTCAGCTTTCGAGTCATTGTATCGCTGAAGAGATTAGAGACAGTGCCCACCTTTGAAACAACGTGCATAAGCAAACGATGTGTTCATTACACCGCTGGACAAGCAAATAAAACATGCCCAATGAAGAAAGTGTTGTCAGGAAAAAGAATGACATCAGAAGACCTCCGGGCTAGCCAGTTCAAATCAGAGTAGCTCAAACAAAGCAAAAGAAACAAACAAGGTTTACAGCAGCATTACCCCATTTCCTAAAGTTACAAAATGCCATAAACTTGCGTTCTGGGGAGAACATGTGGCCTTGGGGGAGCTGCATAAAGGTGATTATTAAAACACCCACTTAGATTATAGCATATTAATGCATATATTTGATTCGAACATACCTTTTGGGATTTAATGGCCACTTCTATTTATTTGTCCAAACAGGCGAGTAATATTGTACAAACCTCACACTATTTTGCACTCAGAGAATTCAATGAATACCAAATTTACCAAATTATACTGTTTAAATAATAAATTTTTTTTTAAAAAAAAGCAAACGGGCCCCTTTTATAGCTCGATATCCTCTTTATTACCCTGCTCTGTGAAGTATATGACATTCAAGAGAAGGCAGGGGAGAGACAGACAGATAGAGCAGTCTAAAAGGGACAAAAGAAAACCTAGAAGCATTGTTGAGGGAGAAAGGGAAAGAAATATGAGAGGCTCTGATCTAAACAAAAACAGAGAAAAATACTTGGAAGGATTTTCAGAAAAGAAGTATGTTTAATTGCCTACAGTCCCTGGAGAGGTAATGTATGTGCCAACAAGTTATGGAGGTTTTATGTGCCTATTAGTCTGCTATTCAATTAAAAAATGTGTACTTACCATGGCAACCTCCATGTCTCATGATACACATGCTAATTCTAAGATATCTCTATAGAGCACCTTCTTAAAGAAACACACCGTACCACCAGCCACAGCCTACATTCCCACAGTCACTAAGACAAAGTAAAAGGAATAGCTCATACAAAAATCAGGAACAATAGGCTTGGGAGCAGGACAGGTAACCTTACTGTACTGTTAGCAACCCCGTACAGAACCCAGCAGCATAATGCATGTGCGCAGTGCATTGCTGCACCTTGGGGCCACTCACCAAACGACTTTGCCAGCATTTCCCCTGCATTTCCCTTCTTGGCCACCGAGATAATACTCTACGCTTTGAAACAATGCTGCCTTTCCTGTGGGATCTCTTTGGGACTGGCTCACTAATTCCTCAGGCCCTGCTTCCACTGAAGCTGTGTAAGCTTTCAAGTGTACTGTCCTTTATTTAAAGCCTGCCAGGACATACACCTTCCCTTTGTTTCAGCCTTCGCTGCCTGGGAATTCCCTTTCTCACCAGCCCACGTCAGACTCGCTGTTCTCAGCGGGTGTTGTCCTTCCTTATTTGAGCTTCCCATAACAACAGCTATGGGCAAGGCTGATTTTCCACTCACTGGCTTACTCCTTTCCAGATAAGGAATATCCGCTGCCAAACTTCTTGGTCAGACGCATGTAATTAACAGATCAAAGCATTTGTCACATACGCCACCTGAGGAATGAATCTCTTTCAAAAATATATACCACCCCATCCATAATTGTTAAGGAGAATTAAATATAATCCTTCTGAAAGTAAAGACAAGAAAGCATTAAAATGATAACCTACATTTCCAATGTCTTTCTTGTCATTAATTGCTTCTCATTACTATCTTCCTCCCCTTCAATAGCTACTGAAAGCATATCAGATTGCTCTTCCTGTGGATGTGGAACAAGATAGTCCTCTTTGCTTGCCTGCAGCTCATTTAGGGCTAGCGCTAAAGCACCCAGAATACGAAAAAAGGAAAATATCACCTTGTGTAAAGTTCTGGATTTACTGAATTAAATCCAGTTTAATCTGGATTAAACTTCAATCACATTTCAAAGACATTTTGCTTCTTTCCTTGCTTTCCCTAATGACAAGGAAACCAGTCTTATATTAGTCACTATCTTTAAACACTCAATATTGACACTAAGGTGTTGGAGGTCCCATACTGTTTTCTGCTTGTAAGCACTTCAGAGGCACATACTATGAGAAAGCAGGTATTAAGTCACCAGATCAAATCCTTTGTAGTCATAAACAATGTCACAGAAGTCTTTTTTTTCTTAAAGATTCACAGCATGCCAGGTCCTGTTCTTAATGGTAGGAAAATGCTTGTCAGGTTTAAGGAAGCACACACCAGCACTGACCTGCGTACCTTAGGCACTATAACCGAGGAATGTGTGGCTGCATTTGATATTCTGACCTGACACCAACAGAGCATGATGAAATGGCAGCAAACTACAATTTCAAATTTAGCCCCTTCACCTAGACTTTGTTTTCAATAGCTGTGAGAAGGTGTAAAGTTTTACTCACATTTCCGTGGCAGAGAAGCATCAGGCTGTAGTTCCTCATGACTGTAGCAACAAAAGAACACCCAACTCACAAGGCTTATCCAAAGCTTGATAGAGGAGCAACAACCCCACTTAAATCTTCTCTGTTCTGAAAGCTTCCCAAAATTGGAACAAACAGCAAGCTGTCTTGCTTCTCTGGTAGGTAATGAGCCTCACTGGCCACCTGACAGCTTACTACCAGCATATTAGCATCAGCTGTAGGGGTCCAGCACTCACACTGGGGTGAAGAGACTCTCACCTGGCAGTAAAAAGTTTTCTTTTCTTTTCTTTCCTTTTCTCCCTCCCCACCCCTCGTGCTCTTTTCCTCCACAGCAGATTAGACTGCATAAAATATGGAATGAATATAGGAAGTCTGAGTTGAATTTAAGAAAAGTGCTTGTCGATCGCTTCCTACAAGATTTACCTCTCCTCAGTATTTGTACTGATGCTGTAAGGGTATCTTCAGAGGAAAGAAAAACATTTTCCTGAGAGATGAGAAATACACAATTCGGTACATAATGCAAACTGTGCATTAGGAGCTGTAATCTGTGTCAAACTACGGAAAGTTTTGAAGGTGTTTGGTATGATTGTGCTGCACTAAAGGTATGTTGCAACTCTTCCCACTCAAGGGAGGAACAGATCTGAGCTGCTTTTTCACATGATGGATGTGAGTGATTTTCATGAGCAAGCTATATTGTCCTTTTTGTATTACATCTTGACAATCCTGGGAGGGGAAAGTAGCTAAAAGCATCAATTTTTATACAAATTCTTTATGGTCTTTAAATTGGGCGCTGCCACTTTAATAAGCCACACCTGGTTAAGATTCGTGTTCTGCTGAATTCCTCCCGCTGTAATGAGCCCTGAACATCAGGCTGAGGCTGTGATCAAGACAATACAATTAATCACCAGACCGTGCACAATTTCAGTAACATGAAAATTGCATGCAGTTAGATTTTCTAAGTAAAACTAATATTTCATGCAGTGGAAAGGGTGAAGTTTCAGTGCATAACAAAAAAGAATTTCGGAGGTTTAAAAAAACCTGGCAGTCAGCAGGGCCACGTGAAGGTGAATGCATAAATCAAATAACTATACCATCTGTTATAGAAAACTTAACGGGAATTAAGTGGCCCATATTTTCTAAAAATATCTTTCTTCACAGTGTGCAGAAGCACTGAATATCTAAGGAGGAATACTGGAATTGGACTTTAATTAGGAAACTTTTGAGTTTTGAATACAACATGAGCTTAGTCAAACTATCAGCAAGATAAGCTTATTAGGAGAGAAATAGGAATGAATATTTGCATGGGAAAAATAGGTCCTTTTGGTGGGAGGAAGAAGGGGGATTAAAAACATGTAGTGGCCCCATTTTCAGTATTTTTTCAGCTGCAGCTTGAGGCCTCACAGAGAGACACAAACAGTGACAGGCAGTCCAAGGCCAGCTTCTGGGAGACTTTCTGTTCTGGGGTGATCTAAAATACGGTGGTCACTTCAGTGACTTGAAAATTCACAAGCAAAAAAAAAAGGTTTTCTGCATATTTGAAAGTATATTTCCATGCAGCAGTGGTTTCTGTGCAGAATCGCCAGAAATCCCATTCAAAGTGCAGGGACAAAATGCAGTTGTCACCTCTTTCTAGGCTCACCTCCAATGGCAGCTGGTGGGAAGGTACAACTTCTGGAGAGCACTGGTAGCTCCTTTCTTCCCTTTCCCCATTAAAAAGAAAAGCATGGTAATTTGTTTTCTCCACCATTGGGTTACAAAATCTTCAGGGATTTTTTTTTTCTTTTTCCCCAAGAGTTTACACATCTCTAATCGAGGTATCTAAAAGTCCTGTCTGCACACAAACAATAAAGAGAAAAACAACGGGCAAAACTGAAAACTCTATATAGATAGGAGTGGAATAACAGACTTCCTTAGAGAGGAATTATATATACTGGTCCAAGAGTTAGTATAAAAACCTAAACAGAATAGATTAAATGAGATGGTATAACTGAACGTTTTAGGGAAATGGTTTTCAGACTAAGCAATCAAGAAGAAGGGAGGGAGAAAGGAAAAGAAGGAAAGGAGGGACACAGAAAAAGGCAAAGTAAGTGACACACAGAAAGCCAATAAACAAAATGCATTTTTAAAAAGAAGCAAAAAGGCTGATTTTGAGGGAATAACAAATTGAGTTTAAAAATTAAAAAAAAAAAAAAATAAAAGTTTCCTATTTCTGGTTCTGCTCTTGGCCTGCTCCAGCCTTCAATTTCTTCTGCTCCCCTGCCTCAATCTTACCTTCTCCACCGATATTCTAAATTCTTTTGGGAAAGATCTCCTGTTATATATTTTTACAATGTCTAACAAAATAGAGCCTTGCTCTCAGCTTGTGCCTCTTAATATTACTGGAGCACAAACAGAAAAGAGCAGTAACAGTAATAGTTGGGAAAGCTGCTCAGTAATTTTTCACCTTAGCATTTTTAACAGCAAATGGCAGTTCGGTGACACTGACACAGCTCAACTAGGACAATGATATTCAATTTTTCTATCAGGAAAACTGGAAGAAAATACCATGTTTCACCTCAGTTCATCCAAAAGAAAGATGCTTGCTACCTGAACTGATCCAAAACATTTCAGAAACTGAATTTCATAAACTGCACGTGGATTCATGGGAATTCATATTTTAAACAGCATCATCCATTGGCCACCCAGTGGCTGGGGCTTATTGCAAGTTGAAGTCCAGCTAAAGACTCTGTTAAACACCAAAGCAGCAACTACTATAGGGACACACAATTTAAGATTGAGCTGACTTGAACCAAATAAAATTATATATTTAAGTGGAAAACCTGAAACAAAATCCCAACTTGTAAAAATCTATGAAAAAAAAAAAAAAGTTCAACATTTAATCCTTTAAGATAACACCCCAAAAGGTGAGTATTTGGGATTTTTCACAGAGCAATGAATTTTTGCTCATTGCCATTACTGAGGAACAGCTACTAGATATTAGCAATAACCTCACTGTGTGGTTCCCAGACTGATGTTGACAGAGAGTGACCACCTACAATGGGAGGGAAGGAAGGAAAGAAGTAATTCTTCAGAAGTTAGAAAATCCAGGTTGCCATGGAAAGCAATAGATAAGTTAAGCAGTCTTGGATATGGTTCAATGGTGTAAAGAGTAATCAAAGGATATTTTGAATATACATACTTTAGAAATCACTAAAAAATGGGGGGATTTGTGTGTGTTTCTGGAAATGGGAATTAGCAGGAACAGAGATGTGCTGTAATTAAAATGGCTCCCATTACATAAAGCACATGTGTGGGCAGGGAAAAAAGGAATTTCATTGCTCTTTTGTGTGCATGGAGAAAGACTACTCTCTTGCAAAATCTGATACAACGCATAGAAATATATATTTTAAACTGTCCTGGTTTCAGCTGGGACAGAGTTAATTTTCTACCTAGTAGCTGGCATAGCACTGTGTTTTGGATTTAGTACGAGAAGAATGTTGATAACACACTGGTGGTTTAGTTGTTGCTAAGTAGTGTCTAGACTAGTCAAGGACTTTGCAGCTTCCCCTGCTCTGCCAGGGGCACAAGGAGCTGGGAGGGGGCACAGCTGGGACAGCTGACCCCAACTGGCCAAAGGGCTATTCCAGACCATAGGGTGTCATGCTCAGTATACAAACAGGGGGGAGTTGGCTGGGGGGCAGGGATCGCTGCTCGGGGACAGGCTGGGTATCAGTCAGTGGGTGGTGAGACATTGCATTGTGCATCACTTGTTTTGTATATTCTGTATATTCTATTATTATTATTATTACTCTTTTCCTCTACTGTTTTATTAAACTGTCTTTTTCTCAACCCATGGTTTTTACCTTTTTTCCCTGATTCTGTCTCCCATCCCACTGAGGGGGGGTGGGGAGTAAGCGAGCGGCTGTGTGGTGTTCAGCTGCCCGCCAGGTTAAACCACAACAAAAACGTAATAAAAGAGAATGAACATATATCGAAGAGTAATCACAAGAATAAATTTTTATTTGTGGGTTTTTTGGAAGTCCTTGGTCTTCTTGCAGCAACTGTTTCTGGTCTAATGCCTTAGTCTGTGTTTGTTAATGCACATTAAGTGCTCCAAATGTATTAATTATTAATAAATAATTAACTAATTTTGATTAAATCTGATTTGGGTAATGTATTTCCCAAGTTGCCAATGGCTGGAAGTTCAACAGAGATAACACAGGCATTAACACTAGAGTTCATATATACTGGGGTGTGTGCTGGTGATCAGAGAAATGCATGCTAGCCCTGAAAAAATAAGTTCAGGTTCAGGAGCTGCCTTGCTGAGAAATGTATCCCTAGCACTCAGCATCTCAGCCATCCACGAGGACCAAGCAGGAAGCTGCTCACCTCACCTGAAAAGCCTCCAGTTGTTAAGGCAGGGTGAAAATGTGCCTCCTCAGACCAGGGACCAGAAGCACCTTTAGCTTTCCCCTCACTCTGAACTACGTTATTAAGAGGCTGTTAGAGCCCCTGACGGGGTGGTATCCCGGGCCGATGGGGTCACTCCGGCACAGGCATGGCGGTAGGGCTGCTGTGAGTCAGCCGCCGCGCAGCCAGGACATTAGCACTCCTCGCACATACTTGCTGGGTCCTTCAGCCATCCTCAGCGCAGACATAATGTCTGGCTCCTTGGAAGGGGATGTTGCCAAGGGCTACACTCAGGGAGTAAAACTAAACAGGCTTTCAAGCCTAAACCAAGAGCAGAATGTATTGGTGAGGATACAGCAATACTGCCGGCTCTAAGGCGCGTGCGCACACGCGCACACACACATGTACACACACAGTTTATTTAAAGGTTTTATTGTTAGCATTATAATTAGGCCCCCAAATATACTGTGTGTATATATCAAATTAAGCTCCAGTAACCAGGGATTTTCTAGCAATATATACTATGGTTGAATTCCTGTAATTCTCATATCAAAATCTTTTACCATAACAATCTGTATTTAAATAAATAGCCTGTTACATTGCTCATGCTCGCTGACTGTTATTGCTACTTCTTTCCAAGAGAGAGCAGTAGTGAATTGTACTATCATTATGCTGGATAGTTTTACTCAAACACACTCAATTTACATTTTCGACTCTATAACCTTTCAACCTATTGACCATGAAAAATGCTCCAACATAACGTGACACATATAAATGTTTAAAGTCCAAAGGGTAATTATCTATATTCATAGTTAAAACTGTGCCTTGATTTCACAATAGAAACCATATGTTCACTCAAAACACTTTCAATAGGCTAAATAACACCCAGATTAACCCTGAGTTAGTTTACTGGTTAAAATAATAGCAGCATCTTCTTCTAATTCAGTAGTTCATTTATCATTTTTGATCAAGGCACTGAATGTGAACTTGCAATATTTGAAAGCTTAACTTGAAAAATAAACTGCATGCAAGAATGATAGAAATTCTACCGATTCTTAAATTTTATCTTTAATGTCGTGTAATGTGCCTGATAACAGCTCAAAATATGTTATTTAGCTTGAAGTAGAATTCTGTCTTGGCTTGCATTTAATAGACTAATTCTCTCTCCCAGAAGAAAAGGGCAGTGACTTTCCGACTTTTTTTTTGTCCACAGAACAGTGCTTAACAGATTGCCATTTAGAACAAATCTTGACCACTTTCTTTTATGAAAAATGCCTTTGGCCCAAATCACTCCCAGGAAGTATGAAAAATGTAGAGCACGAGCACTGTAACAGTCCTGTAAGGCCTCTGCAGCAGCAGTTAGAAAAGTATAGCAGTGAAAGCTATACTAAATGGGACCTCATTTAGGTTTTGGAATAAGCAAACTATTTAGATACACATTTCGTTATCTTGTTTCTAGTAAGATAGAAAGAGATTATTTTGAACCTTTGGAATCACTGCAGCAGAAAATTACAAACAGAAGACAAAATTGTATATTACAGGAGTAATGATAAGTCAAAGGAAAGAGACATACTTAAAAAACCCCCAGCAAACAGGCAAATGACTTTTCAGTGAGTGCCAACTCTCTGCACATTAAACTGGTTAAAAGCTCCTTCTCTCCCTGCTTGTCATGTCATTGTTCCCTGTCAAGCAGCAGAGAACACCTCCAGCTAGTACATGATATACAGGATGCTTCATCAAAAAAGGTGTTCTCTGTCTTTGAATTTGAATTGACATTTTCCCTATGTATATTATAAAAGCCCCGTGGAAATGGCAATGGACTGTGGAGCAAAAGAAGGCAGGAATTTTGCAGAAGGTTCACTGGAATGCCGGTCTCATTTCAAAATGACACTATTGCATGTTGAAATGATTGTCTTGAAAATACGCAGGTACAACTATGAAAGCAAAACAAAAAAAGTAATCCTTTGTCTGGTCTTCAGCTGAGCTTCAGCTGTATATGGTAAAATCGAGCTCTTGTGCATACAAGATGCTTTTTTCCACCTCTCCTGCCTTGGAATAGAAAAATGATTCTCCTGCAGGGAGAGGCTGAGGCCACGTGTTTGGTTTATTAGAATACGAGTGTTGTCCCTCATAAATTTGGAATCTTCCCTTGAACTGCTGGCATTCTAAAATGTTGTAATTTTACATCCATCATTGCATGATATGCCCTAAACAAGTCAGTGGAACCATTCACCCTTAGAAAAGCTGGCACTCAACCAATTTATTCACTCTGCAAGAGTCTTTATACAGTTCTCTTGTACACCTTTGCCATCATTTATGCATCATTTACCATAAAGATAGGAACTGCTAATAAATCCGTTATACTGAATGCTGTAAGTAAATCGGCAAGGTCTTTCATATTTAATATCTCAATGACTCTGTAGCCTTCATTTTGTCATATTGTAGATTATTTCTGGAGACATTTTACTTGAGTCCCAGTGTTATTTATCAGCAATCCTTCTACACATCATCATGTAAACCAACACACTGAGCATCTGTGTTTCTATGAGAACTGTTTTGCAAGATTAGTCCAAGATAATATGGGTACAGTATGACTTTCCTGGCTATGTGTAATTACAATTTGGATTGGATGAACTTGGCTTGAAGAGGACTAAGAATTTGTCAGGCGTGCTTGCTGTGTTTGCAGACCACAATATTTTTAAAATTCAAGTTGAAGGAGTGTTTCTTTCTGCTCCATCTGCAGTGAAATTATAGGAGGGGTTCCCAAATGAAAGAGCTCGATTAATGGTGCTACTGGAAGAGCCTGGGGTAGAGGAATGCAAGAGCAAGGGAGTAGGTGTCTCCATAATATATACTAATAAATACATGGATACCTGTCTCTTCCCATGTCACATGGTTATAGTCCTGTTATGGCCTCGGGGAGGAGGATGAGCTGGAGATAGAAAGCATGTCCCCTTCGGTGTCTGCGGTGGCTTTTCTCGAGGCTGGGAGCTGCTGCCGTTTTGTTTCGACATCGTTCCTGTAACAGTGGCATCTGATCACGCTGAGCTGAGGAACCTCCTCATTTGTAAAAGTGGAAGAGCATTTTGTGTGCTTTTCATTACATTTTAAACTGAGACAAAAGGTGGATAACAAAGCCAGGTGAAGAGTTCATTAAATTTACCTCTCAGTAAGTCAACCAGTAAAGAAGTGGTGATACATTGTTAATGTTAATCAAGCTAAATCATGTTCTGCAGATTAACAGATTCCTGACTGCTAATGCCTAAAGATGTAAGAAAAGAGAGGCTGATAGAAAACAAGGCAAGCAGCAGTTCCTATTGTTAAAATGCTGGAACCAAATTTGTTTACAGACATAAAGACAGCAGACGAAAAAGCTTTCATCGTCATCATCATGTAAATGATGGAATCGTGATTTCTTATTGAATGCTATTTAAAGGATTCTTCAGAAAGATTCTGTTTCTAGGAACTGCCTACTTTCCTTCATGATTTTGCTCTTTTTTTCACAGTGGCATTCTCCTGATCCTCTATTTGATCCTGAATTTAGCACAGTGAGATACCTAGCAATTCTAACTTACATTGAGCACTTCAGCAAGTTTTATCACTTACAGTCATCTCTTAACTGTTCCTGCCTGGATAAGAGGTTTATTTATTATTTGGTTTATTTTTTTTAGTAGGCTTACTCTCAGAAATATGTGTATGTGCCTCTGGATACCTAAACTGAGCCATGACTTCCAGCACAAAGACTTCAGTGCTTAATCTGAGTAGAAGATAATTGCTAGGCTTTCTGCAATATTCTTGTAGAAAAACTTCCTCCTTTCTTCCAGTAGCTTTTCAGCAAATATTTATCAATGGTACAAAACTTGTTTGTAGAGTCTCTTAATATCAGAGGACAACAACATTAAGGAGGGCTGACTCAGCTGTGTTCAAATCTGTGAAACGTGCTCTTCTCTGCTCTTTTGGAGGAGTCAATTAATACGAAGCCCTCTTTGTTAATTGTTCGCATTTATCTTTACTGTCTTCCATTCTTTTTCATTTTTATTATTGTTAAGGGCATATTTTTAAATAATAGTTCATCATCTTTATAATTCTGAATTGTTATTAATGTAATCTTCCTTTTCTATTGAAAGGACTTTCTTTCTCATTAGGAATTTTAGGAAGACTTTAAATCTTTTTTTGTTCTCACAGCCCCTAAACATTTCTTTTTTATTCTTTTCTTTTACAACTTTTATCCTACAGTGATAGAGGGTGCTCTGTTGGCTATAAAGTAATCTAATTTGGTTATCTTCTAATTTCAGTAGAATTTTGTATTTATTTTACCAAACTTCAGGCTCTTTTCTTGTGAAGCAACTTTGTCTGCTTCTTCGTTTAAGAGCGGTAGAAAAGAGGAAGATTTTAATATCCTTCCTCAGTCATCTTCTGTGCATTTTATTAATAAGAAATGAAATTCTGGACCCCCTGTAGTCAATGACAACATTGATATTGACTTTGAAATGGCCAAGAACTTAACTTAGATGTCTTAATATAAGTTTGCTCATTTGTATCTGCACTCTGCAATGGATCCATCATTTGCCATACTAAATTTAAACAGCTGGCCCTTGGCTCCAGGATATTCCTTTATTTTCATATCCTCAGACAACTCCATCCTCTCAGTAAGAATTAGATTTAGGGCAGTTTTGCCTTTTTTTTTGCAAATGATGGAATTCTCTCTTTGACACAGCATGCTTGGATATATCTGTTTCCCAACAGATTTATGAGCAGCTAAAATCCCCCATGAAGAAAGTAACTTCTAGCCAAGAATTTTCTGTACCCTGCTGTCCTTATGTTTGAGTGGTTTGTAGCTGATACCCGCTATTTTTCAGTTTTGCTTTCTAATTCCCTGTATCACTGTTACTAATTACTTTGAGCAACCTTGCAGCAAAAGATGCGTGTGCATTGATTAGCCATGTTGCTATAAACAGCACCACCTTACTGGCTTTAGCAGCTTTGCGGAACATACTGTCAAGATTTTTAATGAATGTGCAGGAACTTGTTTTGAAGACTTGAGCTGTGCTACATTGCTGTGATTTACCATGTTGCCTTTGTGATTGTTACCTATTATTATTGGCAATTTGGGGAATGAACTAGTGCACACAGATGATCAAAATAGCTGAATTAAATAAAAAGGTAGAATGACTTTCCCAAGAAGCACTTCTACAGATGCAGTAATGATGAGACATTCACCCAGATTTGGATGGCTTCAATTCCACATAAGTTCTTTAATCTCATGTTTCCACTGGCCAGGTGTCCCTGAAGGCCTCCAAGCAGCTAGCAGGAAAGACAGGCACAGGAATCTAGGTTAGCTAAATTTGGACTGCTGTGCATGTCCATGTGGCAGATCACAGCTCTGTTCACACAAGTAGAACAGCCAATATATACACTTCCATAGATTCATTCCACTGATAGACAGTGTCACCTAAGGCAAAAATTAAACATCGGTGCATGTAGACTCAAAATCTCAAATTCCCTCTCTACAAATGGTAAACAGTGCTGATTTGACATTTATCATAGCTAAAAAGTTCAATAGAAAGGAGAAAAAATTCAGTTTTGCTAAAGGTCTGACAGGATTAATTTGAATCCCTTTAAATCCCACATGTGTCCTTGTTTTAGTTTGTGGCTCTCCAGGAACTATCACTGTTATTACTGCAGACCATTTCTTGAACAGTCTTTTAAAATTTTTGCTGGGTGTCCACAAATGGACTTGAAAATAGTGTTCCTCAATCTCTTCTTCCTGAACCTTATGAGTAAAAACTTAGGTCTTTGGTCTTTTCTTCCAGGTGCCTCTTGAATGCTTTTCCGTGCGTGTTGTTCCTCAGACAGTAGTCCATGAAACATCTAGGACAAATAATTAAATGGAAAATTCAGTCAAATTCCTACTTAGTAAATGTTAACAATAAATTTCCATCAATAAAATAGTTGAAAAACATTTCATTTCTACAGAGCTTTGAAGAACAGACAACCATCTGACCTCATCTTTTCTTTAAATGTGTTCATTATTGCAATGGAACCTCATCTTCATAAACAGTCGTGGATGCTACAAAAGGTTTACAGTCTTCAACGTTTGGTCTTTCTTCTTTTCTGGGTAATGACTGTGATTCTTAGAAATTACATTAATAGACACGAGCACTGGAAAATGAGGCATTTACTTGCTATTTATGTGTCCTTACACAATGTAACTGGAGAACTGTACCCATCACCCATTACTGTGCTTTTTTGCCACGACACTGGCTGTAGCTTGGATGAAAATCTGCGGCTGTAATGTCTATGGTGTTGGTGCCGTTGTTGTTGGATGCTCTATGCTCAGCCAAGGTCACTGCTTAGGACCAGTCTTAGGATCTACAAGGTGGCTCGTGAGCAGATATGACCCTGGGTGCACACTTAAATGGCAGGTTGTACCAGGGACACCCGAAAGTGCTGAAAAGCTGCGGCTCCCATTAACAAGAGCACTGTGAATACCTGATCAGTCCTAGGATCCTTCTGAAAAAAGGCTCCTACTGTAGGCAGGGCCAATACGCAGAGGTTTTACACTCAAAATTTTCTGATGCACCAAACAGCCATGGCACCCACCAGTGACACCCTGGGGCAGCAGAGGGTCCCTGGGGCAGGGCCAGGCAGGGCAGCCAGGGCCCTCTGTACCCAGGCAGCAGGCAGGATGGGGGCAGCCCCAGCCCTGGGTACCTCCCTGGGGCTGGGGCTGGGGCTGGGGCCAGGGCTGGGCTGAGGCCAGGCTGGGATGCAGGCCCAGGCGTGGCAGGGAGGGCAGGCAGGGTCTGTAAGTGCGAGTGCCCTCAGGGCCCTGCAGTAACGCCATTTCCTAAGAGGCGAGAACAGCTATGGGCAGGGTAACACCATCACCTGCCTGGCACGGGGCCGCGGGGCAGAAAGCCCACCCGTGTGAGGGAGTTTCAGAGCCAGCTGCTGGCAGTAGAGAAATCCTCAGGGTCTGAACTGGGCCCCCTGCGCAGCGCTTTGGTGGCCATAGCTCCCAGGGTCCGCGGTTTCGGGCAGCCTGGCTGGGTGCCTCCCCTGCCACACCACCCAGGCACAGCCTTTCTGCCCTCCATACAGAAAGTGTTCACCACAGCTTTGGTCTCCAGGCTCTCGCGTGTGCCTTGTCCCTCTGTTACCAACAGTTCTGGGCTCAGCACCCTTTTTTTTTTTTATCCTTCCTCAGACACTGGGGAGCAGACCACCGGCTCCCTGGATGAGTATTTTCCCTGACTCTAGATGGTAGGAGGAACAACTGCTGAGAAAATTGCAGTGAATCCTGCTCAGCCCAAGAATAGCTCTTCTTTAATGCAGAGGAATCCTTGGAGAGTTTAGCTGCCAAGCTCTAGGAATTTTTCACAGAGTATATGCAAACTGAGATGTTTTTTTTTCTTTTTTTTTTTTTTTTTTTCATTTAGAGCAAGTCTACAAAGATGGATGCAGGCAGATCTTGCAGCAGAACTTTTTACCTCGAACACACCATATGGTTATACGGCACTGGACCAAACGTGGCATGTTCCCTTAGCATGTGCTTAGAGCACAGGCTGAGTAAGATTGTGGCTGTCTGCACATTTCCACATAGCCATACTCCTAGTTTCCTCAAATAAATTTTATTCCAGAAAATAAATAAATATCATCTCCTTCACACAACCTTTTATATTTTTTCTTTTTATTGCAATTCTTTGTGTCTCCAAACTGTCACACAATTGAACTTCTGTTTACACGTATGCACAGTATGAAAAAATATAATAGCCTAAAAAATTTGGATTTAATGCAAAACAGCTGACAAATTAGGGCATACTTTTCTGTCCCAGCTTTCCTGCATAATAACATTTGATTGTTTCTGGAAGACTGCAGTGGTTTTTTTTCTGAACATTTGTCTTGCAAAATATTTTTTAGTTAAGAAAAAATTGCTTCCCCGTGTCTTAGAGTTCTTCTGTATTTTCAATTTACAGTATGTCCTCTTGCTGCAATATTTGTTTTAGGGGAAAAATAGTAACCTGGATTGACTGTGTCTGCAGCATATTAGATTTTATGTATTACAATTAAATTCCCCTCTGAGCCATCTGGTTTGCAGATTGTATAGATTTTAAAATTTCAGTTTGTCCTCCCAATTTACCTAGATTAGGACCACCTTTACTAGTTTTACTCTTCAAACATTCCCTGTATCTTAACTTTCCAGTAAAAGTAATGGCTACTGGCATACGAGGTGGTTAATAATGCTGAAACCATGGTTTCAAATATTACCACATGGAAGATGCTTGCCAGGCAAAGGAGCACAGAGGTGGCCTTTCAAATCTTGCTAATTTTCCTTCAGATAGAGGACAATTCACCTGCATCTACAATATTTCCTTGCTCTTGGCCATGATTAGTATAGCTAACAATATAAACTCTGCTGTTCTGTATTTAAGTAATTGGTTTGTGTCATACTTGTGCAAACTCGATTTTGTTTTCAGGGATTCCAGTGAGCAGAGACTGGCTTTAGGTCAGATTGAAAGAAAGGATACTCTCAGCAAAAAACAACATGTTGAGTATTTACATCCAAAATATCAATGTAAAAACTTCAGCAAAATGTCTAAGCAGCACTTGAACTCCCTTATACTGTGCATTTGTCTTGCAAGTGCTTGTGATGCCTGCAGGTCTGCCTGTGCAGAGGCGCAGCAGTGCCTCGCTGCTTTTGCAGTGAGGCACCAAATTCTGACAGTCATTCCTGAAGCACGGCAGTTGGATCCAGAAGGCATGCTTTGATGCAATGCCCTAAGCGGGCACACAGTAAATTTTAGGTATTTCTTAGATGAGGTGGGTTGGAGTACAGGCCTTGGGGGCTGTAATTTTAGATGAACTTAAATCCTGGTTAGTTCCTGGGTCAATTGCTTGATCCTGCCACAATTTATTTCTTCTGAGAAATCCGAGACTAAACCATTGATAGCTTTGGATTGGGGACTGTGTAAATAGTTATTCCATACCCTAGAAGAAGGTCTTGCAAATTATGGCTCCTCTGAATCCTGTATGACAAGTTGTATTTTAGGAAAGCAGCCTAAGCAAAGGGCAATGTACATTTGGAAATGTGTTCCTCAACTCTCCAGGTAACTGTTAAGCTTTTCATGTTACTGTGCACATTTTATTAGCATACTTTTGTTCAAGTGTAGAAATACATGATTAGAACATAAACATGAATATTTTGAAATCCCCATAGAGAGGGTAGCAGACCAGCAGTGCAGAACAGCACTATCAAATAGCAGGAATACCCAGTAATGGTATTATTCCAGTAGTTGGAATTAGTGTAGAATTTTTGGAAATTGCGTTGTGTGATGGTAATTGTCAGTCTTGTAATGACAGTAAGTACAGTTTTGTGCATTATTTGTCCACATATCACAAATATGTGCACCAATATGTGTGTGTTTAACCCTCCCCAAATTATTTGGGGTTGCAGAAACTGGGATACCACACCTAGTGCTAAGAAAACCAGTCTTGTTATATCACTATGTTGAGGTTTGCTATGTTCTCTATCCATAACAGTTATTTTAGTCCTTGCCTCATCGCTCTTCCCATAAAGAAAAGGTGATCTTGTACGCCTTCCCTTATATTCTATTTTAACTCATGGTCTTGGGCAGAAGAAAAGGTTCTAATAAGAATTTTGATATCATCTTTAAGTTTTTGTCCCAAATTATCTTTGAATTGAAATAAAGCTCTCATTTACAAGCCAATTGTTCTTGTAATCATGGACAGAATTTCTTTCACACTGCATTTTTTTATCTTCTATCTATTTACCATTCCCCATGGCCAGCCCCAAGAGGCATGTCATATGATATTTGATGAGAAGGCATTTTAAACATTTATTTCCAAAGGATATATTGTGTAAGAAGTTGATTTTCAAGGAAAATATATTATATATTTCATAATCTTCTACTCAATTTTTATATTATGACAGTAACCTGTAAATGTTATCTTTATGAACCTTAGTTTCTTTGTTTAGTCCCAGCCTGTTTCTAAATTAGCATCACATTTAACATGCACAGTCATTGTCTCCTACAAGAAAAATAATATGGCAAACTGTCTTGGAATAAATTGAGTACTGAAAAAAAATCATGAGAGCCTAACATACCCACTGTAAGTCTTGATGCGAGCCTTGATGAAAAGAATATTCTCACAAACATCCTGTTCAATCTTATAGGGAGATTTTGTCAAAGATCCGGCTGAGATTTGTGAGTAGGATTAGTCCAAGCAAGCAAAAAAATTTGTTTGGTCGCAATGACAATGCTGAGGCGTGGAGGGAACTGTATAGGAGGGAAGCCTCTCCAGCATCGCAAGGCACAGAAAGTCTGCTGTGCCCAGAATATGCAAAACACAGATGACAGTGCCACTAGCCACCACTGCACTCCCTGGTAAGGGCTTCTGTAGTATCATATTATGATTATCAAGCAGAGTTCTGAAGCTTTCACGACATTACCAGGTCATAATCCTCAGCATAAGTTATATTACAAGAGGCCTCTTCTGTTCACCAATTTTATTTCATAGTTTTCAGCATCAAATGGTTGAAAGTAAGGTATACATCACTAAAAAGAAAAAAAAGAAAAGATTGAAGGAAAACATGATAAAATCAACCTGGTTAAACTGCAGAGTAAAAGAATTTCTTCACAGTAGAATTTCTTAGAAATCAAAAGTGAAAGTAATGACCAGATGAGGAAAGTAATAAATAAAACAAGCTAAATATTAACATTATTAATATTAGTACAAATAATATTTTATGGGATGCTTATCAGCCTTTATACATGACTGAGGTAAAAGCAGAGCCCCCAAGAAAATGGGGCAATAAAGAATGAAGAATGGTAAGGAGCCTCAGAGTGAAGCACCAGAAGAAGAATTTTAAGAACAAACCATTAAAACAAATGGTAGCACGTTTCCAAATGTTCTTCAGGAGTTTTAAAGGGCTACAAATATGAAATAGCTGCTCAGTAAACTGTGGTGCCTAACCCGCTGCTTAAATCAACGATGGTGTCACAGAAATTGAAAGTGTCAAACATTTTCAGTGTCTAGGTTCCAGGTGTGACTTGTACAACTACAGATTTGTCAGCTATATCTGATTTTTTTGTGCCAAAGCAAATAACACAGAGTTAGTAGATCTAGAAAACCAACGGAGGAAGTCTTGCTTTATGTACTTAGGCAGAATTTATTGAGAATCAGTAAGAAAAGGAATGGCCTGCTCATTCTCTTCACAACAGTCCTCTCACCAGAGCTCCCTAAAGAAAATAAGCTGTTATGGAATAGGAAGAAGTGTTTTCATATACTGGTTCAAAGGGGAGAAACAAGGTGCAGGAGTGCTTTTAATAATAGAGAGAATTTCCTAAGAGGATCCTCTAGAGACTGATACTAGAACATGAGTTATTCAACAAATTTCTACATGATCTGTGAAGCTGGGTGAATAGTGATGTAAAAAAAAAAAAAAAGGTTTCCTGATAATATAATTCAGAAAATTTACTTTGAAAACTGACTGCCAGCAGAGCATTCAATTCATATAGGAATAAAACAGTGTGAAGAGGACAATGCTGTGGAAAGTCCTCCAAAAATTTCATAGCTGTGCTTATGAGCAATCTGGAAGAAAAACATAATGTTAAGAATTATTGGAAGGCTACAAAACAGAAAAGACGGCCATGACGTTTTACAGGTTTGTGTTACTCTTCTCAAATACCATGTGCCCTTCTGGCCATGCTGTCTGCATAAAGAACATGGAGGACTGGAAAAATGTTTGGTTAAAGAAAAGAATTATTGAAGGGTTGGTCTCCATATGAGGAGAAAATGAGAAAAAAAAGTTAGTTTTAGAATTCATTCTATAAAATATGTCCAAGGTGCCCATATGACCCATAGATGGGGAGAAAAGGAGTAGGAAATAATATTATTCAATATTTCTAATGAAATAAGAATTAAAGTATTCTAAGTAAATGATCAGGTGATAGATTTTAAACAAACAAAAGAAACCAACAAAAGGAGTAGTTTTTCATACAGCTTGCCGTTGCAGATCTCACGAACACAGGCTGTTGTAGATGGCAAGAGTAAAATTAATTCACAAAGGGATGTGAATTATTTTGGAGGAAATCCGTACTGGTTGCTGCTAAACATGTTAGATGGGAGGCTCAGAAAGACTGAACCTCTGAATCACAACCTAGAAAGCTCTACCATGGGGTGGTCCATTTGCCCTGCTCTTAGCTGCCTTTCCTAAGAACCACCCGCATCTAGGAAAAAGCTGCTGGTTGTTTTGGTCTGATCCTCCTACTCACTGTAGTAACTGGGATCTCTGTTACTATCCTTGGGTTTGTGATTAGCTGATATTTTTGGGAAATACTAGCGAGAGCTAGCCAATTATTCACTGGCATTAAGCTCCTTTGTGTGTGCATGTGTGTACAAATTAGCTTGATTTCTTCCAGTGTATTTGTTAATCACATTTAATTAGCTTGGATGGACTCCTGTTACCATTTTTCATATACTGTTGAGTCAGAAAGTGGGCATACTAGATTCTGTTTTACCATGAGTTAGAACCTCTTAAATATTATAGATTTACCCTAAATCATTCCACCTCTGTCTAAAAGCTCTTTCTAAGATGGAAAGTGACTTAATATATTATTGTTGGATCTATTCCATGAATATCCATGACTTTCTTGGCCTCAGTATCATGAATATTTTATTGCATACTAGAACACTCTCTATGTATTAGAGAGCCCATTTTTGCGACTGAATTTGGCAGGTGATTGTGCTTTTGCTGTTTCATTACAGTTATTTTTACTAGTATTACAATAATGCTCAGAGCCCCCATGTGGATTAAAGCCCCGTGGTGCTAGGTGCTTTAGAAGAACTAGAATACTCTTTTCTGCCTGAAAATGCTGGTAGTCTGAACAGGTAAAACAGACGAAAGTGAGAAAGGAAAAAGCATAGCAGAGCAATGAAGTGACTTGCTCCCCATTACAGAGCATGTTGATGATAGAAATGGGGACTATAACCTTCATTTTCTAACTCCAGCTGCTCTCTTGTTCACCCATTTGATTGAATGTAGCTGAAGAACACACTGTTCATCTTGGAAAACTGGGTTTACAAACTGTATTTATACTTAGTTCTTACAATTTATTTTTGTATCAGGTAAAGTGGGTTTTGTTATCTCCCCTTTATAGCAGTCAAGTTGTGCTTACTTACAAAACACTCATGCATAAGAAGACTCTTACACAGTACATTGCAGTTGTTATCCTTTTTTCAGAGAATTAGCATCAACAGGCTTGCAATATGTTTCTTACTGTAGCCAAAATATGTTGTGTTTTTATCTTTTACAACTACAGATGATGGCAAATCTGTTCTGGTTCAGAAGTATTGCAGAGATTTTTAACACAGAGTCAAGGACTTTAAAAAATATACATATACATATATGTCTATATAAAATACTGTGCTTAGCTTACCAATTGCTATGTTGTTATATGTGCAAAATATTAAAAAGCCTCTGCTGATCATGATATAAAACAGTGACAAAGGGGACAAGGTGTCAGTGTCTAGAATAATTTCTTCACAGCAAATGTATCCAATAGCAGTGCTAAAAAAAAATCCCTAGAGGCCAAGTTAGTTTTTGAATCCCTGTGTGAGCCCTGGCATTGCAAACAAGGTACTATGAAAACTTCTACAGATGGCTGCTTAATGTGTAAATTAATCTGACTCAGTAAGGATCATGCTAGTCAGTGGCAGTTATAATTATAGATCAGTATAAGATCTTGCTCTACAAATTTGTACAACCACAAAACTACCATACAGACACACATTTATTTAAATACTTTAATTATTTACTGTCAGGATTTGTGACACATTTATGCTTCAGCTTGCAAACATTAACTAGGAATGATACATTACAGTGTAGCTAGCATAAAAATAAACAAGGTAGTTAAAAAAAAAAACCAACCAAACCCCAACCAG
>NW_009258663.1:621719-691115 GCF_000687185.1 Egretta garzetta
GCAGGAATAAAGAGCACCAGAACACACAAAACAATGTAATCAGATGTAACACATCTCATTGCATGTTGCTGTCCTCAGGAAGGCAAGAGAACAACCCAAGTGCAACCTTTTAGAGAGTGAGAAAAAATGTAGGTATCCTCAATTTGGATGTATATTTACAACTTGAATAGAAAGGTATGGAAAAACTTCAAGGCAACCGATGAAAGTTTATTTAAAGCAAATGTGTTTACAGTTAATGAGATTTGTGTGAATTTTCAACCTTTTTTTTCCTGAAGAGTTAAGGGAAGCAACAACCTTGAAAAGCTCATCTGTTCTGGTTACTCATGTCGGAAAACAATCCCCCGCTCTCTCTCTATCAACATGCGCCACAGAACTCACCATGGCAAATGGGCAGCAATTGACAAATACTCTCTTCTTTATTATTTTTTTTTTTAAATTTCATAAGAAAAACCACCCTGCTTTAATCCTGGACATAGTCAATTAAATGGAAAACTAATTTAACTGAGTTAATTTGAAAGTGTTCTTTCCTTTGCAAAAGAAAGAAAAGAAATGAAAGAGAGGAAGGGAGATAAAGGGAAACAGAATGGTAGATGACAATGAAAAGAGGAAGGAATTAATTTTAACAAATAAAAAGGAAAAGAAAAAAGGAGATAGAGGGAGAGAAGGAAAGAAAAAGAGATAAAGAAAGAAGAAAGAGAAAGAGAGAGAGGAAGGAAGTCGACTGGGTGAAGTCTATTGCTGTTACACTTCAAAGTGATCGTAATTTCTTCACCGGTGTATGCTTTCAGACAGCACTGCAGCAGCGCTTCTGCACGTCTAGGGAGGGAAGGGTGCTGATTAAAGTGTGCTCTTGTGCCATTTGAGAAATGTTCAAACTGTACACCTAGTTTATAATATATATAATGCGAAAAATGGAACCTCACCTCCATTGCGTTTGTCTGAAATGTTAGACAAATTGTAAAAAAGAAAAATTCAGTGATACACTTCAAGTACAAGCATTTGGACATTTTCTGAAGGGTTCATGCTGTGGCTTGTCTAAGCTCCCCACAACCACTGAATTCTTAAATATGTTTACTTGGAAAGGTCAATAGCTGGTTATCCTGTAAACTTTTCTCTAGGCTAGATAATAACAAAGTATTAGTTTTTGCTCATCTTTAGTTGTCAGCCACTCACTAGGAGGTATCCAGTGTGCTCATTTTTTCTCAGATTGTAAATGAGAGGGATAAAAGTGGATCAGAGGCAAGCAGTTGACTGCCTTTTTTTTAAAGTTTCTGAAATAAAACCTTAAGAAAAAAGGAAGAGACATTTAATTAAGTCATAACCCTCTACAGCAGCAGCATAAAGTGCATGAAGGAGCAAGCGTATTCAGCATGCAGACAACAAAGAAAAGAAAAGCTGTTTGTTAAATCAAACAATAATGTATCTTGGTAACGTGAGGTTTCCGCGAGGTTATCGCTGTTATACAACAAGCATACAAAAGCTATGTTTGTCGAAGGGTCCCTGTATCCAACCATGTTGTTGTGAAGAAAGACTGTCCTAGAACTCCATGCCAGAAATAAAATTTATCTGAGTTGAAAGCACTACCAATAGAAAAAAAATAACCAACCCCCTCCCAAAAACCTCCAAGAGCAAAATGTCTTTTTGTTTGCCAAAACATTTTGCACACCTGGTTTCTAGAATGCTTGATATTTTCTCTAAGGTTTCTAAAGGAAACAGTGTTGGTGAATTGGCGTCCAACACTGGTGTTTGTTTTAGCACAAGATGGAGAGTCATCCCCTACACAGGACTGAAGCAATTGAGGTTGGCTGGAGGAAATGGTAAAAGCAATACTTGCTCCTTTAATTGCATGGGTATATTGATCACTGACTTGTCAAGATTGCCCTAAGGGGTGCAGTTGTTGTACTGGAAGATCAGTATACAACAGTCTGCAACAAGCAACTCGGTGTATATATATGCTATCACGTAGACAGAGGTCCGTGCTTGCTTTCTCTGGCTGAGGATATTCTTGCTCAGTGTTACTGCAGCAATCTCTAGGAAAAGGTTAAGCTTGGATCCTTAAGAAAACAAAATTAATGCCGACAATAACAAATGCTTGACGAGCACAAACACATTCAAGACAGGCTCTGAACTGGCTGCCAGCAATTTAAACCAACATCACCTGAAGGAGGCTACCAAAAAGAGGGCTTCTTTTCCTAATCATACTGCAGAACCTGAGGCAGGGGGCAGCCCAAGCTAAGAGCAGCTTGTGTACATGGGCGTGGGCCACACTGCCTCGGGTTCTCCTGGTTTTGAAGCTACTTTACCATCTGCCTGTATTAGCCAGGACACCTCTTCCCCAGCTTGGTCCATCATTGCTAGATAATTATCTCTGTAACATTTAAAAGTGGTCAGCAGGTATCCAGTTATCCATGGAGTCTGCTATGTTCCTTGTAACAGATTGTGCCCCCAATGCTAAGGGCATTTGGGTAGTATTTGCTATTTATAAATTGGTTATCATACAAAGAATTTTTAGACTATGAATAAATGCTTTTCATATGATCTTTATCTAAGTTCAAACAAAGAAGGTATATAGTTTTGGCAATTTTTTGCTTTTTAATAATCTATGACAGCTAAGAAAGGAGCAATTTTATTTTTCAGTGACCATATATCCTGAATGTGGTGATTTTCTATAATAAGCCTACAGTTTACAAGTTAAGATTTGAATCTAAGTAAAAAACAGATTTTTACCTTAAAAAAAAAATCAGTTATTTGGTCTGATTACATGTATAGGTCAATTGGAATTGATTGTAGTTCCCTTATTGGATGGGTTTAAGATAAGTCTGTTTCAATACTTCAACATTTGTTTTTCCTGAGCATTCTATAATAATACGATTATTAAAGAAGTTGACAGTGTTCTACTGATAAAAAAGGCCAGATCTGGTCCAAAGTTTCTATGTCTTGGCTACTGAAGAAAGAAAAGAAGTTTGAAAATAAAGAAACAGACATTTGGGAGGAAGGGAAGTCATAATAGAGTATGATACTGATTTTCCTCTTCTCTTAGGAATGCTGCTTCTTTAATGCTTCATCCAGAGGATTCCTCCCTGATTTTCTGCTGCAAGGCAGTGTCTAGTATACCATATATAGTTAATTAGGTGAGCTAAATAGTATGCAGAGATTAGCATAAAATACAGTTAACCATGTCTGCCATATGTTCAATTGTGCTTTATTGTGAATATGGAGAAATAATTACATAGTATCTGGCATATTCCACTTTTTCTATAATTTAAATAGTAGTACTGCAATAAAATGATGTTAATAACCTGAGACAAACCTTCAAAAGTAATGAAAGTCACAGGTCAGGACTGAAATTTTAATCCTAGTTGCAATGGGGATCAAGGCAATATTATGAAAGCAGCACTTTCTGTTACTTATTTAGATACCACGTTCAATCCTTACCTGAGAGTTTCCTAGTCTAAGTAATTTCATGCTTCTATGGTAATATGGAGGGTTTGGGGTTGGTTTATTTTTTTTACTTGTCAATTTATTCTGGATTGCATAATTTCTTTGTGGAATGCCCTTTTTATTTTGAGCTACTTATTGGACTTTTCTAAAATTACATGAAGGGACAACTCCACGGCCAGTGCATGGTCTATGGTCTGACTACCACAGAGTTTGAAACCCCACTGATTCAATCTCAGATATCGCAGCTTTGTTAATTAGGCCCCAAGTAATGTTCCCTTAGGTTCCTCTTTGGGCTTTGGCTAGAGTGGCGATAGACACTGGTGACTGGGCAGGTGGGAGCAGAAGGCACAATCAGTGACTAATACCTGCAATGTTTTCTGAAATAACTACAGGGAATTATTTTTGTTGGATGAAGTTTTACACATTGGATACATGGAAAATTGTTTCCAAGAGGGACCTAGGAACATATCGCAAGGAGGCCAAAATACCCTCACTGTTACCTCCAACCTAGAAAAGCTACAGAAAAAGCAAAGTGAGGTCAAAACTGTAAAAGCCATCACAAATGTTGTTGCCACAGTAGATAAAGTTGAAAGCTTTGAAATCTTCAGGGTGAAAGCTAGAATAACCTTCTGATGCTCCAGATACCCTCTTTGAATTTGCTTCCCTCCAGCTAAGTTGTTCTCTTGCATCTCAGCTAATATTTTCAGGTATTTCTTAATGTGAGTCTACCTTAAAAGGCTGGGAATATGCATGTATAGAGAAGATTTTTAACACTGTAATGGTGAAAGGCCAAATCCACCTGGTCAAAACAGAAATAACCATGTGAAAGACAGGAAACTTGAGACTCATTTTTAACCTTTGGTTGATCTGTCTCCAAATCTGTTTTTGTATTTATGGAGAAACTAATATAGTACTAACTCCTCCCTTCACTGTACTGCTGGTGCTTTATACCTTGCAGAAGGCCATTAAAGGCTTTTTGCCCATAGCCTCCTGCAGCTTCTCGGTCATGGTGTTGCTGCTTACGGAATCGGGGGTTTAGTATTGTGTTCTTACTCCTCAAGCAAAACAAAGCTAGAATAGTTATTGTTATCAGTTTAACTAAAACCTGAGTGCTGCTGGAAATGTCCTTAATGTCTTTAATTTTGTGTCCTCTTCTGGATGGATAACATCTGTTGTATGTGCAGTTAAATTTTTTTTGATGGGGGAAAAAAATGAGAAAAAAGAAGAAAAACCTAAGTTGGTTAGATCCAGGATGCTTTTGTTTGCTCTTTTGCTGGCTCCTAAATGAAAAAAAAAATCAGTTACGCAAGATTTCCTGCTTCGTTTCTGAACTGTACTTTGTTTTCAGCATCTCTGAATTTTCAGAACTTAGCAGACCACTCTGCATAAGTAGAAATCTAAAAAACTACTTTTAAAGACATCAGAGTAAGTTCATATTACTCAACCATTACTTTTTTGCTTGACAATTCTGACAAATGTGTTCAGGAATGACTATTGACATAATTTTCAAAATAATTGCAATGAGACTCAGGACAGTTTCAGATGATTGTCTCTCCCTGTCCTACACTGCTTAACAGCAAAACCAAAAATCCCACAGAAAACTGTAAGGACAGGAACTGGGAGGAAAGGCTGTCCATGGAACAGCCAGCATCAAAATCCTGACACTCTCCTTCCCTGTGCCACACTGTGAGGCAAGCGCTGAGCCAGGAACAAGGCAGGCTCAAAGCAGAGAAGAGCTGAAGGAAGACGACAGGATCACATTGCTCTGTCCTAATCTGCTTCTTGCACTGACCAAGTGCAAAGTACAAAACAGAACTCGGAACAAAACACAGCAATCTAATGTAAAGAACTGCTGACACACTTCTGCTCAGTTGGGAAATCCACGTTGTCACGGGTAGTGATACAGACCACTGAATGGGACAACGATATAGGTATTAGGTTGGCACCATTTGTTTTAGTATGTCTTGGAGTAGAAGTGATTTTTACTTTATTAGCAAATAGATGTGCAACTGTTTTCACTGAGGCAATTATGCACAATACTGAGCATATAAAAGTACTAAAAATATTTTTAGAAGTGACTGCATGTGCTCTGTTAGGACTGCGGAATTGTAATTTACTGTATACGAAAAAGAACATAGCAAACGTTGCCTCACATACTCAGCTACTCAAGTTTATATACTGCATTTAAACATTCTGCATTTTATTGTAACTATTTGGCACCAAATCTTACATACAATAAACCAAAAATGAACTTATGCTGTTTCCTCATTTCTGCTGTTATATCTGTGCTATTCTCTAGCCTGTGCATGGCTCCCTCTTTCAACTATTTATGGTTTTAAAGACTTTGCTAAGTTTCCAGTAATGTTGAGTAGCTGCTCATAAAATTTCAATGTCTCCAAGGTCTTTTTTGAATTAGTTCTTCAAGATACTATGCTTTGATGGTTCCGTCCACTTTCAATATGTAATGTGTGGTAAAATAAAATACCAATTTTTTCTCATTTTTCTCATTAAAAATGTATTCAATTTATTTTCAAAATTTTCCTTTCATTATTTGGCACAATACATTTTCCTCATTATAACTGACTTTTACTTCAACCCACTTTTAATTTTTTTTTTCTTTTGATAAGACACAACATATTTTCCCTATTTGCTGCAAATCTGATTTGGGATTTTCAGAGAGAGAAGGAACATGTAGAAGAGTTTTCCAACAGAAGTGGGAATTAAAGTCTTCCAATCCTTTACTTATTCCTCCCAGAATGTTGATTGCCAGAAATAGTTCAGAACTATTATAATGCCTTCTCTTATTTATTACCTAGTCGCATGTCTAAACCCTCACTGGCACCTGAGTAACTGATATTCCCACTGGAGCTCAGACCCACACAGCACTGTGAAACAAAGGCTGAATTCTCCAGAAGCTTCCAAGAATGTTTGGAACTATTGTTTGTTAAATAAAATGCTCCATTAAACCTCTGTGTCTCTTCTTCCTCCAAATTTTGCCTTTCCTTCATTTCCCTTTATTCTCTCCTGTTTAAATTCTGTCTCCTGTCTTTTCTTGTCTTCCATCAACCCTTCATTTTCTCTTTTCAAGTCTATTTTTTCACTACCATATTTCCCCATTTCACACTCCTTTTCTGTTTACCTTAAAATACCTCCTGAGGTTTTTTTAATGACTAATTTTAGTTTCCTTTCATTGTCCCAGATCAGCTAAAACTCTGGATGCCAGTCCTCCTGTATAAGAAAAAGACAAGATATTTTTTCCTTCATTTCATCAGCCTCTCCCCTGTGCGAGAGAAGAGTGAGGGCTGAAATGAAGAAAAGGGAAAGGCAGAAAGAAGGAAGCTTTTACTGCATTTACATTTAGTAGCTAGAGGAAAACACTGAAGGAAAAGTGCCACCAGACTGATACAGATTTTAATGAAATTAGGCTGTGGAATCTTGTACCTTTCACAGACTAAACATGAACCACTTCTTTCCCCCCATTAATGCAATGCAAGAGAAGCGCAAGAGATTCAGTCCTTGACATGGCTCTGATTAGAATTTACTGTAAAACTGACTCCAGAGCTTTCAGCAGTTTGGCAGATGACTCAAGGAAAACTGTATGTGAAACCGGTGAGAAACAGCAAGAGGAAATCTACATTAAGCCAGATAACATGACTCAGGGTTTTAATGAAAAGAGTTTGGCTGGATGCCTTTTTTCTTCACTATGCAGTGATTCTTGTACTTTGAATTAGGATGAAAATGTTAATATATAGAGCATTACTTGCCTGGTTACTGGCCCTAATTTATGACAGCATTAATATACTTCAAAACTATTTCTCCTCTGACATTTAAATAAAATAAAAATTCCTTCTGTTTTATAAAAATAAATTCATACTTGTATGAAATTCTGCTCCACTTAGCCCCAGGTGCTATTAGAACTCAAAGAGTTACACTTTGTAGATACCACTGTACTTTTTTTTGTAATTATGAACGGCTTTGATGTTTTCAAAGTTGCTTGGGGAATTTGGATGACCAATTCACATTCATTTTCATGGGAGCTGGACAACTATTCAATTTATTTTTATATAGCTGAATGATTTATCATTCCAGTTCAAGAAAGAGAAAATAATGTTTTAAAAAGCTTCAGTGTGTACATTTAGCTATAATCCCTAAGAATTGGCTTCTAATACAGTTCCAAGCCACACACATAGCATCTAAGTTTCTATTGCACTTGTTTTGCATACCCTCCCTAGATACATATGGCTCAGTTACAGACATACTTATTAAGACATCTTTCCAGGAGTCACTAAAATAACTTTGACTTGATCACAGTGGCTTTCTATTGGTGTTGATTGATCAGTTTTTATACTTAACAGATGGATTTTACAGAGCATATAATGGGGCTCTCAAAGTATTTCATCTAGAACAATTGAAGAGTAGTTAGTTATATCCAAAGCAAATAACTGGACTTACGCAAACATGGTTTTCACTAATGGAAAAAAAGGAAGGGACAGAGTTATTCAATGAGCAGTAGGACCAATGATGTCTGTCTTCTGACAGACATTTGGCATTCCAAAAATTATTTTGCAATGACTCTGTAGTATCCCTGTTCAGAGCATCTTCCTTCAAAACTGTCTTCTCTGTCTGTCAGTACTCCATATTCCCTCATTACTGGTTGTACTAGAGGCAGTTTACATTTTGCTTCATTTCAAGCTGAACGTGTGCACATCAGGGTAGCACTGATTTAGGCAGAACACCAAATAGAGCAACTTTTCCCACAGAGGAATAATGTGAGTCTTGCTTATCACAATATTTTACTTGCAGGAACTTTCAAAGATGAACTTTTTCTCTTTGGTAAACATTATTGAAATTGGTCAGCAACTTCTGTAACCATTAGGAAACCTGAAGGAGAGCTAGCAAAAACATAATGCAAGTGCACAAGACTCAGCTTTCAGTGAGCAGGACTAAAAATCTCACTGTTATCAGCATTACTGCAGTATTTCTGAGGTCTTTGTCTGCAACTCCAAAAGAATCTTCTAATGTTATTAAAAAAAAAAAAAAAAAATTCCATGCTAAACCTGGCGATGCTTTAACATTTATAAACACCTTGTCATAGCTTTTTTAATTTAAAAGTTAATTTCTACCCCAAATAATTCAAATATACATTTCACAATAGAGAAGGGGAAAATAAAACCCTTTGTCGGCAAGTTAAGTTCAAAGTATTTTCAAGAAATGGCCATCAGCCAGTTTCAAGTCTAAATGAAAAGATGCTCAGAGAACTCGCGGTTCACTATCATGAGAATTAACGGCAATGCTGATTAGGCGTTTCCTTCCTTCTACATTAGAGTAAGCTGTGGTGATCCACAGTCATTTCAAGACTAAGAATTCCCAAATGGTCTCAGAAAAGATAGGAAGGACACAAGTTTAAATCATCTGCCTATACTGAGCACAATCCTACTGACTTTAATAAAACAGATCAGTCATGCTTGCCACAAGTAGAGATAGACCAAAAGGAAATAAGGCTAAAAATACCAAGGGGAAAAATGAAAGAAGAAAAAAAGGTGTTAAATCTTTTAAAATATTCTGTCCAGTTTCCTTGGATTTTTTTTCTTTGAAGTCTTGCCTTAGAGACAAGGCAAATATTGGTTTACAATATATGATAAATTGGGAGAATCTATAAATGTGGTCACACACTAAGCATGATGGAATTTACTGTTAGGACATTGCCTGTCTCAGATACACAGTAGGTTGCCCACTTTTCAACACAGAGCAGTTACATTTTCGCAGCTGGGAGCACAACATTATATGTATAGCTATATTCCTCAGGAGTTCATTTCCTAGGTTTAGGCACTGTGGACCTCATCACTTCTGTATTAAGAAGACACAATAAGGTATAACATGGTCATGACCATCCAAATCCCCACTTTTTATCAGTAATATTAACTAGATGAATGCCAGAAATGTCAAATAAAACAGCGACGACAGCAACAGTCATTTACTCTTGGAGAAAGGTGACATTTCTACTCTTTCGGTACATTAGCTCCTTTTGAAATGCCACAGAACATGCATAGAACTGGTGAAATTTCACAAGAAATTACTTATGCAAAAGCCACCATAAAAAAAGACAGAGAAGGTGACAGCTGGAAGTTAAGAGAAGTTAAAAGATATATATTAAGATTGGGCAGCATGAAATAAAAACAAAACAAAAAAATAGGTTTGCTCTGAGAGAAGTAGAAACAAATGCCTATAAAATTTATATGGCAGTACACAAGTCAGACCAATTCTACTCAAGGGGGCAAAACAATATCTTCCTGTGTGGCCAAGACACATAGACCTGTCCTTCACTCCAATAGATGGCCAAGAATCCTAAACAGGAAAGCACAGAAGAAAATAAACAACTTGTGAAAGTGAGTAGTAGCAGCTGGAATCAGGCTGTTTCCAACCCTTTAATAAATCCAAGATGTAAATAGCTCAGAGGAATAAATCTCTAAAGCAAGAGTGATAGGTACATGGTTAATAAGTGAATTGCCAAAGCGACATGTAACAATTTAAGGCACAGCATGCAAGCATGGGCAATTCAGGGCACTGAGAACAACCGTGGCAATTTGAGGAGCATGTGGTAAAAGAATGATCCCAATACTGTTAGCCTTCCTGGCATAACTGAAAGGTGCAGAGGAAACTAGAACTGCCAGGACTACTCAAATAGCTAAAAAAGCCAGGCAAATTATAAGAAATATTCCTTTTTCTTTACTGACAGTTAGGGAGAGTTACTGAGGTCGAGTGTTTATTGACATCCATGGCACAAAGTCTGGATTTGACTGAAATAAATTAGAATAAACCCTTACATTTTTATTTAAGAAAAGCAGAAAGAAAAGCTGCTGCTTTCAAAGGCTGTCAGAGTTTAGGAGTTTTGCTGATGTAGATATTTGCTACAGGACAATATCACAGGTTTATGTCTACCACAAATGACTCTTTTAATTTAAGCTCCATCATCTGAACACATGAAGTGGCGACTCTCAGAGGTGTCATAACACATCTGCAGTTCCTTCCCTCTTCATAAGTCAGGAGCTTCCACTCATGCTGCGCTCGGGAATGAGCAGTAATGAAGAATACTTGATTCTTCCAGCTGCCAGTCCCAAACCAGTCTGGGATTCAGAAAAAATCCCTTTGGCACCTATTATATAAATTGCTGATCCTGTGACTAACGGTCAGGTCACTTGTATGAACTGAAGCAAAAGCAGAACTCTTGATAGGTGTTTGATTTCTTGACAAATGACATTAAGACTCTTTGCAGGTACTTAACATGGGACCTGCAAACTTTACTTTGATGCTAGAAAGAAATCGCTCAGAGTGAAAATTTATTCTTGCAACTATCTGTTAAAAAACACCAGCCTAGAAATCAATGGACCCGATGTGAAATGGAAGCTGTGTGTCCATCCTTTAGCTCTGCTAATAAACTAGCAACTCTAGAAAATAACACTTTCAGGAACTTTCTCAGTATATTAAAAACGGACATTTCCAGATGCCTGCAATGATGCTTAGTATAACAGAAATGGAAATACACCAGAGAACTTTGTGCAGTAAGTTAGGTACACCATTCACCCAATCCATCTATATTAATTCCAAGTTACTTTAATGAAGTTAGTCTATCAATCCCATTGTAGTTCTGAAATTGTTTTTATTGGGACAAGAGAGATTATTAAGAATAGCATTACATAAACCATTAATAATACTTTTAAAGGATGGAGGAACTTAAAACATTTTAAAGTATAGATAATGAGTAATTTTGATCAAAATGCGATAAAATAAAAAAAAACTGAACAGCAAATACAGTATTTTCAGTAATTCTCTTTTCTGGTTAGGTTAGAAAGTCATAGTCAAGAGGAGCTGAGGGCTTAATTTACTTGAGGTAATCTAATCTAAAAGACCACCTTTGATCTCAAGATGTTCTTATTTGTACTTTGGTCCTGGCCAGAAGTAGGAAATGAAGTATGAAAGTGAAAAACAAGTCAATGAGGTACAAAGCTATTTTGAAATTTGTGGGGGAATTAAAAAAAAACCAACCCCAAAACAACCAACGTTTACTGTAAGCTTTTGGTGACAATTTAGATTCTGCTCTTATTTTAGCTAAAGCTGTTCACCCATCTGATATTGGAAAGTGATATTTTCAGGATGAATAGCAGAAAGTACCTGCAAGGAACATTTCTGACCTTTTTGTAATACTAGGAAATGTTTTATGAGTGATTAGGGTTCAGTTAGTAACTATTCAACCTAGGCTTTTTGGTTAACTGGAGCAGACTGACTATTTGAACTTCTAAGAAATACAGATGGACAAGGTCAGTATATCTCTGTTTTTCATCCAGGCAGTCAGGTAGAAAATTAGCCAACTGAACTCCATCTGTCTTTTTTTTTCTTCTTCTTTTTTCCTTTTTCTTTTTTTCCCCTTTCTCCTAATTAGGCTTGTGGAAAAGGTTTCAGCTTACTTTTACCGTTCTTTCACTTTCAGTCTTTCCCTGTAGGTTGGTATTGTCCTATCATAGCATTCCACCAAGCTCTTTCTTTCTGGTCTTTTTGCACCACTGGCTACTGTCTTTAAATTGGAGTCATTAAAAAGTTGTTGTGTAGTTTTTAGACATATGACCACCAATGTAAAGGTCAGGTCACCCATCTCTAAGATAAACTGCTGAATTATACTTTATTGAGGATAAGCCTCCATAGACCTTGCTTGGAATTCTTCAGTAGAAAACAACCCTACATCGACACAAAGTGTTCATGCAAGTCTGAAGTTAGATGAATTTAAATGTAGCAGCCATAAATGGAAGAAAGGCTTTCTTCTTTTTCTGGCCCTACGCTAGGACCAGAATATATGATATACAGCAGTGAAGTGGCTCCTGTAGAACTGAGAAACTGAAGTATAGTTCCTGATTTAAACAGAAAAAGACAATGAATCATTGTGTCCCACAGGCATTTGCTAATTATTTTGAGTAACTGCCATTTTGTGGTTCACTATCATTTTCTCTCCGTCCTCCTCCCCTCTTTCTCCTGTCTTTTCTTGATTTCATTGTAACACAGAAATTATTTTTTTTTAATGTCATATTTAGGGTGGAAACCTTGATCCTAAGAATGTTAGTATCTTAACCCACATATATTCTATCAGATATCACATTTTAAACAATTCTTATATTAAGTAAAAACTCCACTGCAAGGGAATAGATATTTTCAAAGCTGATGTACAGATAATATTTTCCAACTTCAGGGTGTGGTGTTAGAGAATCCTTCAGTAATAAAATTTATGTTAGCTATTAGAACCTTTTTAGGAATCTGCACTTAGGTAGCCTCACCTATTTTTCTAGCAACATTCTCCATTTAGACTATTTTCTTCTTTAAAGGACTACACAGTTCTTTTTCTTCATTACCAGTAATACAAAAAGAATACACATGAAGGACAATTATGAAATACCACATAAACACCATCCATTTCTGAGCTCTAGTTCAGAAAATAACATTGAGCAGAGTATAAGTATTAAAAATAGACAATAGAACAGTATTGATCAAATGACTGACTTCACAATTTATCATAAGGATATGACCAATACCCAAGCTATAATTTTTCTGGTATATAATAATATAGAGTGGTTGAGTGATGGAAATTTTAATTGGTGTGTACCAGTTCTGAAGAACAGAAATTAACACCATATTTAATGAGTGGAATAAAAACTTGTAAAACATAATGACAGTTGTTTGAATATGGTTTCTCACTAGCCTTTTAGGGAGAAAGAACTTGCTACTTTAATTTGAGTTGAAGCATATTTTTAAAGTTCCTGGTCCCTAATATCAGTGTTGTATTTGTTTTACTTTTATGCAGGGTAAAGAGGTAGCCTGCAATCTAAAAAAAATTCTGTGCATCAAAAAAGCCAATTTTCAGAATGCAATATCCCCAGTGAAAGCCTGGTAATGATCCTTTTCCAGAGGTGCAAAGATGCCATTCTAAACCTGCAGTGGTTTAAGATAAAGAGACTTTAGACTATCCCACAGCACAACATGTTTCTGGCCTTGAACATGTACACATTTTGTGAAGAGATTTCAAATGTGTAGAAAAGGGGGAGAAACACATTGACTGAATTGCTTGAAAAAGTAACTTTAAATTTCTAAGAGCTTGAAATCTTGCACTAAGTTCCAGGGGAATGGGGTTAACCCACAGGAGGCAGATCAGGAGGTTAGGATTAATCAAAAATAATTTGCAACATTTTATGTCATACTCTATAATTTCTTACATGAATATTTTCACCACTGCATGTTGTGCCTGTTATTGCCCTTTGCACTCATGTACACACAACATCATATGTCCTGTTCTCACATATTGAAAGAAAAAGATGTCCCAATCTCAAGATGAAAGTCAGCAGTATTTCTTAATTAGATGCAATCAATACAGTTTTGATCCACCAGAATCATCCATGCTGCTATGGTTCTCTGTTGTGGAACTTCAGAAACAAACTGTCAAACTCTTCTGCCTCAGGATTTAGAAAATTGTATCAGTTCAACAGAGACAATCTAGAAAGTGTGTTTGTGTTTCTAGCCAAGAAGGTTGCCTTATTACGTTGCTAAAGTAAATCAAAATTCACTGAGGCAAAAGGAATCTAGGCGTGATAGGTATTTTACCTCGCAGAAGAAAATATAAACTGAGAGGAGGTTATGTTCTTTGTCATATGCTTAAACTGTTCGTGCTCTATACATTAAAATATGCACAAATCTGGCCAATTTGTGCCCATGCTTATGGGAAAGAACTAAAGCAAAAGTTTCTGCTTGCCTCTGCAATGCATGCAAGTGACCCCAATGCATTTGTTTAATAAAAAACCCACAAAAACATGTCAAGGGCACTGCTCCAGACTAGGTTTAGGTTCAAGTTGTTATAAAAGACTGATTTAGAGAATGTGATTGGGACAGCAGCTATACATGATGCTGCCTTGGGATGAATCCAGGCAGAGCAGGAACAGAAAATGGTAACTAATGCCTCTCCTTTGCCTGATTTAATTAAAGAATAATTTTGGAGATACATGAGTTGAGAATATTTTTAAGGGCCTAATTTAAGGATGGTATCGTTAAAGCCACTAGTGTACTAGATGGGAATTTTTCCTCACTATGGGTGGAGTAACAGCAATGCTTTTCTCTCCTTGGGGGATGTTAATTTTTGCTCTCCTTACACATGTGTGAGTAAATTTTCTTAGGAGAAAAATGAAGCATCACCATTATTTGAAAACTATTTCTGTTAGAAGTTTAAGAGATAGTTCAGTTCAATTGATTTTTTTTTTCAAAATGAAAGTATATTGCATAAAGACAAAAAGGGAAAATTAAAAATTTTGAAGGTGAGCTGAAATTATAAAACTAAAGTATATTGACTGAGGTAATTGTAATGTCATTTTTGAATGTTTGATCTATGGAAAATTCAGGCTCAATGTCCTGGTTTCGGCTGGGATAGAGTTAATTTTCTTCATAGTAGCTAGCATAGTGCTGTGTTTTGGATTTTGTACCAGAAGAATGTTGATAACACACTGATGTTTTTAGTTGTTGCCAAGTAGTGCTCAGACTACTCAGGGACTTTTTGAGCTTCTCCTGCTCGGCCAGGTGCATAACAAGCTGGGAGGGAGCACAGCTAGGCCAGCTAACCCAAACTGACCAAAGTGCTATTCCGTACCATAGAACGTCATGCTCGGGGGGGTTAGTCGGTCGGTCAGTCGGTTGCGGGCAGAGTGGTCGCAGCTCGAGCTGTGTGATCGCGGCTCGGGGGGAGTGATCGCTGCTCGGGACGGGCTGGGCATCGGTCGGCGGGTGGTGAGCAATTGCATTGTGCATCACTTGTTTTATATAACCTGTATATTCTCTTACCATTATTATTATTACTATTGTTATTCTTCTCTCTTATTAAACTGTCTCTATCTCAACCCACGGGTCTTACTTTTTTTTTCTTTTCTATGATTCTCTCCCCCATCCCACTGCGGCGGGGGGGGAGTGAGCGAGCGGCTGTATGGTGCTTAGTTGCCAGCCGGGTTAAACCACGACACTCAACTTTTGTTCTAATAAGATACAAAAACCTGAGACCTCAAAAATCCTTATGGGACTGGAAAATATCTTCCTATCCAGATGTAATTTGTAATGAACAAGGCAAGAAACAAAGACAAAATTATGTTTTTAATGGCTAAAACTATTATTTTCACCTGGAATTCTGAAATTTAGGGAGGAAACTTCCCACTGGATTAGCAGTTAAAAATATCAGGCTCCTTAGCAACTTCACAGCACAACAATCTCACCTTTGGCTTTAATCAGAAAAAGCAGCACAGTGCCTGAAAAACTACCATGGGCTGCTTAGTTTAATTCTGTCTTGGCATGGTATCTTCTGGATCAGGAGACAGAATTCAGCTGAACTCTTGGGTTTACATCTACTCGGAAAATATTAAGACACGTATGTTATTCCACCTCTTTTCAGAAAAAAATATCACTTATATAAAAACAGTGTAAAGTATTTGTCTAATTTATATGAATTGCAAATGGATTCTGAAGCTACTGAAATACCTATTACTATCTGTGTTGTCTGAATTGTGCGTTGATACAAAAAATGTGAAATTGATGGGGTTTTTGTACATGGGACACAACATTTTTTTCATTTGTATTTTGACAATGAAATGCTCTTCTTTGAGTACCTTATTCTGGAGGACACAAGCAATCTTTGTTACAATACAGAGGAAGAATCACATTTAAAATGTTCCCCTTTAAAAATCTCAATGTATTTATAATGAACCATCAGCTATTATAAGAAACCTCTGAACCCCCGCAAAACAGTCTAATACATGAAAGTCAACATTTAATGTGCTATAGTCTCATGTTTCTGAGCAGTAGCTCCAAGGAAATCAATTTTTCAGCTCGAGGGTGTTTCGATTTGGCACAGTTCTGTAACACTCCTAAATGTTATCCAGAACGCCTTCAAAAATAACACAATTTAATAATCACAGATGTTCCCACTCTGTCTTCATAGCAGTGTTATAATATCATGACAATGAGATTTATCAGATTTCATGGTACCTACAATATGCACAGAGCTATTTTTGGCAAGGTTTTAATATGACTAAAAGTGAATAAACTCAATTGCAAAGTTTTAGAAGACTTTGCATGAAAGATTTTTGATATTTTGAAAAGAAATGCTAACCTCTTCACATAGCTGAGATAGGATCAAATTACAATCATGTGATAAATGTTGCATTTGTGCTCGAGGATATTGAAATTTTAAAATGTTCTCCTGAATCCGACTGGGGGATGAAATGCTTTAGGATATGAGGCACCCAGGGCTGTTTCAAATGGCACTGCCTGCAATTGCTCAACAAAGACTTCTGCAGACAACATGCTATGGTGTTTTCTCCCTCATGCCTCATTGTACTAGACATAGGTAGGTAGACCTTGAACTTTGGGCTTCTAAGTTGTCAATTTGCCACAGTGTACCTCTAAAATCAGTCAGTTAATGGACATGCTACTGAGTGCTGATGCATCATTCTTTGGATCTGAATGGATCTTTGGAGGCATCCATATCTCCTCACTGACTGCAAGGAGGGTAATGACAGTGCAAACAGGCTCAGTTCAGAGGCTAAACACAGCTCTGATGGGTCTGTGCCCTACAGTTTAATAGGAAGAACTTTCCTCGTTCTTTATTCTGCTAAAGCAGTGCTGCAGGCAGGAGAAGGGTTGAGAATCTGTCCCCAAAAGTCCTAACAATCAATAAATAAGAGGAAGCTTTGTGTTAAAGTATGAATCAAAAGCTGTACAAGAAAGTATATATGTCATGTTTTAAGCTGTGTTTTGTGAGATAGTGAAGTCAATGATGGTCACAGATTCTGGGACATCAGGATTCTCCCTTAAGTGCCTGGAGGCAGAAGGCGCCTTGAATCTGAGAATAGAAAAGTAATGACTGACAGTAAAAAACAATCCCAGAACAGAGGCATTTACCATAAGACACTCTAGGTCTTTGTCTACAGGTCTGTGCTTTAACTACATATTAAATAAGCAAGGTCAGTCTACATTGTCTGTATCCTCCACTCGTTCTTGTTACAGAAATAGATCCCTCTAACCTTCATTCCACTTAAATAAAAGCCTTCTACATTTTTTTTTTTATTTTGTAAGGTTTAAAGAGCCATAGTTCTGCGCTTGTATAAACTGCAGTTAGAAAACCAGAACCCAGATGATAAAAGCAAAAAGCCACACATAACATGACATTAATTGCCATTAAAACAATACATCTGTAAGCCTTTAGACTGAATTCCAGGGAAAGCATTTCAGAGAATGTAGTATGGTGCATTGAGTTGGCTATAAATATGACATTACTAAGAGAATGAAATAATGTGAGGTAACTTGCACATGATTTTTTGTTAACTTGTCTTTTTTGCTCAGCATTTTGAAAATGTTATTAACTGTATAAAATTCTTGTTATTCCAGAGATCACAGGTTAGTATTTTTAACCATCCTACTGTATATCTTGCCTTTGACAAGCAATAGAACATTTACCATATCGTGTATTTCCCATATACTTATAGCTCAATTACCTGTAGAGAATTCTCTTTTTCTGAGTAGCATGAGAAAACAAAACATATTGTACAACATGAAGTGTATAGTATTCAGTGCCTTTTGTTGCTCATGGATTATATAAAAGCTATGAATATATAAAAAATAATTTCAAGTGTGGCTAAGTGTTTGATTCACTTGGTCTAAACAGCAGTGCAGAGAGATCTCATAAGCTCCTGGGTCCAGATGTGCAATCTCAGCTATGTTTTAACTGCAAAGGGGCATGAGACATAATTATAGGCCATGCCTCACCTACCACACCAGGGTTTTCCTTCAGCAGGGAATACAGACGTTCAGACCAGCAAGCAGTCATGGTGCTCTCCACCAAGTCTACTTGTCTGTATTATTGGGATGCTGGGACTGGGATTTACTAGAAAGCATCTGATTTGCAGTATATAGTCACAGCCAAACAGTCTAGGACTCCTGAAAGTAAGCATGGGGCAATTCCTCCCAAAAAATATTTTTCAAAGCAGTATCAACAATATTTTTTACAATATTTAAAAAATGAAACTTCTTTTCGATATCTCCCATTGGCACCTTTGTCTTACCCTCAAATATTGTTGCATTTTTTTCCTCAACGGTAAAATGTGGAATTTAGTAGCTTCCATCAAATCCACTGACTGCTTTTCCTGACTAAACTGACCCAAAGGCCTTTCTCTGGAGAACATTTGCAAAAGCTTTATATTGACAAATGCTTGTTTTGCTTGTACTGTTTCTACCTGTGGAATTTAGTAAACCTACCACTCGGACACAGGTTCTGGTAAATAACAATTTCACCTTTGAAATTTTATCACTTGTCTGAAGCGTAACTAAAGATGAAATCCTTTGGGCACTTTTATTTCTTTGAAGGTGCAATTTTGATTGTCTTCTAGAAGCAGGTTAGGTATACTGTGTCTCCCTGTGTGTACCTCAGTGTGTCTCTCTTAAATACCTGTAGCACAATTCTTGATATAGGGAGCTTTATTTGAGCATTTAGGTGGGAATTGAGCCTTTGTGGTTGTTAATGCCTAAGGAACAACTGATCCAGTGTTGAGTGTGCAGTTTGGTTTCTTTCTGGAATTTCTGTGATGAAGCCTTGGATTAAGAGGCTCCGTCCTGAAAAGACTGCCCCAACAGCCACTTATAAGGGTGCGAGGACTCTATATCATATATGCAACTAGTATAGACTCCCCCTTTTTTTTTTCAGGTGATCCTGCAAGCTGGTGAAACCATTGATATCAAAAGGCAGGTAGACTGCACACTGTTCAGTTTTGGGCCCCTCACTACAAGAAAGACGTTGCGTTGCTGGAATATGTCCAGAGGAGAGCCACAAAGCTGGTGAGGGGTCTGGAGCAAAAGTCTTACGAGGAGCGACCGAGGGAACTGGGGTTGGTTAGTCTGGAGAAGAGGAGGCTGAGGGGAGACCTTATCACTCTCTACAACTACCTGAAAGGAGGCTGTAGCGAGGTGGGGGTCGGCCTCTTCTCCCTGGTAACTGGCAATAGGACAAGGGGAAATGGACTGAAGTTGCGCCAAGGCACGTTTAGGTTAGACATTAGGAGAAATTTTTTTCAGTGAAAGAGTTGTTAAGCATTGGTTGGGTCCCCCATTCCTGGAAGTATTTAAAAGATGGGTAGACGTGGTTCTTGGGGACATGGTTTAGTGGCGGGATGGCAGGGTTATGTTGATGGTTGGACTTGGTGATCTTAAAGGTCTTTTCCAACCTAAACGATTCTATGATTCTATGTTTGAGAAGAGGTCTTATGCTGAGACTGATTCCCAGCAGACGGCAACTCTTAGACACCAGGTAAGTGCTATTTTGATGGCATAGTGAGACTTCAGTGGCACGTGAATGACTGACTCCATGTTCTTTCACTGGCCTTATGCACTGCATCAAAAGTGTCTTCTCTGGCACGTATAAAAGGCTGGTTAGATGTCATAGTTAGTTATCAGAGAGGAATATTTTGTTAAAATGAGGAAAGTGAACTGTTGTCTCTCTGTAACAACCGGAGATCAGGAGACAAGATATATTGTCAGCTATTAAAGAAAATTCTCCCTCAGTGCAGCTGCTAGAGGATTTTCTACAGAAGTAAATCCAATCAGTACTGCTAACGTCACCATCACTGAGACCATTCAAAGAATGCTGAAAAAATAGAAAAACCTTGCTCAGAAGTCCCTGGCAAGTAGTTATAAAATATTAAAATCCGCAGCTCAGATTCTTGTCTTTTGTTTGCACTGGAGGAGCACTCAGCAGACAAGAGTGTGGTCTTCACAAATTGTTCATTAAATGCCTGGACCTTGAGGAGGAGAGCAGGGAAAATGGTTGCTACTGCACATTGTGACAGACTTAATTTAGGCCTTCTGTGGAAATGGTATTTGACCTTCTAAATACAGAAAAAGATATATATCTGAGGTGCAGAGGTCACATTAATTCCTAACTCAAACTGCTCAGGTTTGGTGATGATCATCAAGGTCCTCTTTGCTACTGGTCATTTCACCACCCTGCAATGCCTTTTAATCAACCTAATTGCATACAAAATTGTGGACTACACACTGCATGCACTTCATTTCATTTACTAATACAGTGAAACAAAGCAGCTGTTACAAGCCGCACAACAGTTTACAAAAAGGAAACGAAAACAAGAAAATGAAAAGTAACGAGATGCTAATTACCAGTGTTGCAATTTTACCGGGAGAAAGAGGCAGATGCTCTTCATTCTCTAGACAGATGACAGAGGTTTAATGACCAGACAAGTGAATATCTTTTTTAAGCATTAAAAACAAAAAAACCCCAAAAAATCAACTCTTCTCATTTTTTTTTTTAATGTTGGAGCATCACTTAAGTTTTGTCAGAGTGAAGTATCTCACTGTCATACAATATTTTCTTAAATGTATTAACTATGCCCACTCTGTTTGTCTTGTTTTGCAGCTTCTAGCTGTTGCTTCTATCATTAATGCAGTCCTGGGTATCTGTCAGTTATCAACACTGTAACTGCTCAGCCCTCCCATCCTGCTCCCACCAGCATGCCTGTTAAAACACAAACCAAAAGCGATTTGCTTTCTTCTTAGCTCTTTCAGTGATACTCTTTTTTTCTGGCTGTGCCAGTTCCTTTGCCATTCTCACTACTTGCAGTGATGAGTTCACAGTGCTGGGGTGTTTTAGGAGAGGAATGTTGCAACCTGTAAGGTCTATCCGTGTTCAACCATATTTAGCCTCTCAATAAACAGTTTTGAATGGCTCTTTTGCAAAGAGATTTCATCTATTCTGTTTAGCTCAGAGACAGAGAGAAGCTTTGGTGCTACCAATGATACTAATAATTCAACAAAAGAGAGTTTTCTTCGTCTAGCTCCCATTTTGTTTATAGAGATTGGCAGTTCTTCTACATGACGAACTCTTTATGTGAAGTCAATGACTAAGACTTGTGGGTGAGCACAGAAAAATGATCAATCTGTTGGTGATAGTGTCACCTTTTTGGAGAGGATCCAGAGTGACAAGTTTTATTCTATAGAGTATTATATTAAAAAAGGTGGACCACTCTTATTCACAGATGCTAGCATAGCCTCACTATCTGCACAAGAAAAGAGCAGCAATTTTCATTTTGCTTATCTCTACTTTAAATACAACATATTGCATGGGACCCATTCTTTCCAGTCATTTCCACTTTTTTTTAGTCTCCTCTGTTTCTCATTCTACACCAGACATCCACTTGAACGATATAAGCCATCTGTAGTTTATAAAACACCTTTAAGCTATTGTTTTAAAGTTTTATACCTTTTAATGTTTAAAAAAAATCTTTAGTGGATACTAACATATTCATATTGAACATTTGATCCAGAAATTTTGCAGATAATAAGCAAAGGGAACATCTGTGAGAAGCAGATAATTTTTAATATTTATGGATAGCTCATTTCCATGTTGTTATCCTTAAGATGGGATCAGGTTTGTAAGACTCTGTACAATGCAAGTCATTTTTCTATATTCCCATCATGGTTAGGTAATGAAGGGAGCAGTGGTTCTGAAGAGGGAACACCAGTGAGTTTATTAATTAATGTTGGATAAAAGATCCCCACCATTACTTGAATGAAATACAGAATAACTGTGTAAAGACGATGATCTTATACATTTTAATAGTCTTGGGGTGATCTTTCAAACAGGACAACATAATCTGGAAGCATAACTGTATTTAAGAACTAAAGTATGAAATGAGCATAATTAACTGGTTTTCAAACTTCCAAACAGACATAGCTTTCATTATATAAGCTCTAAAGAGCAGCAATATGCTCAAAACATTATCTCAGCTTCATTAATTATTTACAAACCTTGATTCTTCATTTGCAATTAAGTCAGTTGGTTACGCCCTTTCTCTGCCAATGGTTTGAAATTCCATACTATTATTTCACTTGGTATAGAAAGCTTACCCACCTGAGATAAAGACACTTTTATATTGAAATTTTCTCCTAAAGCCATAAATGCAAAATTGAAGATTCAGAAATCTGGCTTATGAAGATAGTGAAGATGTGTAAAAGTGGAACTAGATCGCTAGTCATTAATTTATTGTCACATTGTTTGCATGGGTTTGTGAAGACACACGAGCTATAAGTCATAAATGCTTCACCTACTATTTTTTCATTCCCACTTTCAACAACCAAAAGCACACCTGAGGCAAACCTCTTCTTTTTAACTTATAGGCACTGATGACAACTGTTGTACCTTTGATACCTATTTAATTATGTTTCACTAATAAGAGTAACACTTTTTCTTTGACTAGCACATTATCCTTTAACAATTTTAAAGAATGAAGCATGAATCAAAAACCAGGATGACAATCCTATTTTGTGGCAGCTCCCTATGTTAACCAAACATATTTAATCTAAAATTTCTCATAAAATTTACAGTTTTCTGATAAAAAGAAGTGAGATCAGGTTCTCTGTTTGTTGACCTTAGCAATTCAGAATGGATTTCTGCACTCAGGTGATGCCTGCGGTCTTTTGCCAACCACCTTGCCAGAATAGACCTAGAATTAGTATTCAGTGCCCAAATGGGCCTGGTTTAGCATGGATGAAAAAATTCACACTTGGAGATTGAACTTAGATTACTTTTCACCCTTGTCTACCAACTGGGACAGAGAGGTGGTCAACTGTTTTGTGTAAACAGCTTTCTAACCAATTTTACAGTGAAATCAACACATCCATCGGCAAATTTCCTGTAGGCAAAAGTGAAACCAGCTGTCTTCTACACCAGTGCAATCTCCATTTAACAACAGTGAAAATGACTTCACAACTCAGGGTTTCTCATTTCCCTTCACTGTGCCCAAGTCTTATACCTTCTTTAAAATAGTGCTATTTCCAATAGTTCTCAGCCTGAAAGTTGTAATGAAACATATAGCTATTAACTAAGCATAAAAACCCCCAAACCAAAATCAGTAAGTTATTCCCTGAAGCAACCATGCTACATGGTATAAACTTTATATATCCATGTTGATAACTGTGAAAGCTTGCTGATCCTTGCTGAACCATCCTATGGTGAAATATATGTATTGCTTTATACACAGATACTGACTTTTCTTGCAAATCGAGTAGATGGAGTTGAATCTTCTCTAATTTAAGGAATATTTCAGTGCTTGTGGAAGAGAAGAGGCTGCAGGAGAAAAAGGGGAGAATTCCAGCTTGTACAAACAGGTTCCTTGACCATATATCTCCTTCAACTGGTATTTGCAAAGGACTGCAACTTGGAAACACTAAGAATGTAATTATAACACAGTAGTGAGTACCTAAACTGGAGAGAACAAAGGCTGAGATGCAGTAGAAAGCTTCTATCACCATTTCAAGTTTGCTTCTCCTCACACTCTTAGCAGCTGCCCTGTCACTCACATGAAGTCTGAGTGGATTAGAAGGATTATCAAAGGCAGTATGCCTTCTATTCTGCTTCAAAGCTAATCAAAATTGGGTACACATGCAGTTATCCAATGCCAGCATCAATCAGAGTGTGACTGACACTGACACTCCCTGAACCAGCTCCAGGATGTTGCCCTATTGAGCACAGAACTATGCATCACAAAAATCCCCACTCCCATGAGACTCACCTGGACGTAAAAATCTGTAGCAACTCAAATTCAGATCAGGTTTTTAAAATATATGACCAAAGCCAGGTTCAATTTTCAGCACGAATGGCACATATTGAAATATGCCACTCTCAACAAACAGCTGAGATTTCCCAGGGATACCATCTTTTCAAACGCCAACCTAACTGGATATTGCTTATCTTAGGAGATCAAATGAGATTCGGCTCCTGGTGGCATATCTCCAAGTAAACATGTGGTACACAAAAGAAAAAAACAAAGGCACCAGACCTTAGATTCAGACTGCTGCAGAATACTCGGAGCCTGGTACATGCATATGAATGTGCTTAGAATGTGTTTCAGCCTTGGCTTCATTTCAGGTTTATTCAGAATTTCTTCCAAAGTTTCAATTCAGTATCAGTATCAGCAGCTCCCCTCTACATCTCCCTTTCACAAGATCTCAAAAGACAGACCGAATCTTTAGAAATGTATTCTGACCCTAACCATTACTGGGAAACAGAAAGGAGTACATCCATTTAAACAGTGACAATGAAACATGCAATTAACATTAAAGGAAAGAGGCAACAAAACAGCTTACATTAAAGGACAAAATCCTTATGACATATACAGAAAGCCCACAGTAAAAGTTAAACACCCACACATTCACAAAAATAATGAAGCCTATAAAATACTGTTTATAATTCTGAATAATATCAGGAAAACCAAATAAATGAGAAATATTATTACCAAATACTGAAGTCAATCAACATGTGGCTGACATCAAAGATTCAGGCAGTTGGAAAAGCTAGCTGAACTGAAAATTCCAATGCAAAACCAAGGGACATTAATAATTACCAGAACAGATCAAAAAAGAAATCTATGGAGAAACAAAGTGCTAAAATGCATCAAACCAAGCAAGTTTCTAAAGCATCTGCAAATGTCAGATGCTTAGAGTTGCTGCATTTGTCTCTAGTACGGTTGTCTGGGCAAGGGAAAGGATTATGTTTGTTTCCTTCATTATAGAATTTAAAGTTATTACTGGAGAATTTTCCCTAGATAAATGCTTGCCCCAGTTTGTGCCTTCAGTATGAATTTAGGGGTCATCATACATAATGATCCCATTTGTGCAGAGCTGTCACATAAACAGAAAAAGTGGTTGAAAAAGACATACAGAGGAGAAGATAGGGTAAAAAGTTTTATTTCCTTTGTATTCAACTTTGTCAAATAAGGTACTTGAACTGGCTGTAGTAAGATCACAGCAAAAATCTAGTTCACAAGGCAGGTAGAAATCCTAGAAAGAATTTTAAAAGGAGTTACCAAAATGATCCTGACACTGGAAAATAAACTTTGATATGTGAGACTAAGAAGTTTGATGTATTCAGTTGGTTAAAAAAAAAAAAAAAAAAGTTAAGGCAATGTGATCACTGTTTATAGGTAGTTACAGAAGGAAAAGACTTCCAGTAATGGACAACTTTCTATCTTTGATGATAAAGATATAACAAAGTCCAGGGAATCGAAGTTGAAACTGAACCTTTATTGTTTGCACCATAAACGAGATTATTTTCTAGGATCATCTAGGCATATTTCACCTAATTAATTTCCTACCATTGCAAGGGCGTTAGGGATTAGTTCCAGTCTTTGCCTATAGCATAGTTAAACCTCATGAGGTCTAAAATTCTTTGGTCTAATGAACACCTTTAAGTTTAGAATAAAGCCCTGGTAAAACTTAATGGCCTGATATAGATAATCTGAGGATCCCTTCTGACTTCAAACTCCAGGAAACTTTGTAATCATTTCAAAAATCATATTTATTAACCTATGCTGTGCTTGATATATAAGCCACCTAGCATAGCTGATCAAAGAGAGATGTCCCCCTTGAGCCAGGAGCGTACTTCAGAGGAGAGAACAAGAAATAAGTGGCAGTTAACTGAAAGCACTTCCCTAAATCCCTGTATCATGAAGCACTCCATTACAACATTACTTTGAATCCTTAACAAGCCTTGATCAAGGCGGACTGGATTCTTAGCCTCCAGTCCTGTAAGCACCTAATCCTACAAGAGTTTCACATGGGTGCTCCTCTGTCTTTGGCCTGAAGTGTGAAAGTGCTCATTATCAGTAGCGGGGCTATCAGAAAAGAAACCAAGTCTGCTCTCCGTCCTGAAGCAGAATGGCTTGAGAGCTGAGGGAATGCACTCCCTTATACAAAGGTTAGTACTCCTCTTCAGCAAGGAAGTCACGAGCTTTTCTTTATTAGGATCTGTAAATGAAAGCTAAGTGTTTTAAAAAAGGAAATGGACTGTGTTTTCCAGAAAATAAGAATTAATGTCCGAGCCTTAGAGAAGAGATGGCGTGAGAAAGGATATGATCTCAGAAAAGGGACCTGAGCAATTCTGGGGTCAATCTGCTACTCTCAGAACTCTAGCAATTAAATACAAGAGAGATACTGTGGGGGATGAGATAAGAAAGTTGTGAAAGATTCACTAATTCACTGTTATTTAATAGTCTTTACCAAATATTGACTACACTTCTGGGACTTGCAGAACGAGTATAAAACAGATTAAACTTTTTAAAAACAAAATTAAAAATAATAATTTAAAATATGAGTCAAAGAAAACAAACCTTTCATCATAAATGACACTGCATGAAATTAAATTAAACAAAAAAACTAAATTAAATGAAAGTAAATGATAAAACACAAGTAAAAGCCTGAGTAATTATCACAGAGCTTCAGGAGAAGCTGGTCTGATCAGATGGTGTGTTGTAGAGTGAAGCATTTGTCCATAAATGTTGTTTGTCATGAGGAAAGAAATTTCTTTTCTTGTAGAATTTTCCACCTTTCTCCCCTCCATTTCTGTTCTGATACTCTAACTAGCTAGGAGAAGAGGAAAGCAATTTCAGGACAAAAGTATATTAATTTCTGTCATACAACACTGTCAGTGTGCATAAAAACAACAGTCTGCTATGTTCCCTCCTTCACTATTATTTTTAATTCATTAGCTGGTTTACATTCAAGCTTTCTTTTGCAATACAATCAAATTTTGTGTCTTCTCATGCTCAAAACTGCCGTAAGGGAAAGCAGAGGGAAGGAAAAGACTGTCATCACATTATTTCATACACGAAAATACAAATGTAATGAAAAAGACTACAAAATGAGGCAACAAATGGAAACCTGTATATGCATATGCGTTAAAATATTTACATACTAATTTTTGAGAAATCTAAGTTTTACATTAAAAAATACCATGTTCTGGTATGTACTACAGCTAACCTGGATTAACATATACAGAAGTCTTGGTTTACAGAATATTTAGAAATCCTAAATTTGGAATCTTATACCCTACCCTATAGGGTAAATTTCTTATTTTAACCTTTCCTCTAAGAGAATTCTGGCTTCCACCAAAACCTGAAAAAGTGAGAAAATACCCACAGTTCATTTGATAAGGATGAGAACAAGGTCCAGTTACAGCAGTCTACCAGTGAAAAAGTTTGATACCTCCTCCAAACTGTAGCTGCCCTCACAGAACAAATTCAGCACTGGGAGTACAGTAAGGACAGCCAGCTCTTTATTAGGAAAACTACTCACAGGAATGAGATTTAAAGTCACATGCACAATGATTTTACTTTCTGCATTTCTTTCTAACCTCTTTAAATCTGCCCAATATTCCTTTCTTTCAGTCCTAGGGTAGAGTTTGCTCCATTCTGCTAGATGATACATTGATTCTTTCATAATATCTCAGTATCTGAAATTTGCAGATTTAAAGATCTTATCATTTTTCATCATTTACACCTAAGTTCCTAACCTTGCAAGTATTTCAGTAAATCACGTTCCTGAAAGCCATTACTGAACTTCTGTGTAACACTAGATGTTGATAAATTTAAGCAGCCCTTGACTTACATGTTTTCTATCTTCCATATAGCTGCGCCTATATGTGTCCAGTAGTGTTCTTTTTTACCAGGATTGAACAGATTACCTATCATGCTAGTCCCTTTCTGAGCCCATGAACTAAGTGTCCTCCTGTTCAAGTTCTCCAGTCATTGGGTTTCAGTTGCTCAAACGTAATATTGCAGATTTGCAGCATGCCAGGATACTAACATAAAGCAACGCATGAGCATTACGTTTTGACCGCAAAGTTTAAAATGACAAATCAAGGGTTTCAGACAATTACACGAGATATATATTAACACGAGATATATATTACTCTCTGTATTTACAAGGCACGCCAGTCTACTCAACCAGAGGTATATCCAATAAACTGCATTCAGCATTTATGCTTGACTGAGGTTTATGCAAACTGTATATTTACATAGCTTTGATTTTTATAATTTAAACCCATCTAAAATAAATCCCAAGTGTTTTTTTGGTTTGAAATTGAGAAGGCTAAGGATGAAGATAACTGGTTATTTGCAATATTGGTTTCTCCCCTATATTAACCCAGACATTTCTAACCTTATTAGAAAACTGTAGTAATTCTTTACGCTGAATACAGAGTCTCAAAGAAGCATTTAATTTTTCATTGAGATAGCACCCATCTGTTGAATGCTAAATGCTCATGATTAACAATATTTAAATAAACTACTTACTGATGATAAGTGGCTATATAACAGATACATATCAATGTGTTGAGTTCAAAATCTCATTTAATATATTTTGGGTATTCAGTTAGCCTTTAACCTATACTGTACCATGTGGCTGTTTGAAATACATATTCTAATGTTTTTAAGCTGGGAAAAGCATATAAAATGCAGGAACTGTGTGTTAAATACATAAACCCCAAGGTGTTACTGCATGTATTTATTTAATGTTAAAATCTATGTAATAAATACTTACTTTGCCTTTCACAGGTGTTAAATAGATACAATTTTATTTGCCATGTAATCAGGAGAGATTAAATATCTTAATAAGACTCAATTAAAATCATCAGATATTTATGATACTCATTGTAAACTTTCATAAAAAATAACCTGCCACTATTTATAGCTCTCCTCAGACTACAATGTTTCTGAAACAGACTGAACCTCCGCTGCCACTAGCAACAATTTGAGAACAGGATTATTTAATTTCCTGGAAAGTACAGTACAATAGGGAAGTCTAAGAGATGGTCAATTAATCAATTAGTAGATAGGCAACCACGTGAGCAGAGTGTGTGGAAAGCAAAACACTGCTACCTTCCCCCAGCAACAAGAAATTCTCCTCCAATATGTACTAAGCTATCTTTTCATCAGTTCTCCAAACAAACATGCATGTGAAACAACCTCCATTCATGAAATTAACTGTATTCCAACACTACACAGGGGCATTTACAGAATACATTTTTTGTGATCTTTTGTCTTTGTAGTATTGATTAAATGAAGATGATAGCCTCTTAGTATGAAGCCTGCCTGTGCTTTTCAGTCCTCATTTCAAAGACATGTATTGTATAAATTATAATAGGGAGGTAACTGAGAACCATGGTTTCTTATTAAACTGTCGGTTCCGAGAGAAATTTGAACTTCAAAAATTCCTTTCTTCTGTGTTTATTGTATATGTGGATCAAAAAAAGAACTGTCTGGGAACAAGTAGTCTTTGAATAAGTCAGCGTGAATTCCCTCTTACATACAAGCCACCCACCCAACATTAGAAACCTATGAAAAGATTAATAGATAGATATTAATGCTTTATATCCTGCAGTTTTTCTATAGAGGACCTTAGTTTTAAAAATAGAGATTGAAATAAATACGTTAAGAAGAGAAAATATCATGTGTGAGAAATGTTTGTGCAATTCAGGAAAGTATCTTTTTTTCTGTTTTATTTATTTCATATACTTAACATTTCGCAATATCCAGAGTAACAATAACTGCTTAGCAACAGATTGAAGAGGATTTGCATTAGATGATGTATGCATGAGCACCACCAACTAAACAATTAGCATACACAAAACAATCTCACTATCACAAACATTTTATCGCAACTGCACAGAAAACGGATGTTACTGCTTAATTATCACCAACAAAAAGGATTTATTTATTTATTTATTCTCTTAAGAGTGAAGAACAGCTGTTCTGAGAGGGAAGAGTGCTGTAGCGTATGCAATGCATGCCTACTGCTATATGCCCTGAGTCAGACATGGTCCTGTTGCTATGACTTGTGGACACCAAGTAAGAGGTAGTGTAATTTTACAGTGGCATGAATGGACATCTTGTTGTTGGTACTTCAAAACTTTCATTAACAAATTGCTATTCTGGGAGCTCAGAAAAGGAGGGAGTATCTGTTCAGCAAAGGTACACCCTTGTTTTACAGAAATTCATACCTGTTTACTCAGTTAAAGACTTCCCTTTCAGTGACAGCATTTCTCATATCCTTTGTGGATTTGTACACATACAAAAACTTAAGAAAAGGACAGAGACAAAGAATCAAGGTCATTATGAGAAGTAATGCAGTCAAGAGTAATCTGTAATTCTCTCCTTGTCACCGCTCTGCTGCAGAATGGCAGAGTATAGCTGCAGGCATATTTAGCTAGATTTTGTTTTCACTCAAAGAGGGAGTGGCAGACTGCTGAGATCACAAAAGGGATTTTCTTTTAAAACACAGCATCTACTGCATAACTTCTCAGATACAGTCCCCTCACCTTTACAATCTGCAAATGCCCTTGCTTCCCAGCTGGTCTTGGATGAGCAGCATCTTTTATTTCATGACATCTAGCCAACATATTTGCAGCATTTCTTTCAGAAATGAATTCTGTTTCTATGACTTACACCTTAGTAGTATGATTGCAAAGCAATATAGGGCACTCTCTATTTAGGTATACCTAAACTGAGGTAGCAAATGAAATTCCTGCAGAGCGCACCACCCTGTTAAGTGAAGTCAGCAGCCAACAGTAAACAATCCTGGGTACACCACGAAGCTCTGGAACTCTGGAACTTTGTGGTTCTACAGGGCCTGGAACAACACCCCGATATCCCTCGTCCTGCACGAAATCTCAATGCATAATGGAAATTGCTTGAGTCAGCTGGTAACAAAAAGCTGCTGTTAGGGCATTCTCCTCCCAAAGGATGCCCAGAAAGTGGAAATTTCCTCTGCCCAGCATGAATTACAACCAGAAGCAAAATAGTCACAGTTTTTAATCCATGAAATCAGACCATGAATTAGGACTTGGTTTTAGGAAGCTCTTTGGAAGGAAAATGGGTGTGATGAGCACCGTTGACACAATATGCCTACTTGGATGCTGCCACATTTAGAACTTGTAACCAGCAAAGGTTCTGGATTTTTCTAAATAAAAAAGATAATCTTATGTATGGCTTCTCTTTCAGTTTAGAGAGTGCCAGTAATCTACAGGTGGTAGGGCAAAACATTTTTGGTTGGCCTAAGAAACTATAGGATATGGCTACTCCTCCTCTGAAATTCAGTGAAACAAAATAACTATTTTAGGTTTTAATGCTGACACTTCTTAAAGGTCCCCTGTTCCCTCTTTCAGAGGAAAAATGCATTTTACATCTATGAGGGACACCAAACCCAGTCAAACACATGCATCAGACCTACTGGGTGGCCATATTTCCAATCGTTAATTTTGTTTTGATGTCCTGTTCCCTCATCCCATTTTCCATTTGCAGTTCATGAGAACTTTCTTTTGCTATTGCAGTTTTTTAATGACTTAATGTTCTATTGTTCTTTCCTAGTAAGCATAAAATGTAAAAGATGTACAGACCAGGCTTTTTTTAATTGGTTCTACTATTTTCCTCAAGAAAGGAGGGATGAAGTCTGGCATTTTTCATTTGGACACGGTGCATTTTTATTGAAAGTGAAAGATAATGCCTTTGGCAGTTCCTTTTTAATCCAATCTACTGCTTAGTGTCCTCGAAAAGAAAATTAGGGAACATGGCCACAGTTGGCATTTTGTGATAGGGTCCATTTTTCTTCTATTGAGGATGCAGACACTGGCTGGCATTTCTCAATTAGGTGCTCTTTTTTCCTATTGATAATGAATTCTTTTATGTGGCTTTCACTTTAAACTGCTCTATAACATGGACTGCTGAATACAGTAAGTCCGATAATTAACTAAGATGATAATGGGAATAGCTATTTGTTATAATTTCATAGCATTTCCTGTGATTGCAAATGACACCATCCTTTGTTCTAATACATATATTTGGGAAACTGGGATTTATTTGTATAACAGTCAATAAAATCATTCCTTCACTCTAACAGACAATTATAATAAATGACTATTTTTTCCTACTCTTTAGCAACTAATTTTACAGACAATTAAATTACACTAACAAATAGATTAATCAACTTTAATGTGAATCAATATACTGGTTTTCACTGTTTTATTTTGCAGCAAAATAGGTCAACTTCAGATGTGCATGTAGTAAAATATCTACTAGCCATTTATATCAATGGCTATTATTCAATTAACCCACTTTTCATGGATAATCAATCTACATTAATTTGGCTAGGGTGTTCGTTAACCAGATTAGGCATGTGCACATGCACAAATCAATTGTCTTTTAAATAGGAAAGTTAGAGAAAGCACACAAAACTGCCTATGCTGATTGTGCCTCATTTTTCAGTAGAAATATGAGGAATAAAAATTACTGCTATGCTGAAATTTTAAAATTCAAACAATTTTTTTTATTTCCTGCAACATCTGTTAAATATATTTATGCAACTGTCCTAATACATATGTTACAACTTATTCTTGCTCTGTGAAAGATTTTTACCCAATGGTATGTTAAGACTGGAAGAATAACAAAAAACCTCAAACAAACAAACTTGGAAGGAAGTTTGTTCTGAGGTCTATTTTCATAAACCCTAAAAGTGTGAACTTCCTTTCCGAATTCACTTTAAAGCCTAGAAAGTTTTTATTTCACCCAGCAACAAGTACCATTTTTTTATTGGCAAGTTCAATGATTCAAAAAGTTTTCAAAAAACTAAAATCATCTTACTATGGCCGTGCAACAAAATGATCTGCCTTATAAAACAATTTTACAGTCTTTGGCCTAGGAACTATCACCCTGATAAATTAGGAAAGGCTCAGAATTATTTAGACAATGCTGTGCTATGGACTCAGAACAATTCAACAGTCCAGCCCCCAGTAATGCACACTTGCAGCTTTGCATTACTGTATCTTTCCTCATAGCCTTTACCTTCACCAGAAGACCAGGGTAGGCTTAAGACCTTGTAGCATCCCTGCATATTCATTCACATGACAAAGCAAGTGAACTACTTCCCAGTTGACAACAACTGAGGAGAACTAAGATGGCTTTTAACAATCTTATATATCTCAAGAGCAGATTTAAACACAATGTTTCCATCTTGGGCAGGAAAATCTTCTGGCTTGGAGTGGCCAGTAGCCAATATTACCTCATATTTGGATTATAACTTAAAGCTGCTATTAAAAGTTTACTTGTAACATATCATATCTGTCAAAACAGCCTCAGTGAGTTCTCTGGCCAATATGAGATTTATCTAAGCAAGGACTAATCAAACTAGAATAAAGTCCAGGCTTATGCAAATAATTTTCCAATTAGGAATCAAATCCTCCAATAAATTATTAGCAAATAAAAGTAAAAAATAAATACAGTTCATCAAAGAATAAAAATAAAACCTCGGGATTAAGCTAGTTAACTTTGGGTACTTATAAGCAGAAAGTATTTTGAAGCTTATGCATACTCTCTGCAGTGTGAACGCATTTTGGAGTAACATCTGAACAACACTTTTTCAGAAGACAAGGTGAAGGATAACCCTCAAGGGCAGAGTTGCAAGCTCTTTTAAGACAAAGTAGAAATGCCAATCAAAGTGCAGATGGTTTTTCTCCTGAGAGGTGATTATTTTTTCATAGATCCTTTCTTAGAAGGATGGCTTAAATACATCAACTAAACTTCATAGTAGTATTGTAATAGTAGAAAATAAAAGGAAACATATCTCAGGCATAAGCTCTTCTCAGGCACTTTAAAAAGACATTTTCTTTCCTGTATCAAAAAAACCCCCAAACCTGCAACTTTTTCCCTCCCTGTGCATTAGAATAAACTAACTTTAAATGCCTGATGAACCTTAGCTTATGGTCATATCTCCCCTCTCACTGGCAGTGTCTGGGTAGGGCTTTTTTTTAGGCCATGTGAAAACATTTAATCACTTAATGTTTAGCTGCAGAAATGATGGCCTAAAAAAACAACAAAAGAGTTGATACAGAAACACAGCTCTCAGATATATTTACTCTAGTTATGGAATAATGTTATTTAAATAACTGCCAGTGATATTACATTGCTATCTAATTATTTTTATTATTTGGTTATTTGTCTACAAGGTTTGAAAATTCTGCTGTTTAAAGTATGATTTTTAAAAAAGACATTGGCAAAAATGACACTGAAAAGACTTCTATTCAGCCCTTCACAGTGATATCAAACTCCTTGGTTTATCACAGTGTAACTAATTGGACTTTAGTAAACAACTTTGTTTACGATAAAAAAAGAAGACTACACTCCACATGTTATGGATTTGTTGAACTAAAGAAGTTAAAAATAGCAGGCTCTATTTTTCTCACTAAAGACAGTTAGAATACAAATACATATTGCTTTAATAATTATTCTTAAAGGGAAAAAAAAAACCCCACAAGAAAACTCCAAAGGGTGTGTTATGTGTTGGACAGGTTAGGCGAGTTCAAGCCCTCCTTAGGGTTGAAAGTTCCTTTTAAACTAAGTATGTGCGTTTCTGCAATATACCATACAGGTGTGAAACGGCACTTTGTATTGCTATAGAGCCACTCTGGTGAACAGAAATTTTGCTCTGGTAGGAATTATCCACAGCATCTTAATTTTCATGGTCATAAGGTTGTTTGTAACCTATGTAGATGAAAGCACACTGGATCTCCATATAGAGATATCCTTCAGAAATAAACTCTTTAAGTTTGGACATGTGTAATACATAGAAAGATTTAGAAAGCAAATATGTTTATATTTTTAAAAACAACCTTTATTTTTCTAGACATGCTACACTATGGCAGATGGTCAACCTAAAATTATAATTGCCCACCACTATGGCATTTACAGGCATACCTGCTGCCTCCTTCCAAAGTAAGCCTATCACTCACAACCCACCCACTTAATATAGCAATAATTTATAAAGCCACTGAAGAGCATCTCTATAGACAGAATCTATACAAGTCATAATATAGCCAGGAAAAAAACTTTGTTTAGAGAAAGCCCACACTGAAGCAATATGCCTCAAGAAAAAGTTCTTGACAAAAATGCTCCTAGCAGCTACCTCTCTAAAATAAAACTTCAGCTACCACTGTCTCTATACTTGAGGGAAGCGTTTATAATCACAAGAAGAAAACAAGATAGCCCACAGCTTATCTAACCTCTTATATTAATTCAGAAAGATCCCTGCAGATCTTGCAGGCTCATATTAGGGCCAGATTTTTAAAGATATACAGGTACTGAATACCCCGAGGAACTTCACATAGGAATACCTATGCTTTATGTCACTTTCCTGATAATCAGACCCACAGGCAGGCTCAAAAAATATATGAAGAGAGAAAATATCTATAAACAGACTTTAGAAGCTAGAAAGCCAAACTAATCTCAAAACCAGTAAGACATCTGACTCTGCTCAGGAGCAGTTAGCTCTTCTGAAGCTGGATGTTTAAATCATTCTCCTCCTCATCTCCAAGGGAAAAGCCCCTCTGCTAGTTCAGATCTTGGAAATCTGACTTGAAATGTTGACAGCTGCCTTTCAAATTCTCAATCTGCATGATCTAGACAGATAGAAATCCAGGTCTCCCATAACCCAGGAAATTATTTCAGATTAGGTATGCAGCTAACGCTGCAATTCTACTGCTAAAGCTATTCCAGTTAGCGTAAATGAATATCTATTGGAACAGGGTCTCTCATCTCAGGTTACTGCTTGGCTACTTGACCTTATGGAAGAGATGGGAGAGTGGATTCTACTGTCTGGCTTGTTTGGATTTCTTATTAAATACCCATCTGATGGAAGATGAATAAGCAGCCCACTGAACCATAAACAAAACCTTGGTCTTTTTCCAGCTGAATAGTTTATCTGTTAGATTACAGAATTTAGCTTATATTGCTTTGCTAGGTGGTGCAACATCCCATGCTCAGTTATAGAGTGCCTTAGTTTTAAGAAGGGGGCTTGAAGGTATCTCCACTCATAGTTGGTCTATTGCTGGCTAGTGTTATGCCTCTCTTCCAAAATTGAGAGACGTGCTTGAATTGCTCAGACTTCACATAATCTAGAACTTAATTTTTGTAAGACCTGTAACCATTCATACCACTCATTATTGGCCCCAATAATTCTTATCACTAGTGATTAAAATCACCAGAAAGCGATTTGATTTGAGTCCTTCTGTTGGACTGTATGTGGTTGCTTGCTGTTTGTAAGCTAAGTTTGGCTCAACCCCCTTCAAAAACATGGATCTTCTGTATTCCTCCTGCTTGGTTTGCATTGTTAATTGATTTTTTTGGGGGAGCATTTCAACTGAAGGCAAGAGGCATGTCAAAAACAGAGAAAAAAATTGTAATAGTAAGTCTACACCTAGGCTGAATGGTTATTATATCCAAGAATCTCAACCTCACAGTGCAAAAGTTACAACCTAGAAAACTAAATGGAAAGATTACTTTAAGAGTATTCTGTGACACGGAGGCCTGAAGAAATAGCTTAAGAATCTTACAACTGTGTTAGTTTTCAGCATGAACTAACCATCAAAGTGGAAATGACAAAAACTTTAGCAAAAGTGCTCTAATGAAGCAGAGCAATGAATGGCTAGTGAAATGAGGAAGCAGCTGATTTCAGAAGATCAGTGGCAGCTTGAATTGTGCCTTGCCACGCAGCAGGAAAGGTGACAGGACCTCAAGACTTGACAATCTCATACTGTGAGTAAGATGCTGCTGCAGAAGGGGGAGGGAGAAGCAACCAGGTGGCCCAGTAGCTGCTCAGCTAACTTCACCAAAGTGGACTGTAAATTGTGGTTGTGTTATTCCTGTTGATCTACCTTCTTTGATTTTTTTTTTAAATTAAAACAAAATTAAAAATTAAAATTTTTCATTTTTTTAATTAAAAAAAATTAAAATCAAAATTTTTCTATTGTGGCAAATAATTCAAGTTTTGAGTGGGGAAAATTACCCTGCTGAGCACCAGAAGGTCTCAGGGCTTACAATGTTTTTTATAAGATATTTCTTTAAATTTGAACCTGGTCCTTTTTGCTGCTAAGATGTCAAAAGGTATCAGGAACATTCAGGACATACTAGAGGGAATTCTGAAGTTACCAAAGATAAGCTGGATAGCATTTTTGGAAGTAAGGGCAACTGAGTACCCAGGTTACTATTCAAAGTCCATAGCAGTTGGGTCCTTGACATTTTTCATGTAATTTCACTCCCTGTGCCCATAACTTTTAGCTTCATTTCCTTTGGCCAATTTTTCTTAGTATAGAAATCGAAAAACATTTGAAGCAATGGGAATAAAAAGAGAGACTTTTTCTAGTTTTCTGAAACCAACAAAAATAGTCAACATCTGTGGTAGCTTACTTTATATGACCTTTTCACACTGCTTTCACTCATACCAGAGGAAATAGCATAGCAAGTAAATATACTGCTGTTGATCTGGAACACCAGTGATGTCAATGTTTGTGGTTATCAAGAACACAATGAATGCCCTTGACACTTAGGGCTACAAGAAATGAGTTTTTTGAGTGATTTTAGTTCCTTGCTTCATTCTTTACTAGGGCATTATTAAAACTGAAAGCTTCACAATTTTCTCATTCAAAGACCTTTTCAACAGTTAAGAATATGCTTTCAAGCCATAACTGTATCAGTATGTGTGGTTGTGCCTTTATCAAGAAAATATATACGCATTTTGTTTGTGATGCTGTCTAAAATCTTGACAGCTAAAGAATTCATCTTTGGAAGCGTAGATTCATTTCTGCTGTTAGTTGCAAGTGAGTAAAAGCCTCTCTTTTATAGGTTGGATCCAGTGCCACATTGATTATGCAAATAGCCTTTGTGAATGCCTCAGGCATACATTGCTGAAATTGGAAGGTAAGTATCTCAGATGGCAGGCCTGAATTTTGAAGCCCAATGAGTTCTTCTTATATTCCTGCATTAGTAAATTATAAGCTACTGAGAAATCAGTTCCCTTTCGCCTTCTACAAGGTGCAACTGGCTCAAGATATCTTAAATACAGTTTTGCTTCACAGGACAGGCATGTTAGCAGTGTTCATACTGTGAGCTGGCATTTTTTATTTGAAAACTCTTTTCCCCTGAGGAAAAAAAGAATATTGTTTTTTAAATTAAAAAAAATTACAAAGCTGACATTGTTCAAAAAAATCTGATTCAAAATAATAAAATAGTTGTCCTAAATACCTCTCCTTCTCATTATCCTGTTACTACCCCAATTTTCCATTTTGAAAAAGAAAGGAAGGTCAGGGAATTTGGAGAAAAACAGGGGAAAATTTAAAAAAATTAAAAAATAAATAAGAAAGAGCTGCTTCTGGTCAGCTGTGATGATGATGAAGCTATCCAAGCTATTGCTTTTGCTATGTCACTCCTCTTGCTTTACTACTTATCTTTCAGAAATGTCAGGCTCAGAAGATGGTTTCTTTTGGAGATCAAATGAAGGCTATGCCAACAAAACTGAGAAAAACCTTAAGGACAAAAGATTAATTAAATATAAATTTCCCTATAGGGAAAGCAGGTTGTAACTTTACAAACTTAAAGGCAGGGAGTCACTGAGTGGAATTTAGAAACTAAATAAACAGATTTTAAATGGGAATAACTGATCAGGTTAATGATTCATCAAAAGAATCCACAGAACCCTAACACAATGGACTGTCTCTCAGACACCTAAAATCCACTTTATTAGGATCAGACTCGAAGCAACATACAGTATGTTGGAAAAATGAGAGGTTTGCTAGGACTGTGTTTTTCTCTGCTTCTCTCTTCTGCATGTTAAAGAGCAACTTTTTTTTTTTTTTAAAGAGTCTGCAAGGAGAATTCCTGAACAATAGATAAGGACTTGTTGTGCCAGAGATCATTATTTTCAGTGTCTATCTTGATTAAAATGCTGACTTACTTGCACATGCCTCAATCCAGGAAAACCTAAGGAAAAATATTTTAGATTTATTTTTTATTTATGAAAAATCAGGAGACTAAATCTCCCTAAATGGAGCCAGGAATCCATAATCCTGTAAATCACTGTGACCAATCCAGTGCTAGATCCTGACAAAGATTCTTGAAGAAATAGCAGGACTCCAGGATACATGCATGTTAAACCTTCTTCAACCTGTTTTTTGGAAATATACCAGACATAAGAAAATGCTTGTAATATTTGGTCATTTTATATTAGGGAGTTGGAAGAATCCAAGCATGTATTGGTCTGTCTTGTACTGCCTTCCACAACAGAAAAGAGTTTTCATTATATTTATTTAAAATACAGGGCTTTTTTGAAGAAAAAGTGATAATGCAAGAAATCGTTTGGATATTAGCATAAAGGCACAATAATATAAAAGTTGCTTTGGTTTTCTTATATTTCCTTTTGTTGTTTTCTACTATAATCCCTCCTGCAACCAGATTATCCTTCTCTCTTCATCCTCCCTGTTTATCTTCTCAATGAAAATAACATTTTTGGATCTCTCCACATCATGGAATATCAAAATGTAAGTATAAACACATTCAGCATCTACTATCAACTTCCCAGTCCTTACTCAGCTTGTCAAAGAGCTGATTGCTACTATGCTATTAGTAAGGTAATACAACTATAGTAGAAGTACAGAATCTGTTTTCTTTGTATCAATTCCCCTCCCCACTTCCCTTTGTGTGAGTTTCTTCAAGGAAATCTGGGGCAACAAATAACATCTGTTAATTATTTATCTATATTTAAAACCCCTCTTAACATGCCATTGCCTAAACTATGAGTTTACAGACATGTACCTCTTGGGACATTAGGATGTTTAATATCTCTATTAAATGCCATAAAATGTTATGCAGTTATGAAAAAGGCAAAGGTCGACATAGTATTTTTACACTGACTGATTCTGCAGAAGATTGGTCTTGTAAACTGGAATAGGATGGGGGGGATGAGTTGTACTCTGCTAGAAAACCTTAAAATTGTGAAGGTGTCTGGTATTGCACAGAAAGCAAACAGGTACTATTGCACTTAATTCAATGTGTTCTACTTACGGTCATAGTAAACAAGACTGGAATGACCTAAAAAAGTCCACGTGAATGAATATGATCATCTTGCAACATTTTGCTGAAGCTTGTAAACTTCCAGCAAAATTGCAAATTATGACTTTGGTGAAGTTCTAGTGATGATAACAAATGATTTTTGGACTGCAAGGAGAATTATTAACAACGAAAAGTGCATATAAGGAGAATTCTATACTCTTATTGCATTACTTTTTAAAGCATTCAATAACTTTCTCACTTTTATATTATTATAATCATATGTTAAAGATTTCCAGAATTATTTAGCAGCTTCTGCAACTACTTTATAATGCATGTCACTGTTATCCAAATAAATTGTGGAATCTTTCTTAGAATAAGGATTTCATACAGTGCTAGGCAAGGGAGTGTCATTCTTACTGGAAAGATGCAAGAAATATAAATGCTATCTGTAATATAAAGCACTTCCTGTCATTACAGAGTCATAAAATTCCTTGGAATATAAGAAGTTTCAACTGGTTTTTAATTTAGTACAGTATTAAACTAGTCAACTATTCATTGAGAAATTAGTATCCTACAAGCCGCATCACAAGCTAACTGTAAGCCAGCTAGGTCAAGAAGAGACTAGAATCTGTAATGAAGCCAGCTGGAGTGGGTATGAAATATTCTGTGAAAATGTGGGTATTTCTCATGCCCCATTACCCACTGGGATTAAATCAGAACCTTCTGAAATATTTTGCAAAATAAATGACAGCAATGAGGCCCATTTCAGAATAACTAAATTGTTAACCACTTCAGATGTTGAAACTCCGGGTGAATTTCCAGCTGTACTTCAAAATGTAGTAGGTTACAAGGTATTCAGAGATTAATATTTCTCAGCTTTTCCAGCTGGAACTGTTACACTTCATATCAATAATTAAATGTTTATTGGAGCAAAGACTTGAACTACTGGCTTCCTCTTTCCAAGTGAGTGCCTTGAATATTGGCTGTTGAATACTGCTGCTGTCTTTGGCCAAGTGAGTAAGTTACCAAAGATGGAATAGCACCAGGAAGAGTTGTTAAGAAGTTCTTACTCACACTGCCTCTCTCCAATGGTCTGGTAAAGTGAAGAATGCACATTCAACCCTGCATTAATGTTCTTCTCTTAAATATTAGCAAAAGTTCAATGTTATTTTAAATCTCAGAAATAAAACATCAGTTGTGATTTGAAATTCTGAAAGCTTTTCCTGTCTTGAAAACTCACATAAGCATGCTACTTTATTAAGAAGGAAAAGTCTATCAATGGAAAATTCTTTTCTAGACTCAACCGAAAAGCCCAAGAAAGGCCACTTTCCATTGCAGGGAACTAATTTGAAGACATTTGTATTCTATTTTAAAATATACTTGCTAGAAAACATTTAAGGACTGAACCAGATCTCTCTTCTACATGCTCAGATCAACCTGGCTATACAGAAGCTCTCTGAATTCACCCCTGAATTTGCTCCAGAGATTGAATGTGTTGAATGCTTGAGAGAAGAGAATGGTCTATAGAAGCAATACTTAGAAGAAGATAAACAGCAGGAGACTTTTAACAGCAAATTCAAGAAGTGGAAAAAATAAACCCAGAAACAACCACTTGAGAAAGTTAAACAGTAGGAGACTTTTAACAGAAATCACAAATAGCAGTGAGACAAAAATAAGCCAGAAAAGCAACTGCTAGAAAGGCTAAGCAGCAGGAAACATAACAACAAAACCAGAGTAAAACAAGAATAAGGCAGGGAAACAGGAACTGAGGGAAGTTAACCAGTAAAAGATTTCAGACAATGAAAAGTAGCAGTTATACCAAAGTAAGCCAGAAAAAACAACAGCTAGGAGAAGATAAGGAAGATCATGGTGAAATCAAAGAAAAAAGTCTTTTCTAGGAGGGAAAAAACTTCAGTTCCTTTGGCATGGAATAGAGGTATGTATCCTGTCAGCCTCAGATAGTGACATAGAAGAAAATACTGTACAGAACTGCTTGCGTAGAAATGTCACTTTCAAAAGATAATGCTTTATAACAGTTTCCAAGGTTACAAATGGGAAAAAAGAGAAGACATATACATAACGGGGTTTTTATGTCTTCAGAAGATCCCCACTCTACATGTGGCTGGACTTTTAAGTAAAACCAGCTTCCTCGTACTCTACAAAGATTTCACGGAAGACCAGTATGTACTGGGAGAGCTCATTAACTTCCACTGTACACATCAAAGAAGCATTGCCATGAGAAAAATCAGCATGGTGCCAAACAAGGAGATAGCAGGCTGGAAGAACAGGCAGTGGAAACCCAGACAAAGCATCAAAACCGGGCAAACAAAGAAACCAGAAGTAGTAGATTAGGAGTAAAAAGTGGAAGGTATGAGTTTGTTTCCTTACTTATTTTGGAAAAAACATCACTAAACCAGAACTGCAATTTGAGGAAGGTAGAACTGGAGCATAGCAGGATGGCCAAGTCAAAGCTACTGAAAGAATAATCAAAATATATTTACATGAATATGGTTTCTGTCATGATTCAACTAAGTTTTGTGTAAGTTGCTTAAAATGTTTCTGCAGGCCTGGGAAAAGTACAGAAATGTACTGAAATGTCCCTTGCTGGAAATGAGGGTATGTGGGTTGTATATGCAAACAGGTATTGATGTTGACATGCAGCCAGCATGTCAACAGGGTGACAAGCTGTAAGGATTTGCATTGGAAGTATCTTGTACAGCTCATCTGCCTTGCTGAGCAGACAGCACTGGATTTGAGTGGAATTGGGAAATGCTACTCTGTACAGATGCAAACCACCATATGTAATCTGCTTGGACATATCTTGCCTCTGTTATGAATACAGTTCATTGCCACCAGATTCATATTTTTGATATTATCTTAATGACAGACATGTGGAAAAGTCTGGAAAAGTGAAAGGATAAAAAACAATAGAAATAAATGTAGTAATAATTTTAGTTCAGAAAAATTCACTATCCAAACCATTTTCCTGTCTCATTGCATGTACATTTAAGAATTTATGTGGTTTTGATTACAAGCAAGTATATTTCCCAGTGGAGAAATCCAGTACCAGAGGGACCCCTCACAATTAACTAAATAGAATTACTTGTTTAGAAACATAATTTAGTTTGGGGAAGTTTTGTGAAACACCACTTGAGAACAAAAAAGTGAAAAATTATGAAGGCAGCCCACCCTAACTTCCATAGAGAATAGGTTTTAAGGCTGCATTTTATAATCCTCTCTTAAAAAGAAAAATCTGTGCGACACTGTATAAATAAATATATGACACAAAATTGTTGGTCTCCAAATGATATCTCCTATCTGACACAGAGTAGCAGGCCTGGTGTTCTTGGCAGAAACACAATAACAAGCTGGCTTATTTAGAATTCATTCTGATTGTACAGAGACAGAATTCTTCAAAAGTACTTCAGGCCAAAATGATCCACAGCTGCTAAGAGTCTTATTTTTGTCCTGCCTGTGTAACATGGATAAATTACACACAGCCTCCCCTGGGAGAGAAGACTTGCAACAGGGAGAAGCATGTCCTGCAAAGCCCTGTTTCTACATTCTCCTTTGCAGATGGACAAAGACTAAGCCAAGACTAACCCCTTGATTATTTTTTTTTTTCCTTTTAGAGTTGTAGAAAATAATAGATTTCTGTCTTCTTTTAGCTTCTCTAAGATGCCTGTTTTCTACCTTCTCTTTAATGGATGAGAATTTGTACGTCAAACTAGAAACTCTGAAACAGGTGAGAATTTGAACATCAATCTAGAAAACCTATTCAAAGTGAAAGAGCATTTGGGTGAAGGCATAATGATAGTTACAGAAAATGGGTGTATTATTTGTGTAGGTGGTCTCAGAACACAGCAGGGCAAAGTTCTCAACACTGCTCAAGATCAGGCAGCATTAAAATGATTCCCATATGTGTGTTGATTTCACGTTTTGGTTGAAATAGTCATTTTAGCATTTTCTGAATTATGGGTTTGTCTTTCTTTTTTTAATTTGAAATTTTTGATTTTTTTTTTTACATCTTATTTGAATTGAAAGAACTGTAAAAGCATTCATGATCAAAGAAGTATATGTTATCAATTCCTACTAGTTTGAAATGTTTTGGGTTTTTTAACATTTTTAACTAACAATAACATGTCTTGATTTCTCACTAGTAAGCAGAGTGACTTTTCATTTGGTGTGAAGGGCCGAGTGAGGCAGAATAGGTGGGTTTGCTCAGCTATATAAACATGAAAAGAACATAGGATAGAGAGTGAAGATTTGTTGCAGTGTAATTTTTCTGTAGTTTGCCAACAGACTGACAAAAGTTTACTCTCCATCTCGTCTATTACCTGTGTGGGTGCTAGTAGGTTTTCAGCTGATCAGTTGAATAAATATGGATCTAATTCTGCATTAGTGAAACCAAATACGACCCTATTGTTAATTCAGTGAGAGCAACAGCATCTCTCCTTGCCTGAAACTTGCTTTTTTTTTTTTAGGTAAGTGATTTTTTTTAAAGGTTGAATATGCAAACTGACCTAGTCAAGAATAAAAAGCATATATACTTGGCAATCCATTGTTCTCTTTCAGATGAACTAGGACTATTCTTTACAGAAGAACAAGTAACTAAACACCCCGACACCCCACCAGCCCAAAACCACCACACACCAAAAACCTCAATAACCTCTCATTTACTAAGTCATCAAACACAAGCCATAGTTTCAAAGTACTGGTTAAAATACAGTTAGATCCATTGGTGGACAGACTTTACTGTTGCTTTGGGTTCCAAAACCTCAGGGAAAATCAACATCCTAGGAATAGAAGAAATAGAACAATTTACTATTTCATTTATGAAGAGAAATCACTAAATACTTAATTTTAAAGAGTTTTTAAATTTTGTTTTGTTTTTAGAGAAAAGTGTTGAAATCCTTGCATAAAAAACATATACTGTACATTCTGAAGGAAATCTGTACTAACTGATTCCTGTGGTCTGGGTCATTGCGGTACTAATCATAAAAAGCTTTACAGAGCAACACATATTTCTCTGGTACCTACTACAAACATACTGTGCCTCTAGCTGTTCATAATTCTGGTTCTTAATAATAATGAGACTTACGGTCATATTATTTGTAGCAATCAGGATAGAAATGATTTGGCAGAACTGATGGAATGAATTTACGTCACATTACCATTTTACCCTTGAGTTACTAATTGGTCAGAGCTGTGTTCATTTCTATTATTGTTTTTTGTTTCTGTACTAATATGTACTGACAGGAGAGAAGAGTGACTTCCCCAAAGGGTGGACAGGCCAGTTTGAAGTAGGGAGCATGACCGCTGGATGACATTCACAAGCTCTCTCGATAGAAATACTGTAAGACTGGCTTCTTCATGCCTAGCCTCCTCCCCAAGAATGACAGCCAATTTAGCTATAAATCTTTATCTCGGTGTTGGTTCCCTGAAGTCTTCCATTCTATCTGCTTCTACACAAGACAAAACTGTCACAGAGATTGCTTTTGATCTCTTTTTTGAAATGCTTAAGAACGCTTAAAGCAACACAACAATAGTGAATAAATGGCAATAAGTGAAATTTCCACGATATCTGACATCATTAAATGGTATTAAAATGAAATTCCTTAATGAAATTAGGGCATTTTATTTGACATTTTGTTTTCAAATATGACTCCAAATAATGGTAATGTTGAAACATTGCTTTTGGACACTTATCAAATAGAATATTTGTTTTATATTTCAAAATGACCTTTCCACTTGATTTTTAAAATTCTGCGTATGTTTATATACAGTAATGCAAACCCTGAAATGTACAGACCTCAAAAAATTATCAGTATATTTAAGCAAAATTAATTTTTTTTTTCCAGTTTGGACACATTTTAAAATTCTTTGCAAACAGAACTTTCATTTTAAGCACAGTTATGTTTGTATCTTATTGTGGTATTTTAAAAACATACTTTTCAGACACCTTAACCAAGCGATATTAGCTGCCTGAACTGAATTTTAGTTCAATAGAATTTCATTAGCTACTATGCTTCTAAAAATGGTGTGGAAAACAGGCCCTAATATTTCTCAGTTTGGGCGTCATCCTTTTAGGCTCCTATTTTCAAATAAGTTTTCTCTTATCCCCCTCAACTTGGTAAGTTGTGACGTATTATTAAAGATATCTTTTTTCATCTTTTCTCAGGACATGGAAAGTGTTTTCCTTTAGTGTATATTATGCAAAAATACACATATCAAAGTAGTCTTTAAAATGATACAGAAAATGCAGAAATACTAAAATCCACTTGGGTAATAATTATAAATTCAAATAATATAATCAATAACAGATAATATTTAATTACAGTAAAATGTAAGGAAAAACATCTGTCTCCTGAAATCAATCCATTTCTTGACCCTCTTTTGTCGGCACACCAAGAGATAGAGACAGAAAAGAGTCAGAAGGGAGAAGCTTTCTCCTTCCCCTAGGCCCTATCTTTCAAGCCCAAACCAGAAATCAGCTCTTTTGATATGCCTGTCTCATCATACTTCCCCACCAAGGTGTCTTTCCAGTTTTTCTGGCTTTTATTATCAAACAATTCCTTCATTCCATAGGTCCTGGTGCAGAGATTCACACCTAGTTTCAGTGACATTTTTCTTCTTCTCAGCCTCAAGACAATTGTGTAATTTGAGGAAAAAAATTGTTAGTAATTCTTATTTATCATTCAATATTTCAATCAAGGAAATAGCTCCAGTCCAACAGATGTAGGAAAATAATTTGCAGACTTCATAAAACATCCACAGAATATTATTTCATATTCAGTATCATTAGTGACCTATATTAGCTGGTCATATTCAAAAGATTTGCTTATATTCCTCCACTTTCCAAAAGTAATTGTTTGAAAAGCAGACACAAGGGCAAAGCTAATACTCATTTTAACGCAAAGAATGGTGACACTTAGTGCAACTAACAAGCACACCTGTGCAAATTTGAGCAAGCCACTTTTCAGGGTCATAGTTCCTCTTTTGTGGATTGGACATAAGTCTCCTTCACTATCTTAACTACAATACTAAGAGGAATTATTCTGTGTTTGCAGTATGTATAGCTGTTACAGCAAAAAAGGAAGGATGAATTCCAAGCTAGGTAAGCAGCATTTGGAAAGTCAACAAAAGCTAAACATTAATTTCTAAGGAATACCTTGTTTTCACATAAGTGTTTTTAACTCATAAATGTCAATATAGGAACAATTAATTTCTAATTAAAAGATAGACAAAACTGATGTAGACCAATGAAGCCCTTTTGTTCAAAATCATCCATCTGTGATGAGCAATACTTAATCTACTGCTTTTCAAACAGCACTCAGTCTCAGTCATGGTGCAAGAGTCACCCTTTTTTTTCCTCTAGTAAACTGTAAGTGTCCAGCTCAAGAACATACCTATTTCATTAACACAGTTTTAAAGAGGCTAGTAGCTTTGGGTGGTTCAACTTGTTTTGCTGGCCTGATCTCCTGAATGCTTAGCTAGCACATACACACCTTAGAAAGTTGTGGGTGATCTCAACATTGAACATCTTAAAAGCTATAGCTTATTGACTGCCTCAGAGCAAATCAAATACATTTGGCTCAATAGGACATAGCCTCAAGTTTCTCCTACCCAGATGTTCTATGTTCACTCTGTGAGCAGTTTCAAAGTGGATATCAAAAATAGGGACACCCTTAACCCTATCCTCCTTTTGCTTCTGTTTAGATTGGCTGCTGGCTGATTCAGGTGTCAGAATAGAACTGTTTGACTTCAGGATACAGATAAGTTGAACATAGATTAAATATCTCAATAATTTACCAAAAAGAAAAGGGATGACAAATTAATCTGAAAGGCATTGCTACTATTTAAGAGTAATATTTTTTTTTTGTCTTGATATTCACAGTAATGGTATGTGACTTCACTTGACAACACTGCATTAATAATATTTTTTTTTGTCTTGATATTCACAGTAATATTTAGTTTTTCTCTATGGTATGTGACTTCACTTGACAACACTGCATTAAAAAGTAAGTACATTACATAAACTGAGCTTTAACATGTAGCTACAAGGGAGTATATTTACCTTATGCCATATATCCCCCAATGTTCAACATATAAACTACCCAGGACTCCAAATTCATACTTTCTGCACTTATAAAACAGAAACATCCATAACACTGAGACCTGAAGTCTCAATGCTTTGCTTTGCCAATATCATGTACCTTAGTAACATGTTACTGTGTAATTCTTGCACCCCAAAAGACAGACCGTTCAGTAAAAGACACAGTTGTGTGGGGGATGAGAAAATCAAGTAGAGTGTTTCAAATTCCCAAGTGCTTTGCTAGTGAAGGCTAATTTATGTAGTCAGTTAATTCTCTAAGAGAATCTGATGAAATTTAACTTCCTTTCAACCCACTCTTCAAAAATCAAGACCCTAAATGTAGTTCCCTTCTTTCCTGATTTTTAGGTTTTATTCTGAGGCTGCAAACAAAACTAAAAAAAGCAGTTAATAAACTATTCTGCACAAATTATGTGAATTTTTCATTAATTTACTCTGGATGAAGTATGGAGGGCACTGGTTTTGAATAAAACATAGGATCTGGTGATTAATCAAATCCCTTTTCTGATGGAAGCAATAATCTACCTGTCTGGAACCTGAAGGGTATACAAGGACAAAAGTGAATGCAGTGAAGAAAGTATTCCCAGTCTGAGAGCATCTAACGCTGACTTACAGGGGAAGAAATGAAGATATTTTTGTATTTTAAAAAAGGATTCATAAATTAAGGCTATCTTTGGAATAGATAACATTAGTTATATGTGACCACTATAGTAATTTAGAGAATGTAATTCTCTATCATTTCAATTGATCATCTGAGACAGTAAAACTCTTTCTACTAAGCACAATATACCTTTCTTAATTTTAAATCATACCCTGATATGCTCTCCTTGGTTTTTTTTTCACGGTCTGTCAGTGTTAATTAGGTATGGCCATATTGGAACTAAAGGGTTATGGCACTGCAAAGCTTGTGTAATTTCAGAATCAGACAAATTCCATAAATTCTGTAGAATTATACAAAGATACAGTGGCAGCTTTGGTCAGCTGCTGTGGTGATTCTCAAAGCATGCCATAAATGATGGGCAACTCCCAGACAAGAAACTGATAGAAACATATTGTGTGTGTGTACATATATGTACATATATGGGTGTCAACACTTAAGTACAGGACAAAAAGGTAGTTAATTGAGTGTTATACATTAGTACTTCTTTTTTAAATATCTTGGCCTTCATTCTACAGTTACTCTAGTAGTAGTTTGTAAAAGATTAAAAGGTAATGAAGTTTGCTTCCACTTAATGGTCAATAAAATTGGCCTGCGTACATAAGTCAGAACTCCACTGTGTTTAATAGCAGTATAATTCCGTTGAGGCATCTGAACCTAGGCTGAGATGCTGCAGTTTTACTCAACCCTCTGGCTGACTAAGGCAGAGTTTGTCTGTCTTCATGGCTTGGTTTGAAGTCACATGTGATATAATAACACAAGTTTAAAATGCCACAATCATAGCATTCACAAACCAAATAAAGAGAAATTTAAACATGATGTAATTATGATGCAAAAAGCTTATATCATTTGCAGGGCTATGTATTCTATGTGTATTACCTCTTCAGGTGCACACAATTCATAAAACTTTAAAGAAGGATTGGTAAGTGTTATTTAGTGTAATAAAATGCAGGAGGTAAATGGGTTTCTCATGAGTCACGGCTTTTAATCACATGCTTTTATGCTATTTGTAGCTCTTTCTGTTTGTATGTCTAGTTCTTAAACCTCTATAAATCATATATTAAACCTTTATAAACTATTAATAAATAAAATCTTTAGTACTGTAGTATAGGCCAATGAGCATCTTCATTTCACCATCAGCCTTATTCATTGTTGGTTTTCACTAATCTAAGAAAATTAGCAGTTTAAACACAAACACCAACAGGAAAACAGATTTTCCAATAGAAATAAAACGGAATTACTGCATTAAATCTATAACTTATAGAAAATGGGAAACAAATCACAATGAATTAGATTTATTATTGCCACAAGGTTAATAAATAAATATGAATTTCCATAACGATAAGAGAAGACGTTTCCAGGACATTTCATCTTCCTTTAAAATTTTGATTCCATAGGAGATGATCAACTAGATAAGCCAGTTGAAGGAAGAGTATTAATTTGTGAAATCAATTTGACTGTAGATGTAGTTGAAGTTATTCATGTGCCTAAGTGACTTGCTGGATTCAAAATATTAAACCCTATATATTTCACATAGAACTTGTAAAAAAATAAATCTCTTATTCTATCCCTCTATTATTCAGATCAGTCCCCTCAAATGATTCTAGAACTGCTGTTGTGATATACTATGTTTCTGGCCCAACTGATTTGGATTTGTACTTCTGGAGTCCTTACAGAAAACTGACAAGTAGCAATCCAATTGTTAAATTTGCAGAATAGCTTTTAAAGTGCAGTGAAAAAACTGATTTCTTGTTAACACTTGCCAGTGAAAATTCAGATGGTGTCTCAGCAGTGATGAAATAATCCAAAGGGAAAATAAGGGAAATAATCCAAGCAGGTTTTTTTTCTAGCATGGGGGTAAATCAGTATGTTATAGCCATTATATCTTTTTAACTTTACTTTAATTATATCTGTCATTCTTTAAGAAGAAGGAAGTTTACTACTGGACATTTTGTGGATAGTAATTACCCTTTAGGTGACCTGCAGAGCATTAGTAATTTCTTACTTTTTTCATTTTGGAGCAATGACTGGCACATCTACAATATATTTGCTAATGACAATACAGTGAATAATGTCCATGAAGACAAATAGAAACATCAGTTCAGTGTGAACTTTACAATAGATCTGCCTCAGAAAGGGCAACTAAAATGAGTTTCCATTATAGTCTATCATAATATTGTCAGCTAATTACTAGCTTCACTACCTTAAAATTCTTAACAGGAAAAACATGTCTCTATCCTTTCACAATGCACTCCAACACTTCATACAGCATTAGTGATATAATGACTCTAAATAAACAATTTAAAGCAGATGTATTAAAAAATAATTGCTAACATTTCAAATATTGGATATGAAAATTGTTCAGTGAAATTATGCATAGTATGACAACACAGGACAAAGTATTTAAACTACAGTATGTCAGTCTAGGAGGAATAAATGTTATTTTTCACAATCCATCATATTTCTCCCAAATAAATCTTTGTGTCTTGTAAAACGAAAAATAGGTATTAACACCTGCAATAGCATTTTCTCCAATGCCTTCCCTTCGCAGTCAAAGTAGCCAGACTGCCCATTGAATGTACTCTATTGAGGGGAAAAAAAAAGTAAATGCTATATAGGTACTTACTCTGCATCCTAAAAGAAATAAAACACAGTTGTGATAAAGAATTCATAAATCTGTTGAATTAAAATAATCACAAACTCACTAACCACATCTTAAAACTAGTATCAAGAATGTCTTGATCTTTCTCTTTCTTCCCTTCAACATTTTAAAGAAATGGCAGCCCAAAATGTAAAAGTTGTTTTGTACTCTACCTTGTCCTGCTCCTACAGTTCAGTTCTCCAGATACCCACACAAGCCTGGCTGAGAACTTGCAGATACAGCTGACATTGCATGTCTTTTTCCTACAAAGCTATGCAGTTGCACTGAGTTTTTTGAGGATGCAGTATATGCATAATTTTTTTAATGTTAGACAAAGATACATGATCTCTTCTAGCACTGAAAGGGATGGATTTTAAATATCAATCCAGTGGAAGTCAGTGGTTGTTGGGTCAACCGTTAATTAACTATGAACAACTCAAAACACAATGTAGAAGTTAATAAAAATTTAAGGCGAAAGATGTTTTGAGAAATTTCTACTTCTAAAAGATCAAACATTGAAATCTATAAATACACATTTAAGCCCAATTAACTTACTTTTGAACAGAATTTTTAAGGCTCTTTCCCAAATTCATATGAAATTTTTCAAGACTCAGAAGTAGCAACTCTGAAAAAACATGTATAAGCTTCTTCAGGCTGTTATTAACATGGTGTATGCTACCCAATGATTAGAAAACTATGTACTATAGCAAAGAACTGTGCTTCTCAGTCAGCTGGCCTCAACAGCAGTCATCATAGACGTGTGTCCTTGTCAAATATTAATTAGCATTTACAGAATGAGCACAAGATGAAAGTCAGTTTTGTAAATGCTATTTGTTATAAACATTAAAGTAACAGTTGTTTTAAAAGCCTACTGTGAAGATTACCTTTCTAAATAACTTATAGAAGGTCCATGACAGATGTTTTCTAGCCAAAGTCACCCCTTATACAGGACATTGCCATAAATGTCAATGTCTAACCAAACATACTCTGTGCTATTAATATCAAACATAAGACTTTTAAGGAGAAAAAATACAACTAAAATCCTGTGGTGGTTTTCAATATTCTAATGGTTACTGGGTTATTTCAGGTTATTTTCATGGTTGATAACACACAATAGTATGCTCTATATAAATCATACACACTAAAGAATCTTGTAAGAGATGTTATTTCTCTTAGGATTTCTATCAACTAACCTTCTCAAGTTTACTTTTACAATTATGACATTACAGAAGCCCTGGGAAAAAATAAATAGAAGCTTTACAGTATCCCCTGACATTTACTTTTATTCTTTGTTATTGAGTTGTATTAGCTTGTTTAGCTACTGTGACATTTAATACAAGGAATATATCTTTTACATCTAGTTAGAAAGGTCTACCACATACTTAAGGGGATGATGACTAGGTTCTGCTAATCTATATTTTAGAAGCTTTTTATTCACACGTCCAAAAAGCTATCTCATGTTCAGATTCTAAAGGCATCTGCTGTAACTCTGGAGTTGGTGAAAAGTACCTTACCTAGCTGATGCTATAATGGCTTTGGTATAATAGTGTGGTTTTTTGCTGCCATCCCTTTCAGTAATTTTCCAAACAGACGCATAATGTTTTTCAGTTTTCTAATGAGCACTGAAATTTCCTGATGTGGGGCAAAAGGAAGGAAATGGCTAAAACATTACTGTTTCTATGATACAAAAAGAAAATCCTTTCAGATTATAAAGCCTATAATTTCATCATTTCAAGTCAGAATTTTATGACCAAACTACTTGAGTTGGCTCCTATAACATATGACTCTACATGTGCCCTAGAAGGAATTACAGTTCTATAATTCATATTGAGATTTAATATTATTCTTTCTGTTATCTGTGTTTATGTCTACAATAATCTTCTGTGACTGGCACTTGATGGAAGAGCAGGTTGAGCAGTTGCCTCCTGAGTGCTTACAGCAGTTTCAAGGAAAACTGCATGTTCACAAATAACAAGGTAAGCTAAGCATTTAAAAAGTGCAGATCTAGGATTTAACTTAAAAGTGGGTGCTGCACCAGAAAATCACAAGTTTTGTCTTAGAACAAATTCAAACAGTTTCTTAGGGAAAAGTTAAATCTGAGTGTTTCTTGATTATTCCCACCATTTGTAGCAGGAACCAATCTGGTTGTCATTTTCAAATGTGTTATGCCATTTCCAAAACATGGTTAGGCCCTATGAAACAAACCCTCCATATTAAACATTAAAGAGATCAGTGCCAAAATCACATGTTTCTCAAAAAGAAATCATGGAAGCTATTTCACGCGAGCCCAGCATTTTCTGAAGGTTCCACACTAAAAAACCAAAACAAAACCAAAAACAACCAACCAAAGAAACAAAAAAACTTCTTTACGGAATCTGTAGAGATTGTGGAAATAATAATTAGCCATAAACTGGTGTGACTATTATTCTGAGACAGAGAACTAGCACTGATTGAAATATATCATGGAAATGATGTTGAATAACTCATCTGTTTGTGCAAAGATCAGCAACATAATACTACCAAACTCTGCATTTAGTAACATTAGCATGATTGCTATGAAAAAGTCTATTCAAAAATTTTTAAATAAAAATGAGGCATGCTGTTTTTCTCAGATTTCAGGCACCCAGTCCCTAACCCTTACTTCTCTGTGAGTTACGTCTCTTATGCATGTAATACAGCTGAATTGTTGTGTGCTTTTGTAGGAGAGTGACACAGTTCACTGGTAACCAGATAAAGTTTTCCCAAATTTTCAGTATTCTTTTGAGTACTTTGAGTCAAGAACCACTACCAGCAGGTTACATTTGATGGGTGGGTATTGGGGAAAGTGTGACTTTAACTGACAACCATAGTATTTCTAAGCATTCTTATCATAAAGCCTGGTCCTTATTTCTTCAGTAGGACATTAACATAAGCAGAAAACATCTCAACACTTGCTGGATGGAGACTGATGGTCCAAATACATTAAAATAACACAACTTTTACAGACAAAGAAAAGAGGTGAAAATTTTCTTCAGTTTAAGAAATTTTCGTTATTTTGGTAAGCATGACCTTAAACTAGCATTTCAGAATGTATCTATTCTTACCTGAAATCTCAGGAAGAATGAAACAGTTTTTTTTACTCCAGGGAAAAATTGGCCAGTATTCAACCTGCAGGTGACAGAGAACACAGACACATTAATACTCTTCTAGTATCTTTTTCATGTAATATTTTCGGTTAGTCTACAAGTCTGCCGACATCATTAGTTTATGTAATGCTAAAACTGTGTTTTAATGTGCCTGTTGTTATCATGTGTAAATTTAATGAGGAGGTAGCCTGGAATTGAAGAGCCTTCTTCAAGCACAGTGCTTTCTCCTGTTATGTGGTGCTTTTACAACTATACACATTTTTCCCCATCTTCAGTGGGCTGTATCTACCCTGGCATAAATGAACAAACACTTTTAATCCATCTATACTTCTCTCTGCCACTCAAGCTCACTTCTTTTCCCCACTACCTCCCTTTTCAATTATAAGAACACAATGCTTCTGTTGCTAGAACATCTAGGCTATGTTTTTTGCATAACATTTTTAAGGTATGGCCTTTCCTTTCAATTTAAACAGGCAATACTCCCATTCAGATGTTCAGCATTCTTCATCTCAATTAGAGCAATATCCTTTCCCCTGGCCTCTTGAAAAATACAATCTTTCCCCACTCATATACTACAGAGATCATTTTAATGGTTTGCTACTTTGACCATTTCAGCTCTCTTTGCAGCCTTCTACCAGCTCCCTTTCTCTGCTGAGCTTGCAGAGTCTGTCATCATTCATTTGATATTAAGGTACTGACTTCTTCCCCTCATCACAACATAAATTTACCTTCATCCCCAATTTTAATTTTTTAAAAGACCGCTTTCGGGCTTTCTACCTTACTACCTTTCTACTTTGCTGTCCCTCATTTTGTGTAAAAAAAAAAAAGAACAAAAATAAAACAAACCCCACCCACAAAACCAAACCACCTTCCCAAAGCTTTTTTTTTTTTTATGAGACATCAAACATAGTCAGTAGCTTCTGATTAACTAGAACACTTCCTATCTTCATGCTGAAGAGCTATAGCACTGCCATTAAACATGTCTTTCTGTCTGTATCCAAGAAGATATTAATTTCTATCTGGATTGTTATCCTTCTTTGCTGATGTTGTTTATATCTACTTGCACAACACCTTCCTCATGACTGCGGCTTACAGGTGTTACAATGCCTAGAAGAAAGGTCTCCAAGGGTAAAGCACTTAAAGCTTGTGGTTGCCTCAGAAAGTTGTTGACTGTCATGTCTAGTTTCAGTGAAGAGTGAACTATATGCATTATTCCATTTAAATGTTCATCTCAAGTATGTCTCTTAATGTAACAGTTGATATAAAAGCTAAAGCTGAGTGAGACACTTCATTATGACTCATCAGGGAGGGTACTGCTGCTCTTTGAGGCAAATGATAAATGATCAGTCAGATTCATGAGATGACAACTTGTCTAGCAAAATGATGTTTGCACCACCCAAGCAGTGAAAAGAGTGCTTATTTTAGTTGAGATAAGTTTCCAGACTATTACCTGAATAATAAAGAAATAAATAACTTTGGAGGAAAAAAATTAAATCCAGACTTCCTGGAGGAGTCCTAAAGGATCATTAGCTATAAAAGCAAAAGTGTTCCTCCAGGAGGTGCCCTTCTCTAATGAATGCAGCCTAGGTGGGCAAAAAGACAGACTATGTGATCAAGTGTCGATTCTACAGAAAAGTCAGCTTGACAAAGGGAGTAAAGAGAGTGATACGGGTATAACTTAAGTAAATAAGTGGTAAAAGTAGGGTTGTGGGGGTTTTTATTTCCTCAATTGTCTCGAATTTTCTTATCATATAATTTATTTTACATATTATAAATAAATGCATTATTTCTGTTTATTGATTTGACTAGAGGGTGGGTTCAAAGCAACTGGCTAACAACCTGACATTACTAATTAAGCATGTGGTGAACTGGTGAACATGGGTGACTGAGGTGTTCATTTTATTCAACACATATACCAGCTGGTAACAGGGTATGTTCCTATACAATTTTCTTTGCCTGTTCCGCAGCTAATATCATAGGGACTAGTGGCAAATGAGCACTGTAGCATATAAAATATATAATATGGCATATAAGGAATGAGCATTCAAAGGATTTGTTACAGTGTCATCATGCAAATGATGATGAAAGATGACACTTTCTAGCACAAATAGGGACTATACTAATAGTCACATGATACTGAGAGAAATTAACGGATAAGCTGCATTAATCACATAACATTCATTTCTCCACTGAAATTCTACTACAAGATGAATTTCTGCTAGGACCACTCTGCTAAGCCTGTTGAATATTTGTCACCTCTCTAAGTTGAAGATAATGAGATCCAATCCAAAAAAGCTTTTTTTTTTTCCCCCTTGCTGCTGCCAGGATGTATGAACGATGATTGGGTTAAGAATTTGGTTGTATTTGGCAAATGTCACTTATTTCCTACCTAGTGATTCAGAATTCCATACAGGAGCACTAAGACCAGAACAGCTGAAAGAAAAACTTGGAAAATATTCATTCTCAAGGAGATGCTGCATTATGTCACTTCATGCAGTTACAGAGATAGCTCTAATTTTAGCTAGTGCTGCTGTGATGCCACTAATTATCTCAGAGATACTTAGAGGAAGGATAGTTCAGCACCAGCTGTATACAGTGCCAGTCAGTCATAACAGAATTCCTTTCTGGAAATGTCTCTTCTAGCTGAAGAGAGAGCAAAGGGAAAGAAGGTGCCAACAGAAAATTTATTAAATACTATCTGAATATTTTTCTGTCTAAAATAGCCACACACTTGTTTTAGTACATCACAGACTTATGAAGATTGGTCAGCCATTTTGATTATATGCGCCTCATTTCTTACACTTTAAGTGGTCTTCATTTACCTGTTTACAATTAAATTGGAAAGTACAAGGACATATTTTTGGATTGTGGGCAACACCACTTTATCTCTAATTGAATACACAGGCAGTAATTCAGTCTGTGTATTGTTGTTGCTGCTGTTCATAAACCAACAAGCACTTGTGGTTTATGTCATCAGCAGAAAACCAAAGCTGAATTATAGCCTTGCACTCAATCTGTGTTTTGCACAGAAATTGCCAGTTTTTCAGAAAGTGCAATTTAGAGACATAGGATCTAGAAACCTATAAAGTGTATTTCTTCCTGTCAGTGCCAAAAGTCAAAGTCATGAGTATTCAAAAGAAAAACAGATATAAAAACATTTCAAAGTATATCTAGAGTCCCGCAGATTGCAGAACACCTTCATTAATTTTCCAAGAACTTTACAAAAGCAACACTCCACATGATCCCTCCAGAGACAGTCTCAAAAGTTAATCAGATACTGGGTCACATCAAAGAAGGGGAGCTGGAGTAAAGGAAAGAAAAACAAAGATGAGGAAAGGAGAACTTCTCTCAATCCACATGTTAATGATCTGTGGAAAGATGAGTAGCAAGCACCTGACATATAAACTGTGTGTTTTTAAAGACAGTGGAACAATTTACATTATGAATTCACACAAGAAAGTATTCTTCCAGTAAGGTATAATTTCAAACTAAATTCAAAAATGTTGTTGAGAAGTTGCAGTAGAGGGTTAGAATCACAGATTACTTCATTTTATTTCTGTCTCTGCTACTGATTACCTGATAAATGAAAAGTTATTTGATCACAATCAAGTATCTGAAGTGTCTTCAGGCTGGGAACAGGTTTATGTTCATACGTTCTCAAGCTGTTGCAATATTTGGCATATTTCCAAAACCAAGTATCCTAGAACAATTACAGGGAACAGGTGGATAACATTTTGAATTAATGTTACACACATGCAGGTATTGCATAGCATACAGGACTGAACTAAAAATCTTCCAATCTTTTAACAAGCATTTGGGCAAACCATTTTGTGAGAAACTTTGTTTTGACCTGTTTCTTGGTAGACATCTTTCAGGTGTCCAAACTAAGCTTGGCAGCAACAGAAAAAACATACTTAAAATGGTGTTCCTGTGCATGTAAATTGAACCTTTTCAACATGTCAGTTCCTGGACAATGGAAATACAGTACTTGTTTGAATTCAGTAATGTAATGTAACAAAACTGAAGTTTCATATTAATAGTAGAAGTCCCAAGAACAGAATAGTTTGTGACAACAGCAGAATAGTGAGTGTGAAGACGACAACTTCCTGACAAAACTGGTGAGTGAACCAACTAGGGAAAGGTGCCCTGCTGGACCTGTTGTTTGTGAACAGAGAAGGCTTGTGGGTGATGTGATGGATGGAGGACGCCTGGGGCACAGCAATCATGAAATGATAGACTTCTCTGTTCTGGGAGAAGGAGGGGGGTGAGCAGAACCGTGACCTTGGACTTCTGGAGGGCAGACTTTGGACTGTTTGGAAGTCTGGTTGACGAAGTCGCTTGAGAGGCAGTCCTAAAGGGCAAAGGAGCCCAAGAAGGCTGGATGCTCTTCAAGAAAGAAATCCAGGAGGCGCAAAAGCAGACCGTCCCCATGTGCCAAAAGATGAGCTGGCAGGGAAGAAAACCAGCCTGGCTGAACAGAGAGCTTTGGCTGGATCTCAGAAAAAAAAAGGGGAGAAAGTCTATGAGCTTTGGAAGGAGGGACAAGGTCAAGGATGTTGCAAGGTCATGCAGAGAGAAAATTAGAAGGGTTAAAACCCAACTGGAACTTGAATTGGCCAATTCTGTGATAGATAATATATGATGCCTTCAGTATCCTTTCAAGGATGAGAGGAAATTGCCTCAAGTTGTGCCAGGAGAGGTTTGACTAAATATTAGGAAAAATTTCTTTACTGAAAGGGTTATCAGGCACTGAAACTGACTGCCCAGTGAAGAGGTCGAATCCCCATACCTGGAGGTATTTCAAAGATGGGTAGACAAGATGCTTAGAGACATGGTTTAGTAGTGGACTTGATCTTAAAGGTCTTTTCCAGGCAAATGATTCTATGGCAACCTGTGTATTCTGCTGAATACCATATCCTGTTATGTATAAAACAGAACAATTGATTAGGTTTTAAGATGTGAAAGGAAAGTTTTATTATGTGGCAAACCATGCACATGATAGTGCAAAGAATCACAGGTGGTGAGGGTGTAGGGATTGGCGACCGGAAGATCTCGCGATGTACGGAAAGGATAGGGACTGACCCCCCCTGTGATAGGGCTTATGATGTAACTGCAAAGGCGGGAACGAAGTAGTTTGCATATAAAAGCAGTGAAAGAGAGTTAATAAACGCCATTTGTGATATCCTCATATTGGTGTCTGTGTCTCAGTGGCCCGGGGGCAGTGGGTGTGTAGCTCTCGTGCCGTCTAAAAAAACATTCTATACTCTTCAGTGTTATGAAGTTGAATTTCCCTAACTGTGTACTCTCCTTGCTTGGCTGTATTTAATCAGAAATAGTGGAGAAAAAGGCTATGCTTTTACCTACTCCTTATCCCATGGACAGCAAAAATCAAGAGTGGGATTACTCTGCAAATATTTCCATAAATACAGTAACTGCAATTTTGTTGAGATGCTACACAGGATCCCCGTGTGACTAGTCACCAGACCCCTAAACTTGTTTTCACAAGCCATATACAGAGACATGGATATACAGAGATATATGAAGGAAGATACACGAGTTCTATGAAATGTACAAAGGGCAGTTGTCTCTTCTAGTGTGGCTTTGATTGCTTTTTTCCCCCAGAATAGAATACTTTTCTTAATCACACTTCCATTCTTGTGCAGGTGAAAATCTTCCCCAAATCATAGGCTTTTTCAGATCCTAACTGTTGGCTGCTGTAGTCCTGTATCTGCTTTGCTCTCTGTTGCACATTTCAGTACTCTCCTTTTTGTAAACTCTAGACCTCAGTGAAACCGGGCTGAGTGTGATGAGCACTGGAACCAGCAAAAAAGAAAAACCATACAGCTGGGGCTGGGAAGAAAGTTGGGACCTTCTAATTTTTAAATCTATGAAAACTCCAGATGTTTCCAATCAAACATTAAGAAGTTCTTATTTTCAAAAGCTTTTGTATATTTAAGAGAAACATAAAAGATGCTCTATGGTATTTCCGGAGTCACAGAGGTTCAGTCTCCTAGATTTCAAATGTATCAGAAACTGCAATGTTAGGAGGATACATTAGGAGTATATTTAAACTTCAACAAATAAGATTTCAAAAGAGAAAAGTAACTATTATATTTCTGTAAACATAGAACACTTCAGGATTTCAACTCACACAACTTTCTATAGTATAAGATGGAATTTGCCTTTGAGTGGGCAGTTTTAAATGGAGACTATATTTTTAAAGTACCCAAATGCATGCAAAATAAATGGCAGTATTTACATAAAAGCAATTTAAGTACTTGCTGAAAGCAGGAATTAGAAATATTTATACATACAAGTACATGCTTATTAAAGAATTCAACTGCACATTCTTATAAGCAAACAATAGCTTCTAAAGAGATAAAGAAAACTGCCAACATTCAAAGGTGTTTTTTTAACTGATATGGAGACAAATGTTAATTGGCATGTATTATTAACCACTCATCTCATCTCCAAAATCTTTTAAAAATAGAACTATGAAAAAGGTTTATCTCAACATGAAACATACATCAGAACAGCATAGGTTCAAATCTCACCTGTATTTCAAGTAAGAGAAAATTAAGCCTCTAATGCGCATATATTTTTCCTCTATTTTTTCCTCTATTTGCATAGCAGTTGATATGAGATGCTGACTGTCCTGCTTGATATGTTCAAAACAACCAAATGCCTGTATGAGCTTTGGAAGGAGGGACAAGGTCAAGGATGTTGCAAGGTCATGCAGAGAGAAAATTAGAAGGGTTAAAACCCAACTGGAACTTGAATTGGCCAATTCTGTGATAGATAATATATGATGCCTTCAGTATCCTTTCAAGGATGAGAGGAAATTGCCTCAAGTTGTGCCAGGAGAGGTTTGACTAAATATTAGGAAAAATTTCTTTACTGAAAGGGTTATCAGGCACTGAAACTGACTGCCCAGTGAAGAGGTCGAATCCCCATACCTGGAGGTATTTCAAAGATGGGTAGACAAGATGCTTAGAGACATGGTTTAGTAGTGGACTTGATCTTAAAGGTCTTTTCCAGGCAAATGATTCTATGGCAACCTGTGTATTCTGCTGAATACCATATCCTGTTATGTATAAAACAGAACAATTGATTAGGTTTTAAGATGTGAAAGGAAAGTTTTATTATGTGGCAAACCATGCACATGATAGTGCAAAGAATCACAGGTGGTGAGGGGTACTTATTTAATCTTCAAAGATAGTCCTTGCAAGGATGCTTAGGGCTTGTAAAATACAAATCCACGCATAAAAAGTTCAGTATTTCTAGTGGCTTTAGGTTTGCTTGGTTTTTAAGAGGCTGTTAAAAATGCAGTTGCATTTAAGATGCAACTACAGTTAAATTGCAGTTAAATTAGATAATTTTTTAAGAATGGTACATAAAATATTTCTGTGGCTCAGAGTTAGGATTTATAAAAAAAACATTCTATACTCTTCAGTGTTATGAAGTTGAATTTCCCTAACTGTGTACTCTCCTTGCTTGGCTGTATTTAATCAGAAATAGTGGAGAAAAAGGCTATGCTTTTACCTACTCCTTATCCCATGGACAGCAAAAATCAAGAGTGGGATTACTCTGCAAATATTTCCATAAGTACAGTAACTGCAATTTTGTTGAGATGCTACACAGGATCCCCATGTGACTAGTCACCAGACACCTAAACTTGTTTTCACAAGCCATATACAGAGACATGGATATACAGAGATATATGAAGGAAGATACACGAGTTCTATGAAATGTACAAAGGGCAGTTGTCTCTTCTAGTGTGGCTTTGATTGCTTTTTTCCCCCAGAATAGAATACTTTTCTTAATCACACTTCCATTCTTGTGCAGGTGAAAATCTTCCCCAAATCATAGGCTTTTTCAGATCCTAACTGTTGGCTGCTGTAGTCCTGTATCTGCTTTGCTCTCTGTTGCACATTTCAGTACTCTCCTTTTTGTAAACTCTAGACCTCAGTGAAACCGGGCTGAGTGTGATGAGCACTGGAACCAGCAAAAAAGAAAAACCATACAGCTGGGGCTGGGAAGAAAGTTGGGACCTTCTAATTTTTAAATCTATGAAAACTCCAGATGTTTCCAATCAAACATTAAGAAGTTCTTATTTTCAAAAGCTTTTGTATATTTAAGAGAAACATAAAAGATGCTCTATGGTATTTCCGGAGTCACAGAGGTTCAGTCTCCTAGATTTCAAATGTATCAGAAACTGCAATGTTAGGAGGATACATTAGGAGTATATTTAAACTTCAACAAATAAGATTTCAAAAGAGAAAAGTAACTATTATATTTCTGTAAACATAGAACACTTCAGGATTTCAACTCACACAACTTTCTATAGTATAAGATGGAATTTGCCTTTGAGTGGGCAGTTTTAAATGGAGACTATATTTTTAAAGTACCCAAATGCATGCAAAATAAATGGCAGTATTTACATAAAAGCAATTTAAGTACTTGCTGAAAGCAGGAATTAGAAATATTTATACATACAAGTACATGCTTATTAAAGAATTCAACTGCACATTCTTATAAGCAAACAATAGCTTCTAAAGAGATAAAGAAAACTGCCAACATTCAAAGGTGTTTTTTTAACTGATATGGAGACAAATGTTAATTGGCATGTATTATTAACCACTCATCTCATCTCCAAAATCTTTTAAAAATAGAACTATGAAAAAGGTTTATCTCAACATGAAACATACATCAGAACAGCATAGGTTCAAATCTCACCTGTATTTCAAGTAAGAGAAAATTAAGCCTCTAATGCGCATATATTTTTCCTCTATTTTTTCCTCTATTTGCATAGCAGTTGATATGAGATGCTGACTGTCCTGCTTGATATGTTCAAAACAACCAAATGCCTGTATTGCACAGATTAAATCACATCACTCGCACGTCCCATTTTTAGTTTTGGCAAACTGATAGACTGGACAAATAATTGCAGCTTGAGCTTCGCATAATTTAATTTGTATGAACTGTGTTCATTTAAAATAGCAGTTTTCACACTCCAAGGCTTGAATAACACATAAGAATTCCAGTAATGGTCACTGCAAAGGCTGAACTAGAAGGGTTCAAATCAAAATTGGTACTCTTGATTATTTAAGATAGAGCAGGAAATCTGAGCTATTTAAGAAACTTGAAATCCAAGTTTAAATCACAAAAGGTAGATTTTAATTTATGATTATTTTAAGATAGACTTAAGTGCCATTATGAGAAAAGTTCTTACAGCTGTCAAGAACAACTGCCATCAGTTATCCAAGCCTTAACTTTTTACTGGAAATTTTAGTAATGAAACAGCTCCTTTATGCTTCAAAACCTGACCTTAGAGGAAGTTTACAATGGAGAGGGTTTAGCAGTGGAAAGTTTAACAAGGTTTTCAGAGAAAGTTGCAGTCTGTTCAGCCTGGTCTTTCTTCATAACTGTTATTAAGCAGCTTGGTAAATCTGGCATCCATACAACATTAACACAGTCATGTATTGGTATTACAATTTACAAGCTGATGAGTTGCTAGGTAGGTACCAGGGCAAGAATAAGAATTCTTCTCTATGTCAGTAAGATTCCAAAAGATTAAATAATATTATGTAGTAATGGTCCAGGAAAAGACATTTTCCAGCCTTATATGCTCTACTAACTTAAAAGACTCCTGAGAACAAGAATTTACAGACATGGATGACCATAAAAACATTACATTGATGAAGGACTAGTCTACAGATACCCAGGTCAAGGTTTTATGCCAGATGATCTTTATCTGGGATATTTTTTGAGATATATTATGTTTGCAAAGAACTGAACTATGAAATTATCATTTCAGTTCCAATTGACACGCTGTTTAGAGCTGACTGAGGCTATATATTACTGTACAATCTGTCCTTCCGCTATAGCTTTATACTTTGAAGCCTGCTCCAAAACCATTCAGTTTTCTCCATAGTTTTCTGAGAATGATCTAAATTCCTTTGCAAAGCCAAGAACAGGCAGTGGACTTTGTGGTGTTTGCTTCCATTTATGTATGGCAGAGAAAAGCAGGACATGGAGTGACTGGAAAAAAACAGGAAGAGGGAACAGTGGGATTTCTGCTACCTGATATACCTCTTCTAGACTTGAATGCCCAGATAAGGTCCAAATACATCTACCCTTAAAAAGTGTGTGCCTCATACCCAGCCATTTAGCAGAGCTTCACAGTCAAGATGCACGGCTTCTGGAAGTTAAACTGAGGCATTTGTAGTCTATAATCAATACTGTTGCTTTGAGAATAACTTCATGGTTCATCCTGTTATTTTAGACACAGCACATCTCAGATTTATGACTTTGACTGTGTATGTCAGAGCAAACTCAGGACAAGTTAGAGTTTGATATCGTCCTACCTGCTCCTAAAAAGACTCTAGAAAATATAGTACCACAAAGGAAGATTCATTCATCATTTCAAGTTTGCTGAGAGACTAAGACATAGTCTGAGCAAAGACATTGGGCTGTACCCTCAACTGCTACAACTTTCTGAAAACTGACAGAATTCTGGTGACCTGGAACAGTTTATGAACCAGACTTAATTCTAGATCATCAAATGTAAAATCTCAGAATTTCATGGAAGAAAAGAAATTATGATTCAATTCAAGCTAAGAAATATTAAGATGCTTACATTCAATAAAAAAATTTTAAATGTCTTTACCATACAGAGACACTTCAGTGCTATGCGTGCTTTGTATCTTAAGAATTTCATATTGAACAACATCTGTTAAACGGAATCCTGGCCGGTTTACATTATTAGGGTATAATCAGTCTGTAGAAAGAGAATACAATACTATCTTCATTTCATAAGCCTGCAGGACATGTTTTCCTCTTTAGTGTCACCTTCTCTCTACTTCATTCTTTCTTAGGCATCACTTATGTAACACACTGGCACAGAAAAGATGCTTCACTGTGGTGCCATGTAAATGCCAGCTGTATTCCATCCCCCCATACGCCCCTTGAGACTGTCACGATTTGCAAAGAGCTGTTTCTCCTTGACTCAAAATTATGAAAGAAAAGGAAGGTTTGAAATAACATCAGCAACCTGACAGTTTTAGATTTGCATTCTGGGAATTTGCATATATCCTATTAAAGCTTATTTGGCACAGGTTTAGAATGTATACATTGACAGTTAATTTACAGGGTTAACACTGTAATTTTATAAAAGCTTTCTTACAATTATTCCTCCTAAAGTGACAACTGATATTCCTGATAGACAAAGACAAGCAATTGCTCCAAGAAAACATCAATAGATGGCAGTTTGTAGGCAAATGTACTCCAGAAGGAATTGGTCTATTTTTGGACCATTAATAGCCAGTCCAGGTTCCAAACGTTAAATTTGATTAGAGTGGAGTTTACTAAGTGTTCTAAACGAGATGTCTTGCACAGGCAGTGAGCTCATAAAACGGCAAGTTTTTCTCAGTTCATTTTACAGGAGGCACAATTGATTACCTTGCAATTTAGGAGCCACAGTGGTCAAGACTGAATTAAATTTCAGTCACACTGATAAAATGAGGAGAAACTTGAATTTTACAAGTTTTTAGCATTAGAACGAATGGGAAAAAAATCAAGACTATTTGGTGAATAAAGGCATAATGTATTTTAATATGAGAAGCTACATTCTAGGGAAATTTTTCAATTTCAACCTGCATCTGATTTCTTACAGCAAAGTCGTCTGTTAAAAGGCTGAAAGACATTTCAGTAACATTGAAAACTTACAAACTCTACAGATTATTGAAGATGCCTGCTGCATTGGTAAATTTGTATTCTGTTTAGGTTTCCATCAGAATCTGTAGGGTTTATACTATAGAATTCCAAGTGACACGAGCTATGCAAGCAGCCATATTAGTATTTTCTGTGAAATTCCACTGCAGCGTACTAATAAGAAACATATACCAGGAATGAAGGGCGGAATGCTTTGGTAAAACAGATTGTGATAATAAATTAAGCAGAAGCAAAATCATCAAGCAGTTTTTCTTCTTTTGAAAAATGGGAGAAAAAGAAAACAGCACCAGTGCTACTACAGATTTTATCTGCAAGTATTTTAATTAAGTATATTAAATACATTTAAAGGCAATGGTTTGCATAATATCTTTGTATTTAATATCAATGTTTTTTCTGCTAAAATTAGTCCTATTACTGTATTTCATACTTGCACCATGTTTTTCAGGTCTCAAGAATCATAGATAAGCAGAGAAGAAAAAAGCAAGCTGTTGAACAAGTAGAAACCTCTTTGATGATGTTTACAGAAACAGAATTATTTTAGATGAGGCAGATTATAGGGTTGTAACAGTATTTACCTCTTTCCAGATCTGTTGGTGAGACATTTGAATCCTAGCAGAAAAATAAAAGCCTTTTCTGTTAGGAGTGCTGGGGTTCACCTATATGCTTTTAGTGAGAGTTAGAGTAAAAGGTCTGGGAGCTTGGTCCTACACAAACCTATCAACCTTACACAACAACAAAAAACATTCTTTTTCAGTTTTTCAAAAAGTAACCTCTAGCAGTGATTTAAAGTTTCTTAGGTTTCTGAAACCTATTTTATACAACCCTTGAAACCAATTTTATTTTTTTTATTACCATACGCTTGAAAAAGCATCCTACAAATATATTCATTGTGCTGTAAAATATTTTATCAAAAGCCTTTCAGAACAGGACACTCCTGGTCCTGGAGGATTTTTCTCCCTTTACTGTGTTCACTACTCTGCTGGTCTGGGACTAATTCATCAGATGTCAAATGTTTCTAAGCATCCCTTGCCTGGGCCAGTTCCTGGTGGAGTCATAAGCCAGGGCTATAGTTACCTGGAAGACTGAGTATTGGCACTCCTAGTAGCAGTTTGGGTCTCTATCTTATGAGACACTGCTTTTGCTCAACGCTGTTCTCAGAGCTTCAACAGGAATTCTAATTTATAATTTAACCTTTCATGATAACCAAGTACATATGGCACAAGACTGCTGAAGAATTCCTTTAACAATTCAGTTTTCAGTCAGGAACTCATATCTTGCTATTGCAGTTGCCTTATGTGTTACTAGGGCAAACATCACCATTAAAAAGACAAAGACCCTTTTGCTGTGGTTTTCATTTTTCCAAGTTCAGATGATGTATGCAAAAATGACATCTATAATATTTCTCATAGAGCTGAGGGTGACAGTGGAGCTTGAGAGGGTCATTTAATAGACAGAGAAATAATTTCTCAAATATTCAAATGCTTGGCAGAGATTTAGGGGATCAGAAGATCTATGGGCTTCAGCAGTCTTCAGAATTCTTTATTCAGGGAAGAAATGCAGTCTCAAAAATGCTTCTAGGACCAAATCCATCCCGCTTTCACCTTGATGGACAATACGCACTATCATGTCTTTTAGGGTTATAAACCTTTACATGGTGCTCTAGTACCTCACATGCATATTCTTCCTCATGCATATTTATTTTAATAACTAAGTATGGCTTACCTAGACAAGGCAATATTCCTAGTCGTTGCAAGTAACTCACAGTGAAGTAGATACCCCAGGAAGCATCAAACATTTGCTGAAAAAAGCCATTGCAGCACTGGGCTCAGTCTTAAAGGTATTACCAGCTTTGCTCTGGTATGGATGCTAAACCAGCACCAACTTCATGGAATTTGATGGATTTCGACTTGACTCCTGATGGGAATAAAGAAGCTGCTAGGAGACTGTGATGAGAAAAGCAAGCTTAAAAAAAAGGAGAACTGGAATATAAGCAATCATCTGCATCCCAGCTTTGCCTCGGGAGACTGAGACCTGTATTTTCTAGGTATACAAACAAAGAAAGTGTCAGTATTACCCACATGCAAGCCTAGGAGAATTAGTTTACTGTTTGAGGTTTGATATAGACCAAAGGAAAACAACTTGATAAAGATATTTTTAGAAAAGTTTTACTGGTTTGCATCTTCTTTCCATTCTTTTCATATCATCACAGATGTATAATTGAGATGCAATACTCGTATCAGATGAAAGGAATAACAAGTAGGAAATAAAGTAAATTTTGTCCTTCTTTAAAGTTCAAAGTAGATCCAGGCACTCTGAAAATATATAGAATATTTACAATATTGAAAGTATTTACAATCTCATTAAACATCCTTTTATATTCCTGTGAATGGCCCATGGAGAAATAACTCAAATATTTTTTACAGAAAGCATTCTGAAGTAACCATTTCATAACTCAACAACCACTAAAAGGGGAGAAAAAAGGTGGAAGAAGCATTGAAGTCCAAGTAGTTTGAGCTTTGAAATGCCAAGATGGAGTGCAAGTTGAAAAAAATCAGGGAAGCTTACGAAAAATTCCTTTTTCCAAATAATCTCCAGTTTGCAATCAAAACACTAGACAGAGCAGCTTCTTAAATTTCAGAGAAAAAAATAATCAGGGATTTCTGAGCTAGACAGCCATGATCAATAGTCCATTAATATAAGGTGTTTTATTCAATTGTTTATTTGCCTGAACCTACTCGGCAGGGCAGAGTCCAGTTGGGTGCCGGTAGCTAGTGGAGTTCCCCAGGGCTCGGTACTCAGCCCAGTCTTGTTCAGCTTGTTCATCAATGACCTGGACGAGGGGACGGAGTGTACCATCAGCAAGTTTGCCGACGACACAAAACTGGGAGGAGTGGCTGATACACTGGAAGGCT
>NW_009258663.1:691493-748520 GCF_000687185.1 Egretta garzetta
GAGGAAAGGCTGAGAGAGTTGGGCTTGTTCAGCCTGAAGAAGAGAAGACTGAGAGGGGACCTTATCAACACATACAAATATCTTAAGGGCGGAAGTCACGAGGATGGAAGCAGTCTGTTTGCAGTTGTGTCCAGCGACAGGACTAGGGGCAATGGGTGCAAACTGAAACATAAGAGGTTTCAGTTGAATATGAGGAAAAACTTTTTTACTCTAAGGGTGACAGAGCACTGGAACAGGCTGCCCAGGGAGGTTGTGGAGTCTCCTTCTCTGGAGATATTCAAAGCCCGCCTGGATGAAGTCCTGTGTAGATTGCTTTAGGAGAGCCTGGTTTAGCAGGGGGGTTGGACTAGATGATCTCCCGAGGTCCCTTCCACCCCCTGCAATTCTGTGATACTTAAAGTGCAATTCAGCACCAAGATCAAAATACTGACTGGGGTACCAGTTGCACAGAAATCACCACCCTGCTGCTTGGAGGATGGTGCACTAGACAGGGATTCTCAGTTAGGCAAACCAAGACTAACTTAAGTGAGCTCATCACCACTCTGTTAAGAGAGACAAGCATTAGGAAACTGAATTGATGCTAGTAGAACATGACATCAAGCATCACTTAATAACCTTGTAACTCATTATGACCTTAGGCTTCCAGTGAATTTGAAGTACGGCACTGGATGGATGGTAGTACTCTAACATAATATACCAAGAAATAAAAAAAACAGGAAAGAAAAAGATGTTACTCTTCCAATATCTATCTAGGCAAGAAAGAAAAGGTGGTAATTTCTAGGAAAGCACAAATGAAAAAGGTAACCTTGGCCTCTTCTGCTACCTGAGTATCTCCAAGTAACCAAAGATCTAAAAAGATTCTTGTTAAGCTTGTTTTGAACAGAAAAACAGAGATACTGTGGCAAGGTGACTGTTAAGAAAAGATGGTGCCAATGGGGTGCCATAACCAGAAACCTGAATCCATTATCTAATACTGAGCACAAGATCACTTCAGAGTGCCTCTCTGAAAGGAATTTTTCTTATCTTTCTCTTTCCCCCACTTTCTCCTTCTTAAATGGAGCAGATCATAGAGTAACTAGACATCTAGAAAGCATATTAAACAAATTAACAGATGAAAATAAAGGAAAAAAGTATATCCCTTTGGTCTCTGTGCTAAAAATTTATCTTCTTATAACCATTATATCACCTCTAAAATTTTATATTGCAGCAGCACATTATGGGTACCTGTGTGGAAAAAAAGTATTTTATTTTTGTAGCATAGAATGCAGCTTTTGAAATTGTAAAGCAATTTTCTATTTCTTCTATCTGCTTTCTAGGTTTTTTTCTCCATCCAGTGCCTGTTACAGAATTCTGACATTATCTCTGGTAGTTACTATGATGAGCAGCAGCATTTGGGCCTGCCAATCTTCAAAATCCATAAGTGGGCTACTGCCTGGAGGTATATTAACCTCAAATTTTTGAACTTATTACTGCTTGCTTCCATTGGGTATTTTGTAGATTTTTTTTTCTGTGTATCTTTGATCAAAAATGGATTTTCATCTCAATATTGTTGTCATTAAGTTTGTTACCTTTTTCACCTTTTACAGCATAAATCTGCTTTGTATGTGGCATTTTGAACTAACAGTATACAACATTGGGAAAATAGGCTGCATTGGAAATATTCCCTCAGAGAAGAAAATGCATCGCATGGCCTTCACATGCCTTTTACTGCAGATATAATGAATCTGTAACAGCATCCTCTTCTTCACCCCTCAACCCAGATAGGTAGCTGCAATTTACAAGCAATGGATTGATTTCAGCAAGAAAGTCTCAACTGACACAGGAAATGTTCACTGCTGTGTCTGCAAAGTCACTGAAAATTCTGTGTATAAACTGGGTAAGAGCCCATACAAATATCCAGCTGAGGATTTAGCAGATTGTCTCTGGACACACTATGTTAAAACAGTTCTATATTGTTCCCTAATGTTATATTTACCTAATATTAAGCATATGAAATGTCTACTCACATGCTTAAGTGTTTTGACCCAAAATAATTATATACTCCTGAAATAAGATAGCTGTTTTCAAAATTGTTCGGAAATGTTTAGTCATGAATTGTGTCCTTGGTACACATTTAAAACAACTTCATAGCAACAGTGACCTTTCTGGCAAACTCTGAAGGATGTACTGAATATTTTTAGAAGATTATCAGTTCTGTTAAACCGGACAGCTCTGTTCCTTATGGAACAAACTGATGGCATATGCACCTTCCATATGCTTGAATATTTTTTTATTATGAGCTTTTAGAATAAAACTATACATTGAAATAGGTCTGTTTTCCTATGACAAGGCCATGAGTTGAAAAAATTGAGCATAGGAAAACATCCAGACTTCCTTTATCACCACTATGAGCAGCTGAATACTGTAAAGAGTAAATATGCATGTGAATTTGACCTAAATAAAAATCTCCCTTTAGTCCCTCTGTCAGACTTTTAGAGTTCACTGGCAAACTTATTCATTGCTAGGCCCAAATATTCTCAGAATAGTAGTGAAGTCTGAGCTCACATTTAATTCTACACATCTAAATGTTCAACATAGGCATAAAAGCAAAATCACATGTGCAGTTATCTAATAAGTAGCAACGCAAACAACACTGTCAAAGCAATCTTGTTTGCTAAGAATAAACACTTGGCAAGCAGGATGCTTTCCATTGATTCACTTCACAAGATTGCCCTTTGATAGCTGATTCTTAGCTTCCTTAAGGTACTGGTGCAACTATTGAGTTCTGTGTAGTTAACAAAGCTTTCGCTCTTTGGTATCCAGTTCATCCCAGGTGAGTTCAGTGACAGATCTGGAGGCTAGAGATGCAACTTCTGAACACACCACTCTTACTTTCTAGTTTAAAAGCCCTTTCAGTCTGCATGACTGTTCTGATCATTACGCTATGGGGAAAGAAAACCGGACCAGGGAGATTCCAACATGACAGAAGAATCTATACCTAGAAAACACTATGATATTTCTCTAAACACTTGTTTGCTAATTCCCATTTGTGCTGCTCCTAAAATACATTCAAACTCCTTCTCTTGATGTATTTAGACTGATAAAAATGATACATCACTCAGGCATACAAACACTATTCTAGCATCAGCTGCACCATTTGTGATAAGAACCAGAAAGACTGTGTTTATCATAAAACTCTCCCAAGCTGCACTGATCTAATAATTATGAAAATTGCATGACAATCCTACAAACCTGGCTTCTTAAACTCAGATTAAACAATTTAAGATATACAAACATGCATGCGTATAACATACATACACATACAACAGCAAACAAAACTAAGGCACAGCTTCTTTAAATCTCAAGATATAAACAGTTTAAATAGTAAAATTAAGTGTAAATTCTTGTAACTTTGGTTTCTTTTCAGAGAGGTCTTGTTACACATTTCTGAATTGTCACAGTCAAAAAGAAAAGTGGTACAGAAGTAAGACAAGAAAGTAGTAAGACATTTTTAGTAGTAAGATTTTTAAGAATCCTTGAGAGAAAATATGTCTGACAAAGGTAGATTCCAGGGATAATCTCAAAGCTTTGTTAAATCTTCACTGCTGGCAGGGCAGGACAGCTCAAGAACACAGGAATCAAGAGAAATCAGTAGACGTTTGTCAGTAAAGTTCACAAAGTATCATGAAATAAGTTGTTGCAATACTGGAAGACATTCTGAAGTGCTTTAAATTAAAATATCAGAATCACAGTCAGTATCAAGGAGAGATAATGCCATGCAGCTGTGTAACAAATAGTAAGGGGAAAATCAGATGAGTAATGGTACCTACCCAGGAGGTGATGGTTAGTCATGACTCAGGGCCCAAAGAGAATAAAGGACTGCAACATTACATAAACCTGTTTTCAGTGAAATAGATGGAAGATGCTTCTATGGTAACTTTCCAAAATGACTGTTTATAGTGACTGGACCTACTACACTTCACATTGGAAGGAGTCTTGTCTGCTATAAATTTTCTACTTGTCTGGAGCCTGTTCTTGGATACACCCAAGGAAAGAAATTACATTCAATCTTTTCCTTATAAAGGTATTTTGTACACCTAGCCAAACCTTTCTAATCATTACTCCATTAAAAGGAGTTTAATAACTTATTTAGATCAGTAACACTGACATTCTTCTGGCAGAATGCTCATTCATATGTGTTCAAGTTAGGAAGACAGCAGACTTCACTTAAGAAACTGAGCTAGGTGATATAGATCTTTCTACAAAGATATTTCCTCTTATGGTGTAACCCACAATATGAACTTCAATAGTACCTGACGTAACACCTACCATTCAGTTGGACCTGGTATAGGTAGATGTCCATGTATCTACTTCTGAATTCACTGATAAAACAGTTTAACCAATCTGATCTGTAATTCAGACAGAGACCTGAGAAACACATGTAGAAAAAACACCAATTATTTTTCCTTTTTTTTGCCTGCAAACCAAAGGTTTTTTCCAGAAATGAAATTATGATTAAGTTGAGTTTCTCCTTCAAGCATGTAAGCGTTTTCAGTAGATTTTGTTTTATGAAATGGATGAAGGCAGTCTGCTATTTTTATTATTGCCTCTCCTCAGCCATGCTTATGTAAGTTCAGATAGCAAAAATCCCTTCCTTTTGGGCACAGTAGTACAAATTTAAAAAATGCTTTGACATAAAATTGTAACTAAAAGAATGTCAGACTGAAGATTGTTCTGTTATCACTAACAGTTTAGCACTCTGCATTTCATATACATTATCTGTAATAGCACACAATTATGTGCTTTACAGTTTAGAATTTATGATATTTTCCTATAATATCCAGAAAGTACTTTTACAAACTAAGGGCTCAGATTTTCTGGATAGTAACTATGTAAAATTAGGTGCTGAAAACATTTAACTGTGCACTTCCAGAAATGTGCCCTAAATGTAGCTGTATGAAACCCCATGATGAAAAAAGCATCCCCTATTCAAGCAGATACTCAATGCTGAAGCCATGGTATTTGGGAGCCAAATCTTTACTGCTTTTCCATTGACACATTCCACAACAGGGCAACGCAAGTAAACTCTTTTGTGGATCACTTTTTTTTATTCTTTACCCCTTGTTACAGCAGCTGTTGTGATTCTACAGACTTCTCAAAAAAGGCAGTTAAGGTTAGAGCAATTCCTTATCAATTGTATAATTTTCCAATTTATGTGCATTTTTAAACACAGAAGTGCTGTCAGCAACTGAAAGAAACATTCTTGAAAAAACAGTTCTGAGCAGTAAAACATGATATTTAGAAAATTAATCAATCCTAAAATAAAAATTTTCCAATTATTTTCCTGCTTTGGTGTGTAGACACACCAGTGCAACAGAGGCAAGTACACAACTTTAAGAGACAGAAGGAAGTCCATTCAGCTAGTCCTGCATAAGAACACCTTGACACTGTGCCTCCTAAAATTTCAATTCTTCGAATGAAGTAGTGAGATGTAATTAATAATATATCCCATAATTTAAGCATTTTTCTGCTTGTAACATCATATTCATGGCTCAAGATCTGAAACATTGGTATTTTTAATGATTATTTCATATTTATATTGAATTAATTAATTTTGATTAGTTAAAATTATTTTCTTATGACTCATTATTGGCATCTATAACGTATAATCTTGTTAATATTTATTGTAAACAAATGCAATGGGAATAAGACAACCCAAATTAGATCATATCAAAGCCCTTTATTACATACTTTTAAAAATTAATGATTGAAATTGACATGAATAACCTAAGATGCAAAACCAGATGCTGATCAGCTATTTCCAAATCTTCTCTAGGATTCTGCACCATGGACACACTCTAGAAAGAAAGTCCTGTGGATATCCAGGTATACCAGTGGAAGTACACTGCTTCATGCTTTCCATGAAATAACATGCACTGTTTTATTTTAAGTACCCCATCTCCCTTGGGAACAACAGTAATTACATGCTAATTCATTTTAATGCTACCACATTATCATCTGATAATCATGCAATTAACTGAAGTCACCACCAAGGAGTGTGAAGAGGTCAGAGAATCAGAACATACTCTGGTAAGTAATGAGATCTTTAAATCAATGGGGTGTTTTAACAAGAGCCAATAGAGAGATTTAAGGGGTGGTGTAATAATGATATAGACTGACATCAAAATTAGACTGAAAATGGACACAAAGCACTGTAAGAATAATGCAGATAAGCCAACGTAGCTAAACTGAAATGAGGAGAAAAGAACAAATGAGCCACCTAAAATTCATCAGATGAAAAAAATATGTTTGAAGAGATAACTGGAAAGTGTGAGTACCCAAATTATTGAGAATTGACAAAAAACTTTACAAGAGAAAGATTTTCCTTTTCTTGTACTTGGGTCCATCAGGATAATATTCTTCGAGAAACTGTTAACAGGAAAACTGTTAAGAAAAATTGTTAACGCACTACTGATCAACTAAAAAAAATGACCAGAAACCTGGTATTACAGCTGTCCATGTTGCTTACAGGAGCTGAGTAAATACTGTGATGAATATCACTTTTTGTAACTTGTGTTTGATTCACACAGAGATTCTTTGAATATGCACAGAAGAATTATGTGTGTTGTTTGCCTATTGCAAACATTTGACATTTGAAATTCAGGCTGTGTTGGTTAGCTTTGATTAGATACATGAATTACACAGGATGTTTGTTCTCTGATTGGAGCCCTTAAAAATCAGGTTTTCAGGATGAATATTTACATTTACAAGCTCAGAATTTGATCACGAGTATCTTCTAGCAGTCCATGAAAATTGCTAGGTTTCCAAAACATTTTTGCCACAAAATTCTTGTGCTCAGTATGTACAGAGAGAGAACACAAAGCAACAGACAACACGCTTTTTCAAAAGAAAAAAGAATGAGTGTTGTCAAGTCAAATCAGTGCAGGTATTTATTCAACTTTAAAGTGTTTGCAGTGGCCTGATATAACAATATTCTAACATCATAAGGAAAATGCTTTTCCAAACTATTGAAGCAATTGAGGTAGAAAAAGCTGTTGGGAGAAAACAATTGCAAGTCATAATCTGAAATCAATTAAGCCCTCTAAAACTACCTCATTTTGAATTCTGACTATTTTTTGTCTTTCTCTCTGTCATATTCCTCGGAATCTTGATTTTGTTTTCCAGACAAACTTCAACCGTCCACATTTCTTAACTTTAAGAGTTGGATTTGTGGAAGTTAAGATTAGGCTGAACTTCTTAATTATTCTGCTCATGAAAAAAATATTTGAAATCAATATTATGGAAGAAATAGCTGGGAAACAAGACTTTTTAAAATTTGACTTTAGGAAGTACTATGCAGAGAAAGAATAGGATGTATTCAGAAAAAACAAACTCAATGGCACAGTGAAAGACAAGTACCTGATCAGATAGAAACATGAATAGAAACATTTGGGAGAAAAGTGATAGCTAGGCATCAAATCAGGTTTAAAGCTGCATGACAGAGGATCAGAAAAGACTGATCAAGAAGGATCACTTAATTGATAGCATCAAATGTCACTGAAAGATCCAGCTAGATGGAAAGCAAGATCAAGTTAGAATTAGTCAAAGCAGATCTGTTGGAACCTTAAAAATTAAATACAGATTTTGATATATGATGCTATTTAAAACCTCACATTTTTCATATGACTTGTGTTGGACCTTTCATATCCTGAATACTAAACAAGAGTTTTCAGTTTCATAGAAGTTCTAAATTAAATTAACAATGAAGTTAAAAATTTGATGCTTCCAGATACCATTTTTTATGGAAAAATGTGCAAACTCACAGAAATTGTACGACTGGTCACAAAGCACCTTATTTAAAATTTTGTATGTATATACAGCCACAAAGGGTTTACTATTTAAGTAACTAAAATTTGTAAATATAATCAGATAATTTTCAAAAACTTTATTAAGTCCAGATAGTGTAATGTTCTTTAAGCTTTTTCTTTTTTCTTGTAATGAAATTCTATTCAGCTGACATGCTTCTGATCAGGCAAAATCAGGATTTAGTACCCAGCATTCTGGAATCTTAAATACATTTTTTTCTAATCAGGTACCCTTCTAGGCCACGTGAAAGATAACTAAAATAATCAGTAACATTAATGCAATTGCCAGAAAAGCTATATATTAATCAACATGTTCTGTAAATGTAAAAAATTATCTCTACAGTGATAGTAACAAGCCATGGGGTTAGATATTTACCATATGCTCACGTGAAGATAAATTTTCCAGGTTCATTTGCAAAATGCATATGTCTTTATTAGTAAATATTTAAGTCCTAAAGCAAAAACTGCTTTACTTTTGCATGGAAGTATTGTTCCACTCTTCACTTCATTATTTTTGTTTCTGTATGCATGCATACTGGGTAAGACTTTAGCACAAATGTCTAGTCAAAGTAATTAATCTTCAGTTACAGCAGAAATCCAATTGAAGCACTTGCGACATTTGCATTAATACCAAATGAGTTCATGGTGATTAATGCTGTTTAAAAGATATCAAAGGAACTAGTATTGATTAGGCAATTATTTTGATGCATTAAAGTTAACTGTAATTTATATCAACTTCAGTTTTTGAACAATTTCAGTGCACATCAAGTCTCAACACTCTCTAATCCAGGAGTCATGACTGGGATACAAAAATGTACCTTCTATGACAACACCAGGACACCTTGTTCCTGACTCATAAGTCTGCTAAACAACTGTTTTCACAGTAGTTATTTTTCCCTGAGAACAGTTTCAGAAAAAAAACCAGTAGCCTCACAAACTCTTCCCCAAACCAAGTTCATCTACATAGTTCTCAAGGGGGATTAATATGAAATCCAAAGACTATTTATGTTAATAAGGAGAGAAATTGGCTCTTAGCCAGCATGCCACCTGGTTGACCATCTAGGCTCCCTTTATTGATTATTCTGCTGGAGTCTACTGCAACATCTCTGGGTTGATTAGTTAAAATAAGCAAAAGCAGATGGTGGAATCTCTTTGCCACAAAATTTTCAAGTGGGAGAAAAAAGGAAAACAACCAAAAATCCCTAAGGGCATGGATACAATTTGACTTTCCCTTCATAATGGAATAAATTTATTTAAGGTTAACACAACAGTCTGGAGTGTAGGCTACCTAGATGATTATTGTGTACCCTGTTGGCTTAGGATAGGAGATGGACCTTGCAAGAATACAGGCATTTTAAAACAACAAATCTCCTAATCAGTCAGTGGTTTCTCTCAATGTGTGCAGACTGGGAGGAAGACTAGAGAACTTGCCTTCTCTGCCATCACTTTTACTTTCAGAAGACAAAAGATCTTAATGCTTTTGAAACCTCTACCTCACTGGTAAATACTGTTGAAGTCAAGCATACTAAAACAAAAAAAAACACAAACACAAAAACAGGAAAACACCAAAATTACATCAACCCCTGATTTCAGAGAAATGTCCAAGACAAGAGGCGCATTGAGTTAGTACTGCAGCTATTGATTTTATTGCATGAGTGAGTGATATGGCATATCTCCCATCAAGTCGCTTACATTGCACCAATAAAATGCTAATATATTAATTACCATTAATATTAATTTAATTACTATTAATTATTTGGTAATGGTTCAAAGCTGCATCTGGGGAGGCTCAGACTTCATATTTGGAAGTTTTTTTTTTTACAGAGTGGTCAAACACTGGAATAGGCTTCCTAGAGAGGTGGTCAGTACCCCATGCCTGTCAGTGATTGAGAGATTTTTCTCAGAGAGAGAAGGAAAAGTAGTAAAGAAATTATTTGTGGCACTGATTCCTTGCAGACAGAGACCATTCAGAAAAATATAGTCATAACCTAGAATGTCTTTAATTGTTACCCAACACCTCTGGCAGGGCCTTCTGAGTACACCATTTGCCCTGACTCGTCAGCATCACCAAATCTGCCCTGCTTGCTTATATGGGGGCTGTGCCCTGTCAGGCAGGCACAGTCCCACCTGTGCTGTGCCATTCAGTCCCAGTTTCCCTTCTCTCTGGGACCAGACCTAGTCTTGCCACTTACTTCCACCTTCCTTGGCTATAAATTTAAGATTCTATAGCAGGAGCAGAAAGATGACCATACTCTGTTGCCTTCCTATAAAGCTCAGATATATAATGTCCTTTAGACATTGCCACTGAATGTCAAAACAAACCAAAATCATCACTGGGAATATCACTACTGCAACAGCATAGGGAATATAGCAGGCACCTGTGGCACTGCAGTTACAATAAAGATATCAGCAAATATTTGCTCTTTTTTCCAGGCTGCCATGTAACCCAGCAATATAATCCCCCGATCTGATCAAGAGTAAATAAGTTGACCAATATTTAAATAATATATAGATAATAAATTTAAGCAGCCAAACAAAGAGAAACCAAACCTCAGAGGGTGCTTTCAGGAACATACAACTTAAATTTATAACATGCAGATAAAAGAGGAACTTGAAGAAATCAGCCTGATTTCTGTATTCACAAATATATTCTCTATAGTGATAGCCCCAGAAAATTCTCTTTCCAGAAATTATCAAGCATTACAAAGCATACAGAGAACACCACAAACAATCTTAGGACTGATTTGGATTTTAACTAAGCTGCCTGGAGTGATGAAAGATGTCTGGGGGAACATTAACTTGATCCTCTGACTACATGCTAGGGCAGATCATGAGAAAACAGAATCTGGTAGCCATGAAAACATTTTTTATAGGAACAAATTCAACTGTCTTAATAAATTAAATAAAACACTTATGCAGACTTTGATCTATTTAAAATAAATACAAATGGTACTTTCATGTAGGGATACAAAATTTAGTCTCCTTAAGAACAATGCAGGCAGAATAAAGGAGTTTTTAAAGTGATGCTACTTAAAGCATTGCCTCATGATAGTCCAAACCCACATTTAGATAGAGAAGCCCACTGCTCACTTTTCATAAGAACTAAAGTCATTGAAGTTGCTCAAGGGAAATTACTCTTTGTGCAAAATCCCTGAGCTCAGAAACTAGTGACTCAAAGGGAACTCTCAAAGCATTGTCACAACCACCGAAGTGCCTACCTTGGACTGTTGGGTTAAAGCTGTTGAGCACAGCAGGGGCTCTGCAGCAACTGCATTGCCAGGATTGTAGGCATCCTGCTGAGAGCAGAAGGTTTGATAGGAGTGAGTGCAAGACCCCAGCTCAGGCAATTATCCCTGGCCAACTCAGCCTGGATACAGCAGGGTTGAGCATGATCTCAGCCAGCATCAGCAGGTGGAAATAGAGGGGGGAGGATCCCAAACCAGGGTCTCAAACCTCAACAGCACCTGCGTGAGATTTGAGGATCATGGTAGCTTTTGGGTACTCTCATTTCAAACCTTGATGTAAGAAATATTCACAGATGAAGGAAACAGCTTTCCTGAGGAGTCTCTCTTCCTTCAATACACTGAGGGAAAAAACCATGTGTCTTGAGGTACTAACATCCTGAAGATTGCTGCATAGAAGCCCATCCTACCTGCCCAGCATGACTAAAATAATACATTCTGGGGAAAGACAAAACAAAATAAACACAAAACCCCTGTCCTGGAACAGAACCTCTTTCCTCTCAGCTTTCTGCCTCATTTAAGTCTTCACACATATATTAAGTTTCAAGGCTAAGCTGCAGCAGAACCCTGAGCCTATCTGTCTCTGCTATTCAAACTATTCTGAGCCCCAGAATGCAGCAAATCACACTGCTGTTCCTAAACCAGTAAACGTTTCTCCCCTTTGTTCCAGTCTGAGATAGAATTGACAGTGTACACTAAAAGAGCTCAGAAAAACCAGAACACTTACAGTCATGGATATATTTAGTGTTGACAAGGGATGCAGCTTCCCTGTTCTGCAAGAGAAGCCAGGTAGGCCTGCATCACAGCTCCTCACACAACTCCTGTGGCAGAGGGCTAAGGCAGTTGGGGAAGTGGAGGTAGGCCTGGCTTGGCCAGGCTCAGCTTAGCTAGGCCCACTGTTAGCACTATCTGGTCTTCCCCCCCTGTGGCCACAGCCCATTTGTAGGATTGGGCACAGAATGCCTGATTCTGATTGGCTCCAGTTCCCAGCTGACGATTGGCTGTCACACCAGTTCTGGAAGATTCCCCGCAGTGCTCAGGGCTGGGAGGCTGCAGGCCCAGAGGCCTCACCTGTGCTGCAGCTGCTTGCTTTGCCGGTAAGAAAAAATGTTGAACAAAACAAAGCAATAATTAAATTTTTGTATTTCAGGTCACTTTCAAAGACAAAGTAGCAGTACCAGATTTTGAAATGCAACAGTGATTAAGAAGGGAATTTTTTATCCAACTAATATGCTCGTGTTCTTCTTTTGGACTGAACTGGATTTAATACTGGTTTTGGAAATTATATCTAGCGCATTGGAGATTTGTTTTTCCAAAGTAGCCTAAATTAGGTGTTTAAGGTCTGGTTCATGTAGCCTTAGACTGCTAATAGTGGCACACGGGAGTAATTGAACAGCTTGTTTTAAAAAATGAACAAAAAACCAGGCTCCCTCAGGATCCAGCACAATTTTTGGAAAATTTGGTAGGTGAAGGAACTGAGGTTACACTTGATTGTCTGGTATAGTTTGTAATTTCAGAGGACTTTGTTTACAGGATTTCTACTGTAGATATCCGTCTGAACCCCACTCCCCTTCTCTTAATACTTTGGTGTGATACATAGAAGTAAATTTTCATAAATGGTTAAATTCAAGTGATGAAAAAAAAATCCTAAATATGCTGCATCTAAATATATACACATATTTTAAAAAACCCCAGGCCTTTTTCCTTTTAAATGGTAACACAGTTCACTATCAATTTGAAGTATCATTAGCAGCAGTAAAGAACAACTGGAGATGCTAATAACACTTATTTCAGGACAGACAGGTAAGTTTTATAGGAGCAATTAATATTTTATGAGCTATTTATTTTATAAATTGTATAAATGTTGTAAACACTAGAACCTTATAAATCCTTTACTAGGTGGTATTTTCAAGGATGAGCAGAAATTATCTGAAGCTAAATCCAGGGTCTTTTTTTTTTCATTCAAAATTTACATATTCACCCAGATGTGATGAAATTTATGTGAAGTCTGGGTTTTGTTACTGACTTCTCTTGGTTAGCATCAATGGAAGCATATAATTGAGTCTTGATTACGGTTACAGTAAAATATCTTTTTTTCTTTAAAATAAAACCTTTCTCTTTTTTATTCATCAGATCAAGCAAACATTATCCACACTTGTCAATTATCAGACTTTGTAACACTGAAACTTGTCGTTCCACCTGGACATAGTCACATTAAAATTCAGAGAGTGGGAAATAATACCCAATGCCAGCAGGAGCTTCTAGGTCTTAAAGTATAAGGTGTCTGTGGAATACTTTGGGATCTTTTTATGTATGAAGGAACATAAAGGCAAGATAGGGCTATTTCTGGCAGACAATTAGGAGAAAATATTAATCTTAGCCCAAAACAAGGCTAGCAGACTTTGTTTGTAAGGCATATTTGGATATAGAGCATGTTGGAGCTTATGACAAGAAAAAAAATTATTATTTAAATGTTTCAACATGAATAGAGCATGAAAATATTTTCAGTCATTTACCCAGAGTCACTGAAACCATCAAGGCTACTCTTAACCTGGGGTGAGTTAAAGATATTTTTATTTCATTTCATTTATAATTGATACAAACCTCTCATACTGAGAAGTGACAGAGCACTGGAATTACAAACCCTTTCAAAATGTTGTCTGGCCCAGCAGTTGTACATACCTGCCAAACAGTAGTGATAGCATAAAGGAAGCGTGGTGACCTCTATACTTTGCTGTCAATTGCTATTTCTTGCTATTGTAATTATAATAAGGGTTCATTTTCAAACAAGTGATTATTTCAGGAAATTCTACCTGGGAACAAGTACTGAGCTCTGGAACTTAACAAAATGATACTTTGCTCATCTCTCATTGGGTGTTTTTCAGTAATGGATATGAACCTTTCATGCTTATCTACACATGTCTGAAATGAATAATTTAGTACATTAGTACAGACTTACACTGTGAACCTAAAATTCAAAGAAGGTAATAGTCAAAGTCATAGATGATAAACTGGGCCATAAAACATGTTCATTCTTCTGCCATCTTCATGAAATGATGTGATCTTCAATGAATATAACGCTCTTTCCTTTTCTCTGTAGAATATAGATTAATTAAAATAAATGAGAGACTTTTGTTCTGCATACTGGGAACATGAAAAGCATCTTATGAACTTTATGTGGATCACTGGGAGATAAATTCTGTTAGATGTGTTAACAAAATATATTGAATCATGAAGCATCTCTGCTACCTTCTGGCCCCTGACCTGGTCAGTCAATTGAATCGCCTCAAAGAGGAGAAAGAAATATGATTTATTCATGACCAAGAGCAAATAAGAGAAGATCTCTCATCTTATTGTAACATGAGACTCACTATGTCTCTAGAGAAGAATCCTCTACTGTTCGTAAAGAACAATATACAGTTGATGAGGTATCATTGCTGATTCTGTGGTCAGAAAATTTTGGCTTTTTAGAGGTGCTTATGTGCCTTTGTAGATATCTGGATCTTTCATTTGTAATCACCAATATACTTAATGATTTACTGCCTTTGTCCAGCATCAGTCTGTTAGGTGATTATGCCTTTGGCAGTGGCAATTATAAGCAAGAGATCTTTATTCCCCACAGTTGGGAAGTCACTGGATTACATAACTGTGCCACTCCAGTTAACCAGCGACTCAAAGATCTGGTTAAACTACTGTCTTGGAGATGCAAAACCAAGATATTGGACAGTCTGGGAGACATCAGAGCCTGCCCTGGCAGATTTTCAAATATCTGCAAATAATTTCACGTGAGAAGTGGATGCCCAGCACTTTGAAAACAGAATTGAAACCTGAGGCATGGGTCTCTGATTCTTTTAACTGTGAAACTACCTTTAAAATGGAAATTGATGATATAAGTAATTTGTCACAATTATTTCCCTAAAATAATGGAGGAAAAATCAGAAGCCTCCTAATTTTCTTTATAATAACCATGACTACAGATCATGAAAGCAATGCAAGAATCTTAGCCTCATGACTTTCTATTGAATTATATTGATTATTCTCCTTAGAAAAAGTGGCGATCAATCTAGCTTGTTTAAGGATGTGCAGGAAATCTGGGAGACAGCTGGGAATAGAAGTCCAGTAGTCCACTGCCTACTGAAAGGCCATTTTTCTGTCTTTAAACTGGAGCATTCTGTATAATTTTGCTGCTGATGCTTGATATAAATCAAAGTCTTAACTTCAGCTTAAAGCTTTGTGTCTGGAAATTCTATACCGTCCAGTAAAAATACCATATAAAATATATCATGAGATCATAAAACTTTGCCATTCACTGAGTTCTGAATTTTTTAAATTTCAAGTGTATTGATAATTCTATTGTAAATAACCTCTCATAGTTCAGGTCACTAGTGTAGACACAAGGTTTGGGAAATTGAATAAGAAAAGCTAATAGAAGAAGAACACAGCTTTATCCTTTCTAGCTATGAAATCATTAACAATGAAATGTCCTTCCTTATCAAATCTCTCATTTCTTTCCTAAGAAAAACATTCTTACAATTTTAAGTCTAAAATTTAATTTCATATTTTTATTAAAAATAACTGTAGATAGCAGGATAATAAACATTTGAATGTTAACTAAGATTAAGATTTCTAAATAATTTATAACTAAATGAAAGCTTTTGAGATTAAATTTATTGTAACATTGAGCACATGTTAATCTCTGAAAGACTGAAACATCTTTGGGCTACTTTAGCATAATTAAACAGTGATAAAACCTCACTTACTGTACCATTTCTCACACCATAAACTGTAAACAAAATGAAGTATTGCAGTTATATGTGGAAAAGAGGAAAAGATTCTTACAGTGTCAAAAAAGGGGCAGATTTGTCTTTTTTCCTCAAGATTAAAGTGCAATATTTTAATCGTCCCTAATAATATTTCTTAGAATTATTTCACAATATGCCATTATCTAGCATCAACAAAATAAAGAATATGTAAAAAAAAAAACAGGACAGAGGGCTCTGGAATTTTCAGAAAATATGGAAAAAAGACACATCTTTAAGATTTATTCTGCCTAGATTATAATATCCAAGATGGCTCCTATGAAAAAACAAATTCTAACAAAAAAAATTCTTATTCCATTTTCCCTTTTGATTAAAATTCAAATATGTCAGAACTGCAGTCTTTGGGAGATGAAAGAAGTTATACTGAAAAAAGTGGAATTTCTGAGGGAGACAGTGTTTGTCATAAGATAAATTTTAACAAATTTTGCCAAAGTGAAACAAAAAATTGTCTCTGTATTTACAGATCCAGGAAACATTGCCATTGATTCTATTCAGGTTTTTGTTTGTTTGTTTCAATAAGGGCTGCAATATAGTAAGTCATGTCATTCAGATCATAAGAATGTGTCAGATAGTAAATTACTGCATACATAGTAGTAGATGATAACATTATTCCCTTGTCTTTATAACGAGAAATCTTAGCAGATTTTTATCAGAAAGTTCAGAGATTCCCTAAGATGGTTGTAAATAGTTGACTTCATGGACTCTTCATCTCAGTTTAGTGGTTCGAGACTTCACTGCGATATGATAATCAGCATATGTATATGTGAGAATAAATAAATACATAAGTGGAGTACATTTATTGGCTTTGAGGGAGTAATTAGCTAAATAAGTATTTATTAACACAGCCCTTTTGTTTAAGTTCATGTAGACTGTTATTTATTTTTTGAATAAAATAAGTAACAAATTCTCTGTGGTAGAGGAATAGGACAACATTGTTAAATAAAAAAATTCTATAGAAACAAAGAGGAAGTCTAGTGACACTTGACTTTATAGAATCCATAAACTGGTGATAATCTGAATTGAATATCAATTTAGATCAGCTACATCCAGATGAATAATCTCAGGTCCAGATAGTGTGGAATGGTGATTAAATCTGGCAGCATGAATCACAATTGAGACAAGAGCTGGCTCTTGGAAAGAAAGGTTTAGTGTTTATTTTACACTGAAATAAATAAACTTGTGATCCTCTCATGAGGTTTTATAAAATCTCCCTATTCTTTGTTATCCTTCTATGTTCATGTACACATCTACATTTACTTGATGAATTGTTCCTTATTGAAGTCATTAATTCCAATTAGAAAGACTGTCTTCATGCCTGTTTTTTATCTCATATGGTCTAATCCACAGAAGAGATTGATTAACAATACATTTTTGAAGAGGGCTATTGTTGTTTTGTTTTAAGATAAAATTCTCTTTCTTTTCATTGCATAATTAGTATTATTAATGATTTGCAATATTTAGCTCTGCTGTGAGAGGATTTGATTCGGGCTGTTCTCAATAATCTTAGTACTTCCAAGAGCAAATAATTTCTGTCAGGGCCTTTAGTCTTTACAGTACTCTTCCCACAGCAGACTGCTCTTCATGAACATGTTTGTTACTGCCAGGTTATCTCACCCTGCTATAATTTCTGATATTCAGAGTTAGTTGCGATAATGAGTTTATTCAACGAATACAAAAGAAGGTTACAGAGAAGTGTTCAGCTTTGGTGGATTGCCAAGAAATCACACTGAATTTCCTCATTTGGCTGGGAAAATAGATGTAGCATTTTACTTCTTTAAATGGAGAAGAATGACTAAGTTGAGCAGAATGTGTCAGCTTTTGTAATTTCACTTTGGAGGCAGGTGGGAACACCTGAGGTCAGAACAAAATGTAACACCTGAACTCCATAAAAATAATACTAAAATAGTTTTCCTAATGTTTATATTCAACAATTATGGATTAGTACTTCCTAATGACATTGCATAACCTTTATCTTAAAGAAAGCATGACATTAATTAAAGTAAACCTTATCCTTCTTTCCTTTTTAATATCAGGTCATTCTTACCATCTTTTCCACTCTAATTCTCCTCTACCAGTATTATTACTTAATAGGTTTAACAATTATTTTTCCTATTTTCTGGTAGCTTAGACTCTTATGCCCCTTAGTAACCCTGTTCTGAAAACACTTCACCTAGCATAATTTTAATCCTGTTTTATGAAACAGGATTCCCATATGCCTGAGAGCTACTGCTGATGACTCCTTTGAAGAGACACAAAGTCATAAAGATTGTACCACTACCCACAAACCTCTTTTTTATCTACTTTTCTTAATTGCCTGTGTCTTCATGGCACAGACAATTTTCCTATCTGATATTCAGTGAGGAGAACACAGAATTATTTTGGCATGTCCCTATGGTGAGGTGGGTTTTGCTCTTTGTACTCTAACTGAACAAAAATCAGAAAATATTGTTAATTTTTTATATTAAAATATTAAGAAGATGATTATTAATTGCTTTGCAATGAACATAGGATCTGATTGATTTAGAATTAATATTAAAATATTACATACATTCATAAAGAACTTATTTAGAATAATTTTTCACATTAGCTACAAAACCAAACTAGTTCCATAAAAGGACTTTAATTTTTTACTTTAGATGTTTTCTTTGCCTGGAAATTTCAGCTTGGGTTTTGCTCAAACAACTTACTTGTAGGTTTCACAGAATAACTTCCTTCTCATCAAATTAGATTCAAGAAGTTAAGTATCATTATACCCCTTCATACAGCAAAAAGAATTTAAAAAATGGAAAAACAGTTGTTGGAAAACTCAGACAAACATCTATCTGCCATTTCAAAATAGCAGAATTCTACTGGATAGACCATGTACAGGGACTCAGAAAAAACTATTTAATTCATACTGCAGTAAGTTTTTATGCCTGTATATGATTTAATCCTTTTGTCTATGTCATTCATTTAATTAATTTTCTTTAACTCCTTATTGTACTTACCAGATAATAATATATTAATTGAAAAATTAATTCTGGAAAGAAACAAATGACTGGTGACTATGAACATAATATAAACCTTGACTAATTTTACAAAGAAAAAAAGTCTTAATAAAAGGAGATCCAGAAGAACATGAGGCAGGGGGGTTGTTTGTTTTGGTTTGGTTTTAATGTTTGTAGTTTGAGTTAGCAGTTTAAGGAAAAAAACCAAACCAAACCAAAGCGCACAAAACTGAGGAACTCATCATCATAACCATGTAGAACTTCCACTGCTGGATGTTCATGAGGCTGCTGCTATTCTGCAGTTCTGGGACAACATATCCTGTACTTGGTAAGTTTTCCTGGAGGTTAGTAGGCTGCATCCAAGACCTTTGGCCACATCCTTTCTGGTACAGTTTGATATATATAGTCTTTTGGGGTTTTTTACACCTTCAGGAAGGTAGAACCTCATTCTGTAGCTGCCCTATGTCTTCAACATCACAAATGATTCCATGAAATACCTCAGTAACTTAAACATACCTTTTTTCAAAGCTCTGACCTGAGGCCATTTTTTATTTTCCTCGTAAAAATACACCTACACACAGAAATTGGAGTTGCCCTTCAAAAATTCAACAGTCCTTAGTTCTTAGCACAAGAAGTATAAAGGTTGGAAAAACAACAGCACTTGTAGTCTTTTACTGCCAACTTGCTTTGCTATGCCCCCCTATCTTTTGTGGTAAGTACAGAGCTTCTTTCTTTCCTGTCTCCACAACCAGTGCTCTTCTCTTCTGTCCAAACTTCCTAATTCCTTTTCCTGTACGTGTGATTTTGGCGTTAAAATAAACATCTTCATTCTTTATCGATATGCACATTTTTTCAAACTCATCCTCACTGAAAAAAGTGTCATAAAGTTCTAGTGTTGATGGGGTGTTTGTTGTATTTTATCCCTGTTTTTTGGGGTTGTTCCTTTGCTTGTTTTTTGGGATTTGGTTTTTTTTTTTTTCATTTTGTTTGGGTTTTTGTTAAATTTTTTTTTCCCCCTAGAAGCTCACTATGAGATTGGGTTAAATTATTCTGTTAAACACTTTATTGTCTGAAAAAAGGTGAATATGACTCTTCTGGTCACTATACATAAAGTTAGATTGCTTTTTTTGCAGTAATTTTAGATTGTAAAAATAAATCTTGAAAAATTTAAACTTACTTTCATTTTGAATTTTTAATGATTTTTTTTAAAGGATAAACTAATCCTTCCTTCCCTCAAATCAACCAATCTCATACTCCAAAAACATTCTTCAAGAAAAGTTTCATTTAGCTAAAAAAAAATCATTTTGTAAAAAGAAGACAAAGAATTATGTTCCAAATTTTTTACTTATTCTTCTCTTCCTTTTTCAAGAAAATGGGGGTAAAAAAAGCAGTACTGATGGATATCACACAATGCAATGTTCTGGCCTCTCTGTCTGGAGAAATGAGAAGAGAGTAAAATAATGTAGAAAAACAATAGAAGTAGTGAACTCTGTTCATCTGCCTGTATTAAGAGCACTACCAGACTGTCTTTTTTCTCTCCCCTCATTTCCCTTTCATGATGACTTTTCTCCTCATTAGTCCATATTCTCTTTTTTTTTTCATCTCATCTATTTTACTTTTCTTTCTGCTAGAAGTCAGCAAGTGCAAAATAGTTCCTATCACACTGTTCATTCTGCTTGTTGGCTGCATCTCTTACTACATCCCATACCTGTTTTGCTGAATCTATCAGTTTTATGGGTATTTCTGTACTGCCATTTTGGCCTGGTACCTGTATTGCACCTAGGTCCCAATGCACTACTGTTAAAGTAACTAGTACTTCTACTACTAATAATCCGTATTGCACTAATTAATTATTGTGTTTGCTTTTGGTGTGAGTCAATTAGTTGCCAGTTTTGGAGAGAAAACCTAGGGTTTTTTGATAATTTTTATCAGCTCCTAACAGATGGTGTGGATATAGGAGTCCACCCACGACAGTCCTCTCTGCCTTTTATCTCAGCAGGTCTGATGTCCCCAAGTGTACTCAAATGTTACACCTCAGGGCATATGTTGTTATGTTAGACCTGTATGTAACTTCAGAAACTTTGTGGCAGAGGTGCATTTTCTATTTTTAATTTGTCTTCTTCCTGGTTCCTCTGCCTCCTGCTCTCTTGTTGCCTCAGACATGCAGCTCTGTCTTTCAAACATCCATCAGCACCAAGCAGGACTCAAATTTATTTGTTTTGATTTGTTACCTATAAACTACTGTTGCTTATACAGTTTGCAGCAAAGTCAAACCCTATCAGTATCATAAACAATAACAATTAAAGAGGGTATCTGCTATTAACATGACTACTTTTGTTTCAAAAGTAAGACATCTTACCAAGCTTATAGAGAAGTCAAAAACATGGCATATTATAGTTCTCAGGGAATGTCACTTTTGGATCCAAAAATACTTACTTTATTACAGGGTAAGAGAAGGATGTACTCCTGAACCAAGAAAGGGGTTCACATATCCAGGAACCCTTGAACACATCCTGCGGCATGTGGGCATTCCCTGTAACTAGTAAAAGCTTATCTTTCCTCATCCTTTGTCCATAGCAAGTATCTGGAAAGCTACTATCATGTATTCATCTTAACTTGCGAGTAATTGCCACCTTAACCAATGGCCTGCAGTTATGAACTTTAGCAGCTCTCTATTAGCTGGACAACTTCTAGCAACAAAAAGGTATGAGAGATTTGCTGTAGATTTCAACAGTTTTCTAATCCATCACCAAACTAAAACATTGTAATTCAAAACCACAGGCAAACAGGTATGTAGGTGGCACAGGCAGATAAACAAAACTAGGCTACACCCTCTGCAGTCCTATGAAGAGTAGGATATTCTTGCTTCCATAGCCACATCAAGAGGTCAGAGAGCACTATGTGCAAAACTGAAAAAGCAATTTACACTCCATAGAAACACTCTTACCTCTATTTACTTTTTTTCTATTCTGTATTTCATACAGCAGAAAGTGAATAAAACTATGCCAACTTTTATAATTTTTAATCCTGCAGTGGTGTTTTGCCACCATGAGCTGGGAAATGTAGGAAGACGTGCTTAATTCTAATCTTTTAGCACCTCGAATCATCTATCATGTACGATATAGGTAATATATATTTACCATTGCATAGTATTCTTATCTTCAGAACCGGCTGTTAATATTTTTGATCACTGAAAAGGGGGGCATAATAGCTTGAATCTATAGTTATAGGCACCTAAGTTATGGATAGATCACAATTTTATGATCTGAAATCACCTGCTAAGAGTTAACATGGGCCAGACAGATACAACTTTGTAATTAATTTTATAATTATTTTTCAGTGTATTATCTCACACAGCAAGTCTTTGGGTTGCAGAAATAGATGTCATGATCTGTCAAAAACTGTGACCTGTAAATCTTTTTCTACTTTATACACTTTGGTTTCTAAGCATTGTGAAGATGTACTTATTTTCTTTATGTTGTGGATAACCTGATCCAGTATGATCCAACTTTTTGTTTTTAAATTAAGTTATATTTTTGAAGTTATCATAATCCTTTATCAGTGATATTCTTGGTGCTGTGAATCAAAAGGAAATTTTAACTTTTTGGTGAAAAATAGAAACAAGGATTAAATTTTTTTTCCTTGGTTTACTTCTAGTTTGTAATTTTGGTACACACAAAACACTGATATTTGATACTGAATGTATATCTACAGGACAGCGATAAGATCCATCATATGTTTAGAAATATAAAATCAGTTTACTTCAGAATAGTTTTTCATTGCTGGTGAATCTCTTTTGATCTTATTTTTCAGTGTAACATTTTGAATGAAGAATATGCCAGAAGGTTTATTATTCTTTAACTGCCTAGTGCTTAAACAGTCATTTTCTTGTTTAAATACCAAACAGTCAGATGTTTATAATTAAATTACTAGGAATATTATGTACTAGTATGACAGCCATTATATACTCATTGGGTTACATATGCATGCCCTAATACTTTTTTAGTTCTAAATATGTAATTAAAAAAACTAGCTGGCATTGTATTGAACCTGGGTCATTTTCGCTTGTCAACAAATTAGATTAAAAGCATAGAGTATTGAATTTATGGAGCTGTGAACAGAAAAATAAAGGCTTGATAGAATAATAAGTGAACACAGAGGTTTCACATTACAGAAAGTGGAAATGGAATATTGACTCCGCATAGCCTTCTTGTGTTTTCAGTGGCTAGTTATCTATATACAGGAGCTGAAAACTCCAGTGATCTAGACTGAAGCTCCCCTACTGAGTCTTTCTGAAGATTTAGCAAAAAAGTAAGAGTTTCCTAATTTTATAAGATGTAAAAGCAGTTGTATTGATGAGACGAATTTATAAAATGTAAGCACACATTTTCAAATTGGCCAGATTTTTTTGTGACCTAAGAAAAAGACATGCTTAAAGATGCCCTGCCTCTTTCTATTATTCTCATCACTGTCTCAAGATCAAGTAGCTTTTGTGCCTTGAATCTTCCAAGGATTATTGTCAATTCTTATTAATACAACGATTATTATACTTTTGGGAATCTCTAATTAAATAAATTTAATGTAATTTTACTTAGAAATAAGCAATGGTTGGTTGAGAAGGCAGTGGCTTATCAGAACTTGGTTCCACCCCTATCACAGTATGAGTGAACGAACCACTGATTCAACCTGCCTGGTACCTGGGAGGTATGATCTGCCTTTGAAGTCCACTTGAGGGCAAACTTGTTCCTTGTGCTACTTTGCACACTGAAAAAAAAGTATTATAAAATTGATTTAGTTCATATTGAAAGTGATACATCATCTTCTGAAATGAATTAATCTCTCACTAAGAAGACCAATCACCTTCAGCTGCAGATACAGTGCATCCTCTATTAAATCAGATGCATTATTCACTGCATCAAATATATCACTTGTTAATTAAGACTCTACATTTGTATCAAAGCCTTGAATCAAATACATCACCCATTAAATCTTATCAATATTGAATAAAATAAATTGCATGTTAAGTGGAAGCATCACCCAATTATAACATGAAGCCTAATAATGCTGTAAAGTTTTGCAGTGCTTTCCATTACTCAGGAATATCCTGACTTGTGTTTAGTATTTTGACAGCTTGAGATCTCAGAGAAAATCTCAGCATGCGAGTAACAAGTCCTGATGTCTTTTTCCTTAAGGGTAATATAAATCATTCTTAGATTGTTTGAATGGTCCCATAAAGCTGCGAGGGGTGCTGTTCATCTCAGGAGAGGATCAATAAAGTTAGATCAGAATAAGAAAAATTATGACCCTCACAAGCATTACTGAAGTATTCTGCAAGATGCTTCATCAGTGACATGAAATCAGTTAGTGACAACTGCGATTAATAGCAACCATGCTGAATGGAGGCACTGGGAGGGGCTTTCTAAGGACAAATACACAAGGCCAGTAAAGATGTGTGCATAAACACTCGTTAGATTTAACTGCACAATGTAGGTACTATCAGAAATGAAACACAACTCTATCTGAACTAATATGGTGTGGCTAAATGGTCCATGATAATGTCACTATACTTCCGGTTTGTGAACTCATTTAGAATGAGTACGTCCGTTTCTCTGCATCTAGCACTGATTGTCATCTTGAAGATTTATCCTAAAACTCTCAGGTGAAAGAAGAGCTGAGTAATAATGCTTAGCAGTAAGAAAGAATTTTTCAGCCATAGCTCCCAAAACCACTTTCTAAACACAGTTCTTTAAAGTTCTGCCTGACTTTAAAGTTACCTTCATATCAATATTTTTTTTACCCTCTTTCTGTGCTCAGACTGGGGCAAGTTTACATGCTATTTAGATTAATCAGTTATATTGTTTATATCTGGTATGAAACTTTGTGGTTTTTTCTCCTGTATGTCTGCTGAAATTTTAAGTTAATTTTTTGTTTGGTTTTCTACCTTCACAAACATCCTCCCATGTTTTTTGCAAAGGGAAAGGAGAACATTGCCAAAAATGCAACTTAATTCTTTGCTCTCTTTCTGAGCCCAATGACCCATGCCTAGGTAAACTCATCTGCTTTTTTCCTGTGTAAGGGTTTGTTTGGGTTTTTAAATGGTTTCTCTCTTTCTTCCTTTTGTTAAGCATCTTGCCCAGTTTCTCATGCACACCAAAAGTTGTACTGTATAAGTCAGTGGATCCCTCCCCTTCTGAAACATCTCCAACTGTTCTTTTTGCTTGTTGTCCATTTTTTTTTCCCTCTTGCCTTAACATTTCTTTTTCCATGAGCTTCATTTACTCTATCTTACTTATATTAGCACTACCAAATGCGAACATTAAAGGGCCATGAGCCATACCAGTTATAAGATTATTTTAAGATAAATGAAATTTTAAAACCAATATATCTGTGAATGTTTAATTTCTTGGTTTAAGAGGGTTTTTTTCTGGTCTAGTTATTTATTTTTACTTAGAGGCAAGAAATGTGCAAAGTGAAAGGCTCAGTAAGAGGAATCTGAGTTTAAAGAAGAGCATCAGATATTAGAAGTATGGCAACTAACTTGTCAAATCTGGTCCCTAGTACCTTATCTTTAAGTCCTAGTCCTGATCCCTTATCTTCACTGACACTTTCTATAAAGAGAATCACATTTCCTGTGTCCAGTTTATGGACTGTGGTAGACCTTCACAGTTTATCACTATTATGTAGAAAATGCCCAGATCTTCTTCCATAGATTTTCTATGTGAATGCTTGTACAGCTTCCCCTGACTCACCATACATTGGTGATCTGATTCTTATACAGAACTCATCATTCCTTGTCAGTGTGGCAATTCTTCAGTCAAATTTCTTTGATGCAGCAGCATTTAGTCCATTGACATATTTGTCCATAACAAAGAAAAAAAAAAATCTAAATGATTGAAGTTGGAAAACTAAAAAAATAAACACAAATTCTGAAACATTTGTAGACATGTCTTTATCTAAAGAAAGACATTTTAGAGTAGTACTTAACCTGTATAAACCTGTTCCCTTCAGAAACCAAATCAACAGGAATTACACAGTCTTAATACAATTTGTTCAAGTCAATCAAAGGTTTTCCAAAAGTAGTATTGATAAAGACAGGAGGTTGTGGAGATTTTTACTTATATTTCAAATATAGGTAAAAAGCTATAAGGAACTACTGGCTCATCATATACTTACCATTTCACTAGCAGACTTAATTAATGTAGCCATCCAACCCCCATACCTGCAGATGGAGATATCTAGTACTTTCAAGACTGATTCTGTTCATCTCCAGAGCAAGATCCATTAAACTTAATTAAAATAAGAAACCTATTTCTGTTACACAAATAATATTCTCATGTAACCTAATTTAAAATAATTACCTACATTGCTTTTGTTCAGAAGGGAAAACAAAAACTAAAACAAGTGCTGACTTATTGAAAATGGCTGTAATTATATTATTATGTTATATTTTGCTTAGAGCTTTTCTGGTACTCTGGGTTACATTTTAAATGAGAAATCCAAGGAAAATGTGGTTTACTCACTGGTACTGGGGAAAGACCTGTATAAAACCTAATTTACGACTCACAGTTCTAGCCTGAATAGATATTAATTTACAGAAAAATCACCAAGGGTTCTTGCTTGTATGTAAATAAAGCTATGTAGACAACTTTTATTTCAAAGGAGAGAAAATAAAAAAAATTAAAGTGTTGAACCAAACAGTCATTCTGTCTTAAAACAGCAACAAAACCCCCTATTTTCATCATGATACTTCAGTGACACTGAAGGACCTGAAAATAAGAGAAAAATAGTTTTGACATAAAAGAATTATCACTTCTATGCTGAATCATGGAAGAATAGAAGTGGATAAAGTTATAAGATTATCTGAGACAGCAAACACGAAATGAATGGGCTGTCATGACTAATCTCTTACTGAGGCCATTCCATTCTGTCAGAAGTAATACAATAATATTAACCAAACCTGTTTGCTTGATGTCCATCAAGTCTTCATTCAAATTTCTTCTTAGGAAAACAAACCAATGCAAGTAAATTGCATAATAGTCCTTTATTCAGCATCTCTCAATGCAAAGTGTTCATGTTAAGAAAGCTATTTGAAGGTCTACTTCTGGGGAGCAGTTTTCAGAATCTTTCTGTAATATATATTCTCATAATAGTAATGATAATGAGAGCATGAAGATCCTTATATTATCAAAGATATATGGTAAACATTGAAACAGGCTTTGTAAAGTAGTATAGTAACTTAATACATCGATCACCAAATAGTCTTTCTAATGGTCAGATACTTTGAAATGAGGGCTATCACACAGAAAAGTGTGGATGCCAAGGAAGAAGTGAAAATTTGTTAGATACTGTGTGAAGAGATCAAGATATTCAGGTTAAATCCTTTCTAAAAACATTCTTATAACTTCCCACAAAAAGTCACCTGAGATGAAAGATCAGTCTCCCAAGTTACTTCTTCAAGGTTTTGTCAGTGCCTGCTCCCTGGCAGTCTCATGGAAACCCTTTTCAAAAGTTTCCATCTAAAATTTTCTATTAATATTACTTCATCTGCCTTTCATTCATATTTCCCCAAAACCTATTACAGTAATATTTTTTCATAATTTTTTTAATATACCTTGGCAAGTTATTTTTCAGGTAATAAGTATACTTGTTAAATTGAGATCTTAATACAGGGACTGGAAATGAAATAGATATTAAAGCCTTTTTAATAATGTCATCCTTATTTTGCTCTGTAATTTTCTTTGTGTGTCCATTCTCATACTCATTTCCAGGAAGTAAAATGAACAAGCCCTTGCCAATCCTTTGATCAACTAAATGCTACTTTGATCAGGATGATGAAACAATTGTCTATTCTGTGCAATTACCTTATGAATATTATATAAATTCATTGAATTGATCATTTTTAGTTATGTATGGCAGTCCAAATAAAATAATGTCTTCGATAATACCAGTCTCCTCAGTAAACATGAATGCCAGCTGATTGATGAATAAAAAACCAGTTTCCAGAGTTGGATATGTTTTGGTTGCTGTCGCATTTATAGCTAAATGATCTAAAAATGATCTAAAATTATCTAAGTCTCAATTAATTCCAAGTCAATTTGAATGCAAAGTCTGAGTTTAAAATGGAGGCAGGATGAACTCAGCACAGAAGTCTATACTTGCTGCAACGGCGAAGTTTCCATTGATAAGATCCAGGTCTAAAAGCATGATGTGAATTTTAAGTTTTATCAAAAGCCCACAGAAGTTTTGAGATTGCTTCCTTTAGGATCAACTCTGTATGTCTATAGTCTTTGCAATCACAGCATTGAGTCTTATGCAGAGAATACCTTGTCTTCTTGAATAAAAGCAGATAGATCTGGCAAACATGATAACTGAGAAGAAACTAAGTGAACTGAGGCTGAAGGGGTGGAAATCAGGGGAGTTATAAAAAGACAAAATACATTTAAGACAATGCTCTTGTGTGTTAAGTTTTTTCAAGATACAGGTCCTAAGAATTTTTTATTTTCTCATATTATGAGAGCTTATTTGTAAGACCTTTGGGATGGAAAAATATCTTTAGAATAGGACAGAAATACCAAGAGTTATGGTTATTACATTAACATAAAAAGAGAATTATCAAACAGGAAAGTCTGCAATCAGTATAAGAGAAAACAGAAGTAGAAACTGAAAGGATTGCAGCACCAGGCAACTGTCCTGCGTGTACATGGCTGCACTGCATAATGCAAAAGATCACTTTGTGCTAGCTGACTCTAGTGGAAATAGGATGGTTAAATTCCTCATATTGTTTTGGTAGGTTCACACCTAAAATACATGGGCATTCAAACCAAGATACAGGATTCTGTCAAGCTTTTATATGAATATGAATGATGTTATATTATAATATTCTATCAAGCCTGAATTGGCTGTGGAAGTCACAGGGAATCCTGTAACAGACATATACTCTCTTTTCACAGCTTTTCAGCTTTAATTATTACTGGAGTCTGTAAAGGAAACTATTTTCTGCTATCTTGGGATTTATGATATGGCTGACCAATATAAAGGTTTCTTCTTTTATTTAACATTTTCTTTGCTTTTTTCTTCCATTTCTTTCCCCCCATGCACTATGGTGTGAGCTATGCCAAAAAGTCATGCAGTTTTCTTACTCCAATTCTTTTACACCTCTGCACTCCAGCTGCCAAGCGTACAAGCAAACCAAGCTATAAAAAGTTGTGTAACTTTAGAATATTGTTCACTAGCACACCACCAGATGAAAAACCAATCCATTACTAAAATATATACATTATGTCACATTTACAGTATCATTTACACAAAGTCAAACTTGCCATCTAGTCAACTATCTTCATTTAAGTACAGGAGGTTTGAGTTTGAACATGGCCAACGTTATTTATATTGGTATGATTTAATTATTTTAAAGGAAATTCACTGTACTACTGGAACGTTTCTTGAAGGCTGGTTCCTTTGTGCTTCTGTGCAAAGTATGAATAATGATCTTTTACTGACTAGGCACAGCTTCTCCAGGAAACTAGTTTAATAAAAACTGACCACAGGAATAATAGCCAGTCATTGGATTATCATGTCCCTAATTTTTAATTTTATAGGAAATTAGATAGCAGTTTGTAGTTAACTCATGAAAGAGATTCTCAAATTTTTGGAAGTGCAGTAACAGAGGCTTTTTTCCTGTACATAGTACAGAAAACTCTTGGCAATACCTAGCTCAGTTTCTAAAAGTGAAGTTTGTGAAAGTTGACAGACAGTTCTGGAGACAGAAATCCTCTACTGATTTACTGGACAGTTACAGAATGAGCAACAGGCATTTCTTCAGCTTTCTCTTCAATGTGCATCAAATCTAAACAGGTGGTTTCTTTTTTTTTTTTTTTTTTCAATTTCTGTGTACATTCTGACACTTTTATTTCTTGAATATTCCTGAAAGGCATTAATTAGCTCAGAGTGCCTCATAAGAAACAAATTGTAACCACCAAAACTGTTTTCTATGGGAAAGTGAACCTCACTTGGGTAGTAATGACTTTAGTCACTCACTACTGGATTTACATAACATTGCAAGGTGTTGAGATAGTACAAATAAATGTGAGTCAGTACTAGGAAAAAAACCCAAACAACCAAACAATTATCAAGTTGTAGCTGAAATTGTAACTAAGTATTGGTAACTGTATTCTGCAGTTGACTAAAGAAATGAGCAAATCAAAACCACAACGAAAAAGGACATGTTTGCTTTGAAGTAACATCTACAAAAGAAGTCATTCCCCGGAGAAAATGAGAGAGATGTTTTTAAACATAACATTGGCAAAAACCATAGTACATAGCCAAATCAATATTAAGTTTGTCCTATGGGAAAAGACTTCAACCCTAACGTTAATAATTCCATTAAAAACACTGCATATGAAACAGAAGACCTACATGAATTCTGGATGTAATATAAATACATATAAGGAAGTCCTCTCATTTAGATGCTAAAGAAAAAAGATGATACAGTAGGTCTTCAGTTTGTAGTAAGAACACACCTTGGTTTTGTGTTTGCCCGTCTGTTCTGGTTCAGTAATTGTATACACTCAAGTAGCTAGCAGAATGAGGTATGCTACTTTTAAAGCAGTTTGATACTGGGTGGAAGAAATAGAAATGTGATCAGCCATGATAAAACAAGCCAGGGACTCCTGAACAAGGATGTGTCCTGGGAGTAACCTTGAACAAGTATTCCTTGCAGCATGGGGTGAGTAAATATGGTCTGGATAAAATACTAATTCTACTACCACCCCGGTGACCTAGTCACAAAGAAAAGGAAGAGAGATCAAAGAGTAGTGCAGAGTATTATCTAGAAAATAAATTAGACACAGATGACCCTCCAGTTCCCTCTTCCTCTATAGGCGGCAGCAAAGCCAAAGCGAAGTTATTTCATTATTATTGTGACAAACTGCCTGATTTGCCAGTAGTCTGATTCAAGTACACCAGTCTATGGAAATGTTGCCTGTTCTTTCAAAATAAAGAACAACAACTTATTCTGTATGAGAATACTCCAGAGACATCCCTTACCATGCTATTTACATTTCAATAGCTAGGATCAAAAAAGAAACTCTGGGACTAGATCTTTACTTATACAGCTCCAGGTAAAGCCCAAAGACCTGCAGGCTCACTGCATGACGAACACTTCTAAGATGCTCTCCGGTAAATAGATGGAATGGTATAATGCCATTATGTAACCTTAATGCAATGGATCAGTTCATCCTTTTGCTTAAATTCGCACCATCATCATTATTCTAAGTACTTTGTCTGAAGATAACAGAGCTCTACAAATTGTTCTCTACATTGAGTTACAAGCAAGATGATTAAAATAAAATAAAATAAAAAAAACCTCTGGTAAAATCTAAACAATGTGGAGTTACTTCATCTATATTGCTAGTGATTTTTAACTTTCTTGTTCTTGTTCCAGTGTATAAGATTTCCCAACAGTGTTTTCAACTGGGTCTTACAGTGCATTTGGCTTAGAACACTACAAGCCACATGTTTACAGGAAACTGTCTCAAATTTGTATATCTCGTGCCTGTTACTAGAAAATCTGTAATGAATAATTACAAAATAAATCTATAGATAGACTGGATAAAATGGATTAAGTGCATTAGTGTCAGAGACAAATATTGTATTGCTGCTTCCAAGAACAGTTAATCAGCTGGTGGAAATATCTATATTGCATTTACCTGTTAATCTGTCACTTTGAAAGGGGAATTAATAGAGTTTTCAGTCAAAAACATTCCCTAATATTCAAATTCCAGCTAGTGATACCTTTACATTTTTTAAGTGAGATGATACTAGTAAAGGTTAGTGGTTTTGTTTACTCAGAGCTATGTTCTTCACAGACTGAAGCTTGTAAGCATTTCAGCATTCTCACTTAGAAAATTTGGTTAAACTTCACACTTTTATTCTGATCAAGAGAGAAGCTGTTTTTATGAAATTAACAAATTACAACTTTTTTTGAGATTGTAGTGTGTGAGGTGTTCTACAGAAAGGAGAGCTCTAGCAGGGTTATATCATGTATCTAGTAATGATGAGATGTATTGAAGTTATCTGCAGCGTAGGCAGTCTGGATGATTTTTCTGGATTTCCATGCATGTTTTTCAGATGCTATTTCAAAATCCCTGCTGAATTCTCAGAGACATTTAAAACTGAGATGCTTATCACAAGCACAGTCATCTGAGCTTTTATATATAATCATACTTTAAGCATGATTAGAAGCATGTTTCCTGCTTGTATTACTTTAGAAGCATTGAAAGATGTTAACATGCATTTCAGTGGACATACATAGCTGTTTGCTCTAAACATTTTAAGTAATATGACATGATAATACATTTTAATTAAAGTTGCTAGGAGTTCTATAGCTTTGCCATGGTTTGTTCCCCTATTTTAATATGATACAAGTTCTGTTGGCACCTAATTATGAATAACCAGTGACTAGACTGACCTTAGAGAGCTGCAATTTAGATGATACTCTGTAAAAAGAGATTTTAGACATGGGCCAGAAGGGATAAAACCAAGAAAAACTTTCTTGAAAGTGTCACAAAGTTTAGTAAAAGACCAGGACTGGAACTGGTGTAGTTTTCCTGTATTTCTCACCACAGCCTATGCCATTTCTAGAAGGAATTAAATTATTCTACATTATACAACAAGGAGTCAAGTGATAGCATGGAGATGATATGGGATTAGAAGATCTTTGATTTTAAATTGTTACTGAACAGCTAGACACCAAAAGATTTTGCTGTTTATTGTAGTCTCAACTCAGAGATGTCACAGTACTGCATGTCTCTATTACAGAATTCCTATCACAGTGAAGCAGACTTGCCTTGCCGCTCTGGAGGTGGCCCCTTCTTTTAAGGTAAAACTGCTAAACTGCATGGATATATTTGAATTTCTATACACATAGGCCTAGGTTCATGAGGGTATCTGTTACCTACTTGCAATGAATTTAGAATCTTAAAAGTCATAATGATCTGTTTTACAAAAATATGAAATGTCTATCTTTACATCTCTCCAGTCACCGCCTTTCACAACCATTATTTCACTTTTCTGAAAAGCAGATTTTTCCTTTTTTTCCATGACTACAAATCTTGGTTTAGGACACAGACAGGAGCAAAAATTATCAGAAAAGTTTTTCCTTAGATCCAGCTACAATTTGGAGATACTTCTAACAATGGGATAGACTTTTGTTAGGAGATTTGCAGTCTAATTTCAAGCCCAAAGAGATACAGATGTTTTGGAATAAGCTTAATAGCTACGGACTCAGTTGAAAGTTTGAGGTAGACCCATTTCTAGATATGTACTACTGTTTTATTCACTATATTTCAAAGCAAATTGGATATCTTTATCTGTTTGTAATGCTGACAGCAGTTAAGGAATGCCCTTTTTCCTGGGTGTACATGTTTACTGTTGGCAGTGGCTAGTAAAATATCAGTGACATAAATTAGCTGATTACAGAAAAAGTGGTGAGTCAGTAATAAGTTTCCAAAGGCCAATGAAAATCTTCACTTTCAAAATCCCTTCAATCCTTATTGACACAATTTGGTGCTGCTGTATTATACTACCTGCTTAAACTGCCTATCTTTAGAAATATATCTAGTATACTGGTAGCTCAGTGAAAATTTAACATACAAGGTTTGGGAGCCCACCTCTAATCCTACCTCTTCCTTGATATGCCTAACTCACGCAGGTATAGTATAAACTAAATAAGAGAAATTAAAATAAAGACTTTATCAGTGGTGCTGGTCTAAATAAACAGTTTGGATACTGCTTTTCCAATCTGTCAAGAGAAAAAAAAAAAAAAAAGGAAGCTTGGAGTACCTGGACTTCATTAGTTTGGTAATTTTGTCTCATAGAGAAATTCTGTCTTCAGATACATACTTGTTGATGTTATGCTTGTTGATGTCAATGAAATTGTACCTATTCCCTAAAACTCCCCTTTTGGTTGTGTAAATGGTTATGAGGTTAGAATATTTCCCTTGATCCTTAAATTGGTCTCCCTGGTATATACAACCATGGAGATTCTTTTAGAAGTTTCTTCTTTTAGCCAGTTTCAGGAATAACTCCTTCTCTCCCCACCTCCCACCCCCTTTAATTGAAAAATGTAGTCAGTTGAAAAAGAATTATATGGCAACCCTGATTTTTGAAGCAGCTTGTTATCAGGCTGAGACGTTTGATTTCTACATGTATCATACTATGAAAATGGGAATACTTAAGATGTTAGTTAAATTCTAGTTTCTATAGTTTAAATATGAGGGACGTCTTGCCAGAAAAGTCTCTTGACTAAGATTTACTTTCCCAACTACTTCAAAAAAATTTATACTTGTTAATCTTCCAGGAGTACTATAAAGCTGATCTTATCTCTGACATTTGGAGAGGACATAGAAGGATGGGATGAATAAGTTTTAATGAGATTTCCTTGTGGGATGCATTTATGATTCTGGTATTTATTAGTGGGCATTTATTTGAATATGAAAAGCAACCCATTATAAGACTGAGGTGATTGAATATATATCCTTTGCTCCACATGCTGTCATTCAAAGTTGTTGTCAGTTATGCAGAGGTTGAGAGGTTCTTTTTATTTGGTTGTGGGGTTTTTTTCTTGTTGTTGTGGTGTTTTTCTTCCTGGCAGGAGGAAGGGAGGAGGTTAACAAGTCAGGAAATAAAGAAGTATCCAAGAGAAAAAATTATTTTCAGGTTTTTTAGAATGTATATATATGCAAGACACCATTGAATAGCTGTGATGTTCAGCATTTTTTCTCTGTTGTTTTTCAGTCATTTGAGGTTTTAGTTTGTTGGGTTTTTTTCTTTTCTTTAGAAAGTTCAAGTTGCAGGGAAGGGAAAGAAACATTGTATTATTTTGGAAAATAAGTATTTCAGAACAGTCAAAAAAGGAAATACTTCAACAGCACTAGAAACATAGTACTGTAAGAGGTGGTGTCTGTTCCAGATTCTCATTAGTCTTATGTTTGCTGTCTAGCTAATGTCTAACTGACATAGCTAATTTTATTGCAATAGGTATCAAATCAGTGAACTGACTGGTTTTACTCCAGTGTATCTCAGATCCTTTGCAAATATCGTGTGCAAGTACAGTAATCTGCACATTTTCAATTCCCTGTCCAGGTGTTCATTTATTTTGACTTTCTCAAGATGATGGCATGTTTTTAACAGAATTCCAGCATGCCCATCTCTCTCATGATTATCCTATATATTTCTAAACAATGAAGGCTCATATAGATTATTTTACAATTAGATTACATGTATAATTAGAGTATATGTAATCAAGTCTATCCAAACAAAGTAATCCCTTACATTTTAAAAGGAACTAGAACCTAATCTTGTTAGGCGAAGAGACTGTAGAGGGCAGTATTATACCCTCACCAGAAAGGTCTTTCATTCCAGATGTTTGGCAATCTGATTATCAAGTCCCTTACACCAACAGAATAATGACTCTATTGAAGTCAAGGAAATTACATCAGTGTATAGGCCCAGTATTTCCAAATCACTGCATAAACTTGACAGATAGAAAATCAATAGCACACAATTCAATCATATCATTAAGCCGCTTGACAGAACGTATATATGAACAATTGATGAACCAAGTATTAAATGAAAGGGTTTGGCACTATATGACTAAGTGTATAATTGATAATTATTGATTGCCATATGAAAACATTAAAAAGCATTCAATACTCTGGAGAGAATGTTTCAAGAGGTGACATACAGCATAAATGAAGGAGAAAGGAAGGCTCTATATATTATCAGAAGAATGTATTTAAAAGAAACTGTCTGTAAGTCCTTTGCGTGTCTCCATTTATTGTTTATGTGCGTTTTTAGCTTATTTTTGTGCTATTATTTCCAGAAAAGGAAAAAAAAAATCCCAACCTACTAGTGTAAACAGATTTAGAAATGTAAATAGAAAAAACATATACTGTTGCCTCATCAGATTTGATTACTAAGTTCTCTGTTTGAATGGGATAAACTAAACATAATATCACTGCAAGATAAAATGATGACTTCCATTTTTTTAAACAAGTAACAATTAGGATAACATTTTTGTAAGAACTTACTTTAATTACAAAATGAGTGAATCCAGTAAAATAAAGAGCAAGAACCTCTTTCCATTAAAACAAGATTAGCCAATGACAAACATACCATGCATTGTGGATCACTGGGGGTCTGCAGGCTTTTCAATTGCTTTGAAAGACTGTTAATTCATTTGACTCACAAACCACCCATATCCGTGAGAGGAAAAGGTGATTTGATCCACTAGTCTCTAAAAGTAGACATTACTGACTAGTTTCAAGGAGCAGAAAACCCTGCTGTGAGCAGCTGGGAACCACAGAAGGAGGTTTATGTTGCAAAACAAGAAGTTTATTCACTTCCTCTCTCTACTGCATTGTGGGAGTGAATTCCACAAGCTAGGAGTTAACAATTATTTCTGACTTCTAATAAACTCATTTCTGGTAAGATATTTATCAAATTATTTGCTAGCCAGATGAAGGATTTTTTTTGCTCCCACACAAGGAGCAGTATTAACCTGGGAAGCTGTTGCCCTGCTCGATAAGTTCTGCCCCCATTTTTTTCCTTTTCTGTGTCCGTGTGAGTATAGGTGAGAGGCAGCACAGTGAACTGCACCAGAGAGGTGAGGGCTGGAGACAAAGAGGAAATAGTAGAGGGATACAAGGGAAGATTTTTTTTCACCCATGCCATTTCTTCACTCTGCATTTCCATGTGGCATGCACACAGCTGTGCTGACACTGTGGAAAAGGCAACATCTGAGTGGGAGGAAGGCTGTGGGCAGTAGCAAATTAACTGACCACGCCACTGAGTGTGAAATCACGTGCTTTTGGATCCTGATGTTCTTCCTCTGTGCACAGACAGAATTTCACTGCTTTTCATAAGGCTTGACTCCTAAAGACCAAGACTGTGTCTGAACTCAGACAGCACTAAATAATCTTTCTTTATGTTTCCAGCATGGGAGCCAAGAGAATTGACTTAGTCTGCACCAGTCCAGATGACTCGATTTTCTCCAACAGCCTACTGAGAGATTGGAGCCTCTCTTTTTTTCCCAAATAGCTCAGTAGGCAGCATACTAGCATGTGAAAGCTCTGCACTGATGCCCTCAAAGCTACTCAACTCACATATTTCATAAAAATATTTTCCCATGTCAGTGTGACACTGAATTCAAGGCTGTATAGCCACTCATCTTTTAAAAGGGCTGATTAGCTCTGGTGCAGTATTGTGCTGCTGCAATGCCTGCTTCCAGAACTAGGGTAGCCTCTATTACTTTAGAAATACTAGCACCTCACTCCCCTTGTGCAGTGCAGGCTGGCATTGGGTCCTTCTCTGGAGAGAGCTATGGGCTGTATATATGGATACAAGCAGGTATGGGTGAAGGCTTGGCTACTGGAGGCAATTCCCGCTTGAAGACAGCAATGAGGTTTGATTGCCAGGACAAATGTTGTGTCAGGAGTCTAATAAAATTAAACCTCAATAATGAATGAATAAGGCTAATAATAATAATGTTAGTCACTATGGTTATGTAATTACCCAGGTATTAATATTTCTTCAGTTTTCAAAACACACCAAGATAAAAGGTAACCTTTCAAGGTAAATGTAATGTTTTTAAATATATAGAGTCAAAATTTTATTGTGAGAAAAGATTATTTTCCTGTAGCCATGAACCGAAAAATCAGTACTTACAGTTAACAAAATGTTTCATTTGTGTTTCAGTCGATTCTGACATTTTAGTGCAAATCATGACTAACAAATAATTTCTTCTTTAGACATACTTTGCAATAATGAACTATAGTCATTGTTAGGTTTTGCCCACCCTTTGTAATGCTTAAGTACTTATACAATGAGAAAGAAACAAATGTATTTATAAACTTCATTTTGTACCTCAGTGGCATTTACTGACTACTGTAATTGAAAGTTCTTTGTAGAAAATAAGTTCACAAAATGAACTTTGTAAGATGGTAATATAAAAATATTTTCCTTCTTTGCAGATGTTCTCTGTACTAATTATTATTGCAGAACATAAAAGCTATTCTGTACATGCCAGATGATGGAAATAGTTTTACTTTCGCCATTTACAACAAAAATGGAGATGACCAGACATCTTCCTTTTCCCCAGGATACTGAAATGTGGCTTTCATCATTGCTGCTGGGCCATTCCTTATCCTAGCTGCAAATTCAGTCAAATGTTGAAAGTGTGCCCTCCAACCATTTAAGATGCAGTCCCAACTGCAACTTTACTATGCTTATCAGAAGGAAATCCAGAGAACATTTAAAATGAAAAATTCTTGCCAACTTCCTGAGCATATCTAATTTTAAATTTTAGGCATGAAATAAGAATTAAAGGATGTCATAGCACAGGTCACAGTACAACACTAAAATAATCTAGGAGAGGATGCTCCATTTGCTAAACAAGCTGTTTCTCATTGATAAACTTTGAGAAAGTCAGTTCCACTTTGGCACGCACAAGAAGAATACACATAAAACTTTTAAATTACAATAAAAGTGTCATGTAAAATGTTTTGCAGCTCAGCATGCTTTATGCCTAGTTGCTGGTTGTTACTTGGTTTAATTAGTAACAATACAAATTGCAATGGGACTTTCTAATGAAAGCAAGATCTGAATAAATCACCTTACAGTCTGGCCTGTATCTTAAAAACTTCAATGTGCAGTTAGCACCTACCATCATGTAGAGCTGTATTGAACATTAAAATCAGTGATACTCAATATGATTACAGGGGCGACCACTACATAGCACTTTTGAGATTAAGCGTTAATTTACATTCTTTGAGGTGATTATTTAACCCCTATTAGCTTATTGGGTGGAGTTTCAGTCTTCCTTTTGACACCTTGGAGAAATGAGGAAGTACCTTTATCCAACTTCATAGACAGCCTTACTTGATCACCTAATCCACTCTTTGCCATCATCACTAAATGAACAAATTTGCTTGCGTATTTTGGTCATTATAAATAAAAAGCAACAGGTGGCAGTCCTCTTCCATAATGACCATTGACTATTTTCCAGTATAGTCTGAAACAGCATGAAACTGCTGACCATAATATTTGTGGAACTGAGACCGAGAAAGAAAGATAAATGTCAAAAGAAACTAAGCATTAAGTTTACATTTACCTAAATATTTCTGAGGAATGAATTTAGCATGCTGAACTTTTCTCTTTACCTTCTTTGGAGTTTTAGTATTAGAATACTTTTTAAGTAAAAGTGTTATTTTGTTTATCTAAGATAGAAAGAAAAAGAACAAGTCTGTATTTAATTTTATAATTTTTCAGCCTGACTTATTCTTTAAGGTTTGTATTAATTAAAAAGAAAAGTTTTATTTGACTGTACATCAGAATATGTTTCTGGAGATTTGTGACTACACTATAAACCACTCAGGTTTGTATAAAGCTATTCCCAGGGTCCTTTAAAGATCTTGAAAACATTTTGATGAATGTGGTCTTGTTGTGGTTTAACCCCAGCTGGCAAGTAAACACCACACAGCTGCTCATGCACTCCCCCCCAGTGGGATGGAGGAGAGAATCAGAAGTGTAAAAGTGAGAATGCTCGTGGGGTGAAATAAAGACAGCTTAATAGGTAAAGCAAAAGCTGTGCATGCAAGCAAAGCAAAACAAGGAATTCATGCCCTACTTCCCATCAACAGGCAAGAGTTCAGCCATCTCTAGGAAACTCGGGCTTAAACCACGACAGGTCTGAACCACAAGTTTGTAATTAAAATCTTACCCCATGTTTAAAGCTTCAGAATTTATTGTGTGTGTAATAATTCAAACCTGTACCACTTTTTCCTGTTCCATGCAGTATCAGAGGATAGTTCCATATGGAGATTCACATAAGTGATTTTTCAGATATTTGTCCATTTGTTAATTTTCTAGTAATCTTACAATATGAATGGTGATGCTAGATTTTTGATTTTCTTCTGAAGTGTCATTAATAAAAGTACTACCTCCAGAACAGATATGATTACAAGGGAACCATTGACCATTTATTTTTCGGAAATCATTCAAGTTCTTATTATTAGAAAATTTCTGTACTTATATATATTATATTTTCCCATGCTGACTTCAAAGACGAATACAAAAATCTGTTTTAGCAAAATTTTTCAGCTTTTCCCCAAGAGACTGAAAAGACAAGTGAAAAAACTCTTGACTTTACAGAACATCTGCAGACTGGTGTTCCAAATTAATTTTGGCATCTACTCAATACAGGTATCTTTTCACTCTGTCTTCCATAATAGTCTTTCTCCAGTTTTCTATCTTCAACTTAAACATAATCAAAATTTTAATGTAATCTATGCTTTCCTTTAAAACCTTCTTCCCATTTCTTTGTGTGACACTGGACACCATTTCTGTCCCTTCTGTTTAGGCAAGAACTATGGATCTCCTCTCACACCTTTCCCCTGAACATTTAAGCTGGTTTAGGATACTCTTTTCTCTCCCTTTATTTTCTGTCTTTCTGCCTCCTTCATATACCTCTAAAACTTGGATCCAAATGATTATGCCCATCTGGGTAAATTACAGAAACAATCCACTCACTGTTCTTTGTTGTACTTTTTTGATATCATGTGTAGCTATTGATGTATCTGATGAAGGCATCTTCCTCATTTGCTGCCTCAGCTGGCTTAATCTCACCACCAAATCCCTTTTCTACCTTTTTCTCAATGTCCAGGATTAAATGTTCTTGTTGTCATTTGTGAGGCCATAGATGCCCATCTCTTTTATCATGTCTCTTTGTCTCTTTCTGTATTTTCTTGTCTACTTTGGAGCTTTTGTGTGTGTGTGTGCACGCACGTGGGTGCACGTTATGCATACATGCGTGTTAAACAGACAAGACATTTCTTTGTTTTAAAAATATGTTAGGCTAAATTTCCTCCTGTTTCTGTTTGGAATATTCTTATTAAACTTCCCCAAAAGGAAAACACTCCTGTCTAATAAACACCTCTGCTGTATATCTTACTAAATGTATGAGTGAGAAAGTGATGGTTAGGTTGTCTATTGGGGGATTGTTTACTTATTATTACTGATTTTAAAATTAAGATTATATATCAAAATATTAAGCTATAATGAAGCAGCTATTATCCTTACTGCATCCTCTCTGAGTTATTATTCATTTCCACCTTTTTTCAAATTAACTAGGCCTCTTATGTGTGTGGGTTTGTGCTGCTTCCAGCTCAAGTCTATCTCATGTACTGGTTTTCCGTCTTTTTGAACAGAATCTTCTTGATCTGGTCTAGATCCCGTCATAACAGCTAGGAAGACATTCACAACAGGCTGACCTTTCTTAGTTGTCTTCCACTGATGCTTTAATCCACAGGAATGAAAAATGCCAAAACTCAATGAAAGTTAATAATCAAAGTTATTGACTTCTGAGCATTTCACAGCCACTCCAGGTTTGATACCCCAACAAGCAGATGAGCAAGGAAGTCACTATTATATTGCTTCAGAAATGGGACAGTGGGTCACTGCAAATGCATGCATGCTATTAAGTTTGTTCATTGTACATTTTACACCAGGACCCTAATCCTCTGATTTATGTGTCTTTGTTGACATATATGTTGGCATTACAGCTCCAGTATAGCTTGGATCAAGCAGTCCATTCAACATAGTTGCCAGGCATGGTTCAGAGGTCAGTCTGCCAGATGATCTACCCTGTATCCAGTGCAGGTATGAGCTGTGCCATATTTGGCACTCTGAGGGAACTGGATTCCTTAAACAATGCCTTCACAGGCTTTGCTCTCCTGCCAGCTGAGTCATGAAGGAGTGTATAGAGAAGGACCTGTATTGCCAGGTAAAGGATAATGAGATAGTTTTAACAGCATGAGAAATTCCTACTGATATGCAGTAAAGACACAGTCGACCTTAAGCATTCTTTTTGTATGGCATGAAAAATTGAGTAGCATGGATATGAGCCAGGCCACCACATGGCCAAGGGATCAGTAGGGTGGATTTATCCAGGGACAGATGTAGCCAGAGAAACTAATAGTAAAGTCCAAAGAAGGAGCTAGGTACTATTTTAGCTTGAAATAGTAACAATAAATTAGACATCCAAGACAAAAATTAAATACATCATCCCTCTGAGCATGCCTTCCCCAGACTCAGAATTATGCTCTTTTTCTCTGTCCTGATGAAAGTGGTATTGGGCCTAACAGCCAAGTTGTCTTTGCAATGATTGCTCCTTCCTAAATCCCAAATTTTGTGTAGCCACTATGTGCATACTTCTAGCTTTACCCATTAATGCATGCATTTATTCACAAGGAGATCTGTGTTCCCTTACACCATCCTATATTTGTATGAATCTAGGAGAATAATATATAGTAGCAGATTTTTACTATTAGTAAAAGTAGTAGATAGAGGCTGCTCAAGTTTTGTGATTCAGGGGGATAGGGACCAGAAAGACGATTTGGTCATTGAGTCCAATATCTGCTGCTGAAGCAGAACTACAGAAACACTGTGGTAGCTAGAAAATTCAAGCAAAACTTCTCTTTCTGACTTCCCTCATGAGTTAGAAAATCCAGCTATCCTTGTTCTTCCCATCTTTCCCTCTTCCTTTCTTTGTTTTGCAACAGTCATAGCTGCCTATAATCAACTATCCATTACAATGAGCAGATAAGCAGGTTATGCACAACTCTGTAATAGATTGAGAGATGTCCAAAGTAACTCTCACATGACACAGTGCTAGTCTTCAAGCACTATAAATATTTGTATTTTTCCTTCACATCAGTTATCTCAGCTTTTCATTACTACATTAGTGAGGAGTTGATTTAAAGAAATTTTGCACTTCTAATTTGCTTTCCAGCCACACATCATAAAGTAGTTTTCAAAAGATAGTCATAATGAGTGTTTTACAGATTGAGAAACTGAGTCCAGGCAAGTGATTTATTTGAAATTATGCAGTGAGGGATAGAACCCAGGTTTCCTGACTCACAGTTCATTGCTCAAAGCACTATGTAATGCTAAGTTACTTTAGAGGATACCTTTAGATGGCAGAAAGGAATCAGAGTAGAATAGCATCTCCTCCTACTATTCATGTGCAACGTGTGCAGTCAACCTCTCCATTTTCTCATTCCTCAGGGGGTCCATCATCTCTCACCTCTTGTTTGGCAGACCCTACACTAAGTAATGCTGCACAGGGTTAAGAGAAGAGGGAGAAAGAACTAGAGAGAAGGGATGGCAGCTGTGCTGAAAAAGGGGACTATAGCAGTCCTTTTTAGTCCACAAAGTGTTTAGCATTCACACTTTACATTTTAGAAGAAACTTTTATCATGTCTATCACAGAGACACCATAGGCAAGGAAACCAAGGGAAAAATAATAATTAAAAATGCTTTCTCCTCAGGACATGGCTGAGTTTGGTTTTTATTCTAATTTATTTTGGCAATTTACTTTTCCCTGAAAATATTCTTTTATTATTTATAATGTATTAATTCAATCCATGAACCCTTTTCCCCAAATTTCAGCCTCACTTACACCTTGAATCAAGTCATTCATATCCAACATTTAAAATTTGACTGTTAGCAGCTGTATGAATAATGGCAAGATTGTTGAAAAAGAAATTCCTTTTGCGAGGAATGTTGAAAGGATAGTTTTGTAAGGGAAAACATGGGAAAGATGTAAATGCACGTCCTAACTCTATTCACCGCCTCCTATTACAGACATTCTGAGCAATTCTAAAGGTGCTTTTTATACCTTTATGTTCTAATATATCACTCAAAGGCAGAGCAGACTAAGGTTGAAAGCAGACATTTGATGGGAGATTTTTAATGGGAGTAGCTTAAAGAGATTATACTGTAAATTCGCATTCTACCTGACATCATGAACATCTTTGTACACATAAGCATTAAATAATATAGCTTCACATATATAGGAAGTCTGTTCTCTACCTGTCACCTTAGGTTGCTCTGTAGACTACATTTTAGAGCTTTACAGACCTTTTTCCTTTTCTATTTTTTTTGGTAGTTGTGACAGAGTTCACCCAACAAATAGCTTCAAATAATAATTTGTGTGAGTTGACAACGGCTGTCCATAAGAAACAGAAAGTAGTATTATTGAATCAAGCTTGGATTAACTGCATAGACAAACACAGACCAGAGAGAAATTATTTTCCTATTACATTTTGATTAGTTTGTGGTTGTCTCCAATTTGTAATTTACCTTTTAAGAGAGTCTGGATTTCTCTCTGGGAGCCTCCCTGACAACATTTGTCTCAGCATTGTCAGTGGAGTACTGAGATCCCAGACTAAAAATGATTTTGCTTGTGATTGGTGAAATTATTAGGATAGGGTCCAAATTTGGAGGAATTGGAAATGAGGAAGAAACTCATGCTGGATGTTTGGAGCAAGACACTAGTATTGGTATAGGAAGCACCTAAAGGAGATCAGTTTTATATGACATATAGCTGAGATTATCTTATCCACACAACTTTACAATTATCAGTCAGAAAAAAGCTGACTACATAATTCCCAAAGTGGATGTTGCTTTTTTATTCTGGACATGATTGGGAAAAAAAATATTGTTAAACTTTTTTTAACATACTTTCACTGATATCCTAAAATCTTTCTTTCCATTGCAAATGCAGAATTTGTTCCATCTCTCAAACTAATTTAATAATTATATATAATAATTAACAAACTTTTAAACTTGTTAAGCCACTGAGCTAAAAAGAAAAGCATATTGTTTCTAGTTTTCTGGTATATATTTATTTTCTATTTACAGCTTACTAGAGCAGGAATTTGAAGCTATTTCCCTTCTCTGTCTGAGTGTTCCTCCCTCTTCCAATGGTCTTGTCATCCTCCTGCTGGCTACCATTCTCTCTGACCGGGTGAAAAACAAACTATTCTCTCAAATGAGGAACTCAGTTAAACAGCTGGCACTGAAAACCTTCCCACACATGTTCTCCCTGCTCAAGAATACAGCTCAGATCCCCTCAGACAGAACGGAACTTTGTTTTCTCACATTTAGATAACTAGCTTTATTACAAGTTTGTCAGAAGAATTACATCTGCTGCAGCATTAAAACGTGACTAAATTTACTAAAGCTATAAATAGGCAACTGTCTGCAATTTCATGATGCATATGCACTGAAGTAATTTTGGCTCATATGTCCCCCTGATTTTCAATAAGTTAATAGAAAAATGTACACATACCCATTGTCCTTTGCACAAACCTCAGTCTAACCCTTCTCCTTAGAGCTTTTTTCCCTGATTCATGGAATTATCATGGAAAATAACAGGCTACAAAAAATAATGATGAAAAAGTATTATCATTTATGAACTGTAATTCACAGGTTTTCAATAGATTCCTACTTTAAAACAAAAAAAAATAAAAAAGGAAAAAAAAAAAGAAGTAGAGTTGAAGAGATAACAATAAGCTATTCCTGACCTAGGTGGAGCCAAAGAAATGTTAGACGAAAGACAAAATTTTAAATTGGGGAAATAATTGAATGACCTCTGCCTGAAAAACTGTGCCATAAATTATCTTTGCACTCTGTGGAAACATTCTCTTTTGCCTTTAGAGTAAATCAGACAATTTTCAGGCCAAACCAATTTTCTAAATCATAATTAGACAAGAAGCTAAAATAGGTCTTTGTAATGGAAGTGGGTTATAAATTTAACATGATATCCATAATTCATCCCTGAAGAAAGGTCCTTTACATTCTGAAAGCTTGGATAATATAACTTAAAGAGCTGGCCTGCTAAATGGTGTAACAGTCTATCTTGCTTAGTTTACTTTAGAACGTTGATTCATACTGTGCTCAGTTCTTTTCCCAGTGGGAAAGCTAGTTTCTTAAACCTCTTTCTCACACTTATTAAAATAATTCCCTCCTCACCAGGACATCAGCCTTGGGCATGCCCAGTTCTTTTGCTAATAATTTTGTCTTTTTCAGTCCTTAGACGAGGTCTGAATTATAATTGACTAGTAAAAAGCTTAATTTTTGTATATACACACACAGATGCTTAAAATACTATGTTAACAGAGGAATAAAGCATCCACTGCCATTCGATAACACATTAGGCATTTAGCACACAAAAAAAGAGTGGGAAAGAACAGTTTGAATGACTATGACAAATATGTCAATAGGCAAGTATATGCTTGAAAAAAGCTTTACCTTTTAAAAATGTGAGTGCAAAATATGTGTTTTACATAGCAAAATTAGAAATTCTTGATATTTCCCCAAATAGTCCATTGAATTTTCGGGTTTCCTTCAATATCATGTCAATCTCCTGCCAATTATCATTAAAACTGATTCATTTGAGCAGATTTTTTTTTCATTGCAGTTTCATCAGTTTTTCAAGTAAGCCAGAAAAGAAAGGAATATTCTCCATGAACAGTTATCATGAATATTTTCCAAGAATTTTGAGAAAGAATGTTGGCTCTAATTGAGCCACATTTTATATCACAGTACAGAAAAATCTATAATCTTTTTATTTTCACAGCATTGCTTCCATTGCTTCAGGTACTGATCAGAAGTTCCTACAGTGCAGATCATAGATAGCCTGAAATAAATCTGACAAGCTGTTGTTCAAAGCCAGTGTAGTTGCATTTGCAAAACTACGTAGGTATGAAAGTAAGGAAGCCAGAGTCTCTTTTACAGTAAATTCTAAATCTGTCATTTAGCCAAATGACACAGTACGCCTCAACAGAGGAAATCATTACACTCTCTAACACTACTGTACCAGCAAGCAATTTGCTTACTGGATCCTTGATGATATATCATGTTTAAAACATTTTGCCAAAACCACCGACCACTTGTTTTGCTCTTGCAACAAATTTGCTAAGTCCATTCCCTTTTTGACCTCATTTTTAGAAACTGTGTTTCATCATTCTCGTCTGATTCTTGGCCACAAGCAAGAGTGGCCCCATGCCAGCATTGTTTGTCTCACTCAGGGCTGGTTTGAGAATGTTGAATCAACATCTAATTGAGCAGACAAGCTGTCTCTATTTGCCCCTATGTATCCATTTGTGGTTTTTCATCCCCTCGCGGAAAGACTTTCTCATAATAAGCCTTTGATTAGATTGCAAGCTCTTTAAGTCAGGTATTGTCTTTCTACTAACTGTGTGTACAGATCAACTTTAATAAGGCCTTGAAACTTGTTTGGCCTTTGGTCAATACCGTGATAGTAACAGATGATAAGTTTATCCAGCTCCTGACTTTCAATACTCCTCTGTTTTCGCTCTATAACACACTGAACGCTGCCACTGCTGCAGCATTTCTTTCTTTCTGCTGTAATTGCCTTCCCTTGCTTATAACCTAGTGAATAATATATGTTCACATTAGAGTGTTTGTCCCTGTGGGAGAACCTTCCAGTCACCTCAGTGTTTTTTCAAACATGCTACTGTATGTGACACTATGAGATAAAGAAAGTAAACAACCAGACTGCAGCTTGAACGGCTGCCACAGCTCAGATCTACAAATGCCCAAATAGAATAAAAGACTCTTTCTGGTCAGCACCATATATTTGATAATTGGAGCAGTATCTTGCACTTACTTTGAATCTTTTGATTTAAGGAATTTACAGGACAATAAAATGAGGAATATTAATGTTCTCTGGGCATTTTACATATGAAGAAAGTGAGGTCCTCTGAGCTAAAATGACTCATACAAGGTCACACACGAAAACAATAGTACAATAAGAAATATAACTTGGTTTGTATTGCTATCTAGAATTAACCCTATACATAATAGATGAAATTCCAGTGAAGTCAACAGCACCAAGATTTTACTGAGTGTCATGGTTGCAGGGCAGGCCATAAAACATTTGCAATTTTCTCAAGGTGTAAAACCTGTTACAAAAATCAGGTAATGTGATTGCACACTCTCTACAAAGGCAGGAAAGTGTGCTTAAAGCTAAAAATATGAAGGCTTATGGTTACTAATATCAGTATACTAGTAACACGACGTAGAGAATGTGACGCTTGGCGAGTAACCTTTCCTTTATATCATGCACCATATTTGCCCCATCATTGGAGGCAGTAAACCCAAGGACAAAGAGAGCAAGGAGTAAGCCACTTGGTAATCTTATCATGTAGCTTCTGCAAAATATTCCCTGCAGTGTCGGATTGTTCAAAGTTGCACATGCTGTGTGTTGCTTGCTGAGCGAGAAAACTAGCTGCCATGCACTGAGGTATACTGAAAAGAGAAAGAAACTCGGTGACCTGTTAATAGGCATGCTGTGTGTGGTCTCTTCTGGCTACAAGTCCATATATTAGGGATCAGCCATATCTTTTTCAAACTAGATGCTGTTTAAATTTTACTGATTGGTGCGATGGTTCTTGAGTCTCAGAGAGGGGCAGTTTTTAAATGTTTTTCCACAGTAAGTGACTCCTATACATCTCAACAGGAACAACTTTTTTCCTGTTCTAGTCCCTCTGTTCATTCTTCAGACTGAACGTTGAGTACCAGTTAATTAAATCAAATGCAACACTCCATCAAAACTGGCTTTTAGCTCCAATGCTATGAATAATAAAACTAAAACACATACTTAAGACTTTTAAAATGTTGGTATCTAATGTTTGTCAGCTATGCAATACTCCAGTATCTCTTTAGGAGCCTTGATTTTTGATAATGCTGAGAAAATATATTTCCACTAAAATCAGGTTGGACACAGTAGGACTAAGTTTTCTCAGCATCTTCAGAAACTAGGAAGTCATGAACCTCTGGAAAAAAAATAATGGGGCTAGTGTTTTACTTGGGCACCCACCCAGAGATCATCCCAGAGAATTTCAAAGGATCACAAGAAATATCCACCTGTAGATCTGTTATTAGGACCTCAACTTTCTAGTGGCTGATTTTGTTACCAGTCTGAAAGGCTATCAAAGAGTACAATGATGTGTGTAAAGTGCTGTTGGCTTCACTACAGGAATATCTTCTAAGTAATAGCTAGAGAAAATACTTTATTGACACAAAAAGATTTTTTCTGGTCATTTTTCTTTTAGTTTGGATGGTGGTTTAGATAGGAAAAGAATTAATAATTTTAAAATAGTAAATGAAATAAATATTTAGAACAAATAGTAAATAAAAAATAACTGCATAACTGAGATATTGTAGACTGAAAAAATTAATGGTTTTTTTAGAAATAGATTTCATATTACTGCATTTTTAAATTCTTTACAAGCATTGTTCAGTGAATGCAGAGAAAACAATGAATTAAAAGATACATTTAAAACATAAGAATATATCGCTGCCTATTGTTTGTATACAAGTAAGTCACACAGAATACATGGCAATATGTCATGGAGGTAGCAACTACAAGAGTAGAAAAAGGACCAAGAAAAACATAAATGGAAAGGATAAACAGCCTTTTGATATATGACATCAGTACAAAAAGCTATTTACAGCCATCTATCTTTCCTCACCAAATTACAAGGATTTCATAGTTTAAATACTTTTAATTTTTTATATGGAAGAAGTAATCCTGGTTGCTTGGGGAAGACAGCACAGCATAGCGTGAAAAATAACATCCTGTGACATGCTAATGGAGAGTAAATTTAGCATTAATACCTTTTTTTAATGAGCCATAGTTGTTTCCTGTTTTGCTCATTTCAATGTTGCATCATAGAATGTTTTATGAATGTTTTTCATAAAATAATGTGGGGCATTTTTTATATTTTTAATAATAGTGTGCTGAATTTGGATAGTTTCATTTGCAATTTAAGTAATGCTTTGTTCTGATGAGATCTCTGGAGGTGGTTTTGACATTTAAAAGTGATGTGAAGAGATTCAAAGTGATTAAAGCTGTCAAATGTTACCCTAATTGTGTGACTGCAATCTTTTCAGCCTCTTTCAATGAGTGTATACATTATACACGCTGCACAGCACTTCTGTTTAGATTGAGGTTTTTTATTAATGCCATCCTGATTGACAGAAATTATTGCAAGATCACAAGTGGAACTAAATTAGTTTGCCACTGCATTCAAGCAACATGCATAGCCATGAACTTTTAAGATGCAGTTATCTACTTAACATAGTCCTTCCTCCTTCCCCCCCAAAAAACAAATGTTATGGTAGTAACAGATAGTATCTTTCACGTTTATACAAAGTCATACTAGTTTATAGGAATAAGAAAGTTTTGCCCGTATCAGAATTATTTTAACCTTCAGTTTGTATTCAAAAGACTGCTTGAGAGGTCATTTATTTTAAATATGGTTCTTAGCTGAGAAAAGTATCACATGTACTCTAATTAATTATGAACAAGTCAGATTTTCATGACTGATGTTTATTAATATTTTGCTCTGCATTCATGGGAACTGTAATACTTGTTGATACCTTCTTGTCTATTAAAACCAAGAAAGCTTCTAAAGCACTTTGATATCTTTAGATATTTGTGTCTTAGCTATCTGGACAGGAAAAATAGGAATAGTAGTATTCCAATTATTTGAGAATTGTTTAGTGTTGGATATCTAGTGGGCTTTTTTAAGGTAATTATGTTCAAATGCAGTACCACCTTCAGAGATTTGTCTTGCTACTCTAATAGGATTAAAGGGTAAAAATAGCCCCTCGAATGAAATGTTTCATGGGATTTTTTCATCTTGCAGAATACTTAGTAATGTTGCTCGTGGGATTTAAAAACCTCTGTGTCACGACTGTTCAAGCAACCAGAATAAAATGCGCTGGTAACATGCCGCAAAACTTAAATGGCTGTAACCATAACCAGAATTTTTCTTGTATCATTAACTTCAATGACAATTATGTTTCTGAGGAGTCTTTAGACAATGAATGAAGCATCTGCTGGCCTCCAGATTCCAAATGACCACACAAATACTGGAAACCTCCAAGCTCAGATCTCAAATATCCTGATTAGTCATGCTGCTAGAAGAGCTAAGCAAACATGTAGAGTCAAAAAGAAATCAAAATGAATCTTAATACTGATGATGACAGCAGCAATTATGCCAAGATTATCTCAACTCAAAATATAGTAGTGAGGGCATCACGCTATAGAGAATAGATTTTAATGGGCTCCAAACTATAGATCAAACACTCTTGCAGCAAGGAAATGGCAATATTTGATAATATCACAATTGAAAGAAGCAAAACAAAACAAAACAAAAAAAAAAACTGAAAGAAGTAAAATTTGGGTACAAATACTGCAGGAAGCAGTTGTAAAGAAGCAAAGACACTCAGCCTACACACGTTCAGCTTTACTTAGAAGAGGGCGGGTTGCATTTCAAATGAACATTTCATTCATGCCTTTCATATAGGTAGAATGACCACAGTGTAGAGGCCATCACCTCTTTAATTTTCTGCATTATTTTTACTTTTGTATAAAAAAACCCAGAGAGATACTCATGTAGTGTGATTCTCAGTAACACTAAGCTACGAGGTACATAATGCTTTAAAACTTGCCCAACAACTGCTACAAAGAGATAGGAGGTAAATACTCTAAAGGAACTTTTTGTTTTCCCCTTTGTGTTGCCCAGTTAGATTTGCTTGCAGCTTTCGCAAGCTCAGTGAATCATTGTTATCTGGGCTGCAGAGAATAGAAGAATTAACATTTGAAATGTTAATTGTTTTAGTAGCAAATTATTATATTGCTTGCTCATTGACGGTGATTTATTTTCAGGCTATTTTAATGCCATGTTTTGCATTGAGGGAATTATTTGTGTCATTGATACCTTTGGAATGTTGCGCACTTTTCAGTCATGTTGCAGTCTCTTGACAACAGTGTTAAGAATTAATTATAATTCATAATTATAATGGTTAACAATAAAGCTCAAGTTTCGATGGCTTTAATGCCTGATGAGGGTAAGTAATAGAGTTGGGTGAATAATTCATAGCGAATAATTTATTCAGTGAATTTGCCAAATAATGTCTGCAAATAATTCTTTAGCTTGTTTGCAAGCAGTTCATTGTGAGTATTCCCACATTTGAAATTTGAGCTCATTAGAATGGACACATGGTCTTCATGGTGTTTTTCTGCTCTCTGGTAGTAATTCTAGAACAGAGTATTTTCATTTACAGAACACACCATATGATTTTTACAAAAAGTTTCCCAGTATTTTGTTTAAATTGACTAATAAGGCAATTGCCTAAAATACCTTTATAGTAAAGATTAAATTAGAGGTATTTAGATTTTTAAAATTCTTGTTTAATTATTAGAGAACTATTGTGTTTTTTGAAGCACGACTCACTCTTTCTCACGGTTCGTTTTACTTTACAGTAGAAGCTGCAGCTGGAATTGGCTACCTGTAACTTGGATTGGGGTGGGGAGGTGTCTGAAAAATTTCAAAATTCCACATTCTGCTGTTAGATTTTATTTTGTTGTGAGGCAGATGCGATTCAGCTAAGCTCAACCAAACTGTGTCCTTGATCAACGTTTTAATTACCTCTTTGCTCAGCTGCTTGTTACGGTGGCCATGCTTTCACATTATTTCACATTAAATGGGGTAAATAACTTGTGTTACCACTGCATATGTTAATTTATCTTTGTCACTCGGGAGCACTGCCATTACATTACTTACTCCAAGCTGACTTTTGGAACCAGCGAATGTACAGGTGCTAGATGCTGTGCTGAAATGAGGCTGCATACAACTCTTCTGAGGAAGAAGCTGCCTAGCTGTTTCATAGCAGGAGCTTATGTTCTGAAAAGAGAGCGAGTGAGCAAGCAAGATCTTTCCTCAATTTTCCCCCCAGTTCTCTTTTAAATGAACATAAATCCACAGTGGAGTTTTATGTAACTCCACAGTGACAGAGCTTGCTGTTACCAAGCACATAAAAATGTAAGAAGGACCACACTGTGTCTGACCATAGGTCCACCTTGTTGAATATTCTGTCCTAAGCAGCAACCAATAGCAGATGTGCGAGTAGGAATACAGAAAATTGATGAGTGCAGACAGCTTAATTCCCTCTCTGTTAGATCTCCCATATTCCCCAGCTTCATGAGCTGGAAGTCCATTGAAAACTGCCACTGGTAATTTTCCTAAATAACTGCACAGGCTGACAACTGACAAGTTTATGTAGCAAGAAGTATTTGGTTCTTAATGACTTTACACCCTCAGCACTGTCAGAAGTTTACAAATCCCTCAAAACTATTACATATATTTGTCACATATCTGAGTAATTTCTATTTATGCTCATTGAAAGAGTCCATCCATTGGGCAGATGTAACTGCATGGTTCTAGCTCACAGATACTGCAAATGCTTTGTGATATAATTATAATAACAAAGATTGATGTGAAATCTATAAAGAAAGCTTTTTAATCTTAACTGCCATTCCCTCCTCACCTGTATGCAGATTTCTTGAAAGCAAGCAGACTCTTTGTGCCATCTGAGGCAAACGCATGCCAAAGCTCTTTGCATTCCAAGGCTGCTTCTGTATTAGTGGCTATTCAGGGAAGCAAATGAAAGATTTAAAAAACAAACAAAAAAAATTGTTGTAAACCATACTGTTTATACTCTAATGTAAAATCAAAATTCCTCTCACAAGGATGTGAAATGACACTACTTTCTTTTAGAAGTATATTAGATAATAACTAATCATATAATCTTCTGACAAACTCTTTAATTTGCACCCGATAAGAATATATGGGGAATAAAACATTCTTTTATGAAGTATATAATACTCACCTTTAGCTGGAGTAATAGAATTCATACTTTACCCCAGCAATATCTACTAAGTTTTGGAGCAGGTGGGGTAAGGCTACAGCGGTGATTATGAAGTCCCGCCTGAGGCTGCATGTAACATAAGGAAAAAAAAATCCTAAAAGAAGAAAGAGTTGTTCAGTTTCTACTAAATAACTTTTTTCTAGGTATGTGTGTACTTCATGTCTGTTTCCTATACTTCTGTAGATATGTGTTAGATATTTACTTGGATGTGAAGTCACTGAACATGGAACAAATTTAGGGTGTTTGGCTGAAGTAGTATCAGTGTGCTTAGTCTTTGGACATGATACATTTGAAAGGGCACTACCTCAGCTCTTTTACCAGGGCTGATCTCTTACTATCAAATGCCTCAGCCACCAAAATTGCCACATTGAGATAAAAGTCTGACAAAAAAGATCATCCTTCAAATGAGGTCTGAGAACTCTAAAAGTTCAACTCTTGTCAATCATTGAGAGATTTTCAGATCTTAGCATTGTCCATCACACAAGGGTATAACAGTCCTGATATCCTGCACTTCCTAAGGCACAGAAGATCCATCAAATAAAATGCTGGTTTGGGCTGAATTTGAAGGCTGACTTAGGGAAAAAAAAAAAAGAAAAAAGAAAAAAAAAACCAATTCTATATACTTTGGAACTTAATGCCTTGGAGAAATGAGAAAGGAGAAATTGGACAAGGACCAATGAAGTCCTTTTAATTTATCCTCAGTTACATAGGAAATTTGATTTTTTGTAATAGGGAACTAACACAGACCCCATGTCACTCAGCGCAGAAAGACAGCTGTGAGAATGTGAAGTCTAGTCATGTAAAGCAAAAACACATCTTCATAATCATAATACAGTGGAAGGCAAAAGAAGCATTTGCTACATATTAAACTGCATTTTCCCATAAATGTTTTGTTTAACTGTTAAAAATACCCAGTTAAACATGTACTTGTGTTCAGATGAGCAGAATGTACTTTTTGGGATGTGTAATTTGAAAAGGAGGTAGAAATTAGATAGTTGATGCTTCTAAAATTAGATAGAAAATGCATTGATAGATAGAATCAACATATTTTCCAATACTTGGCAATTTTTAAATTTGAGCCTGTTTTAAAATGAAAAATATACTGTCTGGAGTGATAGCATTTTGGGGAGTCTCTTAGAAACCTTCTTGTGGCTCTTCTCTTATTGCAGTGAACCACCTCTTCCGAAAACCTTTGGGGAAAACACTTCTTGTACTTTAAGTTAGAATCTGACATTTGGGAGCAGTGAACTGCTCCCAAATTGACTTCAATGTTTATGGTAGATTTTTAACACAAGACATCCCCTGTAACTCAGAACTATCAACGTGTGTGATGTAAATCAATACTGTTTTACCTAGAGTCAACTTAACACTTGAATTTACTGGCTGGAGGACTACACGAGGGCTTAGCCCTTCTTAGTGCCTCTCTGCACTGTCCACCTGCTTTGCAAAGTGCCCTTTGTCACTCGTGCTCTTCCACGCTCTGCTCTGCGTGGTGTTCTCACCTCCTGTGGCTCATTCCTTCCAGCACTTCACAGAATTGTGCTCTCCTGTGTGGTCTAGGAAGTGGCTGAGGATGCTGTTCTTGGTCTCTGGGTTCTGTTTAGTTTCCAGTCGCAAAACAAGGACCTGAACCAGGAAACAGGCATGATGGGTAGCAGTAGGAAGACACTGAGTATCTCAGAATCTCTTTTAAAGTAGGGATTTCAAGCAACTCTTGCTGATGGAGAAGAGGTGGAGATCTGAGACCTTAGGCTCTCTCTTTCAAGGGGAGAGATTGTAGACTCCCCCCATCATGAAAGGAGAGTGAATGGCCTCTATAAAGCAAAGATTTCCCATGTGCCCTAGGGCACCAAGAAGCCCGAGGAACATTCCAGACTGAATGTAGTTTTTGTCTTGCTTATTCAGTAGCAGAAAAGCAGTCCATCAGCATGAGATGCATGCAAGTACAAAGCAAGGCACTTAGGTAGTCATGAGTCAATGCTTCAGCATAAAGTAGGTTAGCTGCTGTCTCAAATACTGTTTAGAGTAATTTTAGGATAGTGGGAAGGAAAACTTTGTAAAGGAATAGCTTATTCAGGGTTCTCTACAGCAAATGACTGTAAAAAGTTTTTCAGATAAACATTTCACAGAGCAGACCTTGCCTCCTGAAAGCAAGCCCACTCTGCAGACTGGAATCCTGTTGTGCTGTTTAGGTATGCTGGAAATATACACTCCAAAGTATATAGTAATACTGCAAGAGAAGGGAATAAGAGTAGGCTGAAAGGCTGGAGGGGGAGAATGAGTCTGAAAAGATAATATTTAACACTTATGGGTAGTATTTCATTTTCATTGCACTTCACAAACATTGACTGATTAATAATCTCACAGCAATACACTGAGTCAGGTAGTACATTTCCTTCCTATTATTATCCCCAGTTGGTGGTGGTGGGAAATGTATAGAACTAGATGGGGATGGAGGGGACACATCAAGAGCTGTCTGAATTCTCAGTAGTATCCTAGAGAATTCTTCCTTATTATTTTGATTTAAGCAAATTTTAGCTTTTGAAATCAGAGCCCATAGAGTGCCTCATTAACAACATTTTGCTGGCAGTGCTTCCATTTTTTCATTTCCAATTACGAGGCAACAAGTTGAGTTCTTTGTGTACAACAGCAATGCCAGTCATTCGTGTTTGCAATATATCTGTTGTTTCTGTTGGTGGGGACAGGGAGAGGAGAGAGGCACCGGGAACAGGCAGTGAGTGGTATGCTCTCAGCAGCTGTCACTGCTGTCAATTACTTGGTTTTCATTTATAACAGGCAATATGGGATCTTTAGCTTTTATAGTACCCAAGGAAGGCTGGTTGGTGATTATTGATTTTATTTAGTCCAGGGGAGCTGCTCACACACAGACTACAGTGAGTTGTGTGTTTCCTGCTGCTAGCTCTCCTGCCACTTATTGTTTTCAATTATTTATAAAATCCAAGGCACATCACAGAACAGTTCAGCACGGTCTCTGAGATGGGCTGCTATTACAGTGCTCCATCCATGTGCCTACCACTTTTGTAACAGGAATTGACATGAGCAAATTGCCCTAATGAGGTCTGATGCATTATGAAGGCCTGGACAGTCAAAAACTATACAAAATCTGGTATAACCATCATAAGCTGCAAATGCCATGGTCATCACTTTCCCAAGTAACCACCACTATGTCACTGGCTATAAGCAATTTAATGTGCTCTTCTGCAAATGACTCCATCCATTTTCTGTTTGTCCTAGCTTCTCTAATGCCTTGTGTGGATAACAATATGAAGAGATCTGTTTTCTTCCATGAGAGAGACTACTTTGAGTCTCCCTGCTAAAAATGGTTCAGAAAAATAAAAGAACTCTGCTTGTCTCCACTCAAAAGATCCATGAAAAAATGTCAGTAAGGGCTTCACAAAAACCTTAATTGCAGGCAGATATTGACAGGAGAAAAAAAAAAAAACTTTAAAAAGAGCTTTAATGGGAAAGA